>NC_141007.1:27900096-28444573 GCF_052327205.1 Somniosus microcephalus
GCCCTAGGCACCTGGCGATGGGCTCGCGGAGCTCCATACCGCCCCGCCAGCCTTTACAAAGATGGTGGTGGTGGCTACGCTCGGCTCAGACCCACCCTGCCAGCCTTTACAAAGATGGCGGCGATCGTGGGCCGCTTGTTGAGCGGGACAGGAGGTGCCTAGCTCAGGCGTGGCTGGGGAGGAGAGGCCGAGGCTTCGAGGCCTGCAGGCGGGGTAACCCTGGAAGGTTGCCGCGCCTGGCGGAGGTAGCGAGTCAAGAGGAAAAAAACGGGTGAAAGGTAGGAAAATTAATGAGGTTAGAGAAAATATTTACAAATTAATTTACTTTTTTTTAAAACAATTTAATTGTGTTTTAAAAGCAACTTTTTTTTTGCTGGAAATCTAGATTTGAAAATAAACACGCAGAAAGTGGGAAAAATAAATGAATAGTTAGGAATCAAGATAGCGGCCACTCACCTCAGCTCAGAAGGATTAGGCCCGCCCACACACGCAATGAAATGCCCCCCATGACGCACCGATTGGTCAACCATCAGGTTAATCCCCTATACGATTGGTCAACCATCACGTCACTCAACGCTAATGAGCGGAATGTTGCCATTTTTTGAACCTTTTTTGTATACTGTCGGAACAATTTTTGTCTGACCAAAAAGTAAATATGCCTATTAGAGTCCCCTAATGATAAGCTTTCTTTTGATATAACATATGTGTAGGTACGCTCTATAACTTTTGATTGTATAGCCGGACAGACAAACAGACAGAAAGACAGATGGACCAACCGATTTATATATATATATAGATAGAAGATGAACTGAGATATTAAAAGCACTGCTTCTTCACAGGAGATAGGGGAAGGAACTTTGGGATAGAGTTTCAACTTCCCGCTTGGGCATAAAACTAGTCTGGCGGTTTGGCCGCCCGTTATAGATTCTGTCCAATTCCCACTGTCACTGAAGTCAATGGAAATTAAAATTGGGCCTTTTAGATAACGGGCAGTCAATCCTCAGTGCTGGTCTTACGCCTGGGCTGCAAGTTAAAATTCACCCCTTAGTGTTTCCTCAAGTAGGAATGAGCAGTGATGGTGGAGGAAGCCCATGATAGAGTATTCATGCTGTGGCTCAGTTGGTAGCACTCTCGCTGCTGAGTCAGAAGGTTGTGGGTTCAAGTCCCACTCCAGAGACTTGAGCTACAACAATCTATGCTGACACTGCAGTGCAGTACTGAGGGAGTGCTGCACTGTCGGAGGTGCCGTCTTTCGGATGAGATGTTAAACTGAGGCCCTGTCTGCCCTCTCAGGTGGCCGTAAAAGATCCCATGGCACTATTTCGAAGAAGAGCAGGGGAGTTATCCTTGGTTTCCTGGCCAATATTTCTCCCTCAATCAATATCACAAGAACAGATTATTTGGTCATTATCACATTGCTGTTTGTGGGAGCTTGCTGTGCGCAAATTGGCTGCTGTGTTTCCTACATTACAACAGTGATCACACTTCAAAAAGTACTTGATTGGCTGTAAAGCGGTTTGAGACATTCTGAGGTTGTGAAAGGCACTATATAAATGCTAGTCTTTCTTTTCATGGACTCTGTATGGAGTTTATCTTCATGGTCGGAATGGCATTTTCTCATTCTGGATCTTGTGTTCTGAAATTAACGACAACAGAAATATTTGGATTTTATTTTAAATCTTTTGGTTTAACTCTTGAATATTTGTCATAGAGTTTATTTGAGCAGTGACATTTTACAGAAATGGAGGGTGTTTTCAAATTTGTTCCTACTTTAAATGTCAAAATTGGTTGGTTGATGATGTGTCTCAGAGATGCTTTGGGACTCTGTCGTATATTTTGGTTTTCTCAGCCAAAACAATCCAATAAATGTAACAAATAGATTTTTTTCAAAGGCTTATTTCGCCCTTTGAGATTCTAATCTGCTTCAGATACAAATTAATCAAACCCTTTATAGGAACATAGGAACAGGAATAAGCCTCCCTTGGCAGTAATCTGGAAATGTTTCATCTACTTAGCCTGATATTTATGATTGGCTTCCAAAAATAAATGGGCTAAAATGTTTAATCATGTGGTGCAACGCCTACAACACTGGTACTCCTGATTCATAATAAATCACTTCAAAATAATCTTGATTTTCTAGGATGACTAATCAGTGATTTGAAGATTGCAAGAACATGGCGGCCAGAAAATGTTACTCAGCCCATCCGATGCTTCTTTTCATTGGTTTAAGTTCACGGTGGCATAGTGGTTAGCACTGTTGCCTCACAGCGCCAGGGACCCGGGTTCGAATCCGGCCTCGGGCGACTGTCTGTGTGGAGTTTGCACATTCTCCCTGTGTTTGCGTGGGTTTCCTCCGGGTGCTCCGGTTTCCTCCCACAGTCCAAAGATGTGCGGGTTAGGTTGATTGGCTATGATAAATTGACCCTTAGTGTTAGGGGGATTAAATATGTGGGGTTACGGGGATAGGGTGGGATATGTGTTGGTGTAGGGGTTACGGGGATCGGGTGGGATATGTGTCGGTGCAGGCTCGATGGGCCGAAATGGCCTCTATCTGCACTGTGGGGTTTCTGTGATTCTGTGATTCTGTGAAGATCATGTCAGACAAGTTTCATTTCCCTCCTGTCTTGACGTCAAACTGTATCCCTCCACGTTGGTTGAACAAGGAATCACTGCAGTTCCTTTTTGAATGCTTCAGCAGCATTGTTGCTTTAGTCGAGTAAAATGAGAAGAACATTTTAATCAACCAAGTTAAAAAGAGAGTGGAATTTCTTATGAAGACTAAAATTAAAATAAACCTAGAATTTGAGAGAAAGCGATGAGACTAAAATTAACGTTGACCACAGGGCTAAATCTTTTGAAACAGATGCTGGAAGTTGAAACTGATGAAAAAATCTCAATTATCATTCAAACCGCAGTTTATTATTTCCCAACCTCTCTGGGGCGTGCATGAAACGCTTCGAAAGATCAGAGCAAAAGTATAGAAAGCAAAAAGTAAGTTATTGATTAAACTTTTCTCCCAGATTAAAACTTAGGTAAAACTTAAATTGGAGAACAGAAGACTAAACTAAAAGCAGGACTAAATTTCATCTGAAGACTTATAAATAAAATAAAACCAACTCTCAAGGTCTAGAGTTGACCCTAACACTGAAATCCAAAATATTTTAATACTAAATTAAACTAATAAATAGCCTATTCAATGAGCTAACAAATTCAGTTCTTAATTAATTACTCCTTATGTTCTATTGAGCTTTCCTTCATTTATAGTCATGCTAAATGGTTCTTTTTATGTTCAACCCAAACAATGTATCTACAGGAAACTTTTTTTTATCCGGCACCGACGGGACTGACGTGGTGCCGGTTCATCAAAAATTCCGGATAACCAAAAGCTATAGTCAAAGATACGGAGCTGAGAGCTCCGTATAAAGCAACAAACCCTGTTGCTTAGCAACAGCTTCAGAACAATGGCCAGAAGTTGCAAGCGTCTCTGTAGCTTAGCAACAGCTGCAGCCACACCCTTGCACAGCAACAAATGGAGGAAGGCAAGTAATACAAGTTACCTGAACCTACTCCTGAATTTTGCCGGTTAACCGACATTTCCGGTTATTTAGGTGCTGGTAAATCAAAAGTTTCCTGTACATCCATCTCATCAATACACTAGCTAAGGACACTGGGAATGAACGTTTAATATGGAAACTCTTCCAATCTCCGGAACTGCTATCCCTCACCTTAATGAACAGAAGAAATCAAAATATTATTTCAGCATTAAACACTGTAGTATACTGTGGTGCAGGAAATGCAGAGTAAAGCTTTGTCCCCTCAGAAAAGCACCCTCTAGTTTTCCATTCCCTACAACAGCCATCCTCATGGGCTTTCTGTGTGATTGCTGCCAATTCGTGCAGTTTATGCCGTGGATCCGCCCCTGCTGGATTTGAACTGAGACTGTCCAAACTCATCTCAATTTGAAATCCAAAATGAATAATCAGCAATGAAAGATCTGTTACAAAATCAAGTCTGAGATCTTGAAACTCATCAGTCGTAAAACCCTGCTTCCTATTTTTAACTTAAATTATACTTTTAGAAATAGCTTGTCTGTAACAGCTTGAATAATTGATATACGTTTGCTTCCAAATAGGAATATTTTGCAACAAAACTTTTGACCAGTTTGTCTGCTGGCCAGAATCGTACCCAGGAAATGTCTCAGAACCCTGTCCCTGGTATCTTCCTTGGATTAAACCAGGTAATCTTCAATGCAAATTTCACTTTATTTCTAGGAATCTCATAGTCTTGCGTCTACATCTGAGGAAAAAAGTATCTTTCCATTTTATCCTCCTTTTGTTCCCTCTGAGCTCTGTGTCAATTGCAGGCATCTTGAGGCAACAAGCCCTTGCCAGCTGCATGCCAATATTAAACAAAGCAACCTGCTGATGACTGTCCATTTGATTGCCCCCCTTCCCAGTAAGAAGGCCCTGGCCTCCCTTGATGCCAACCTTCAGAAATGCCACTCAGATCATGAATTCAGTAGAGTGGCAAATCAAGCCCACCTTTCCCATCACTCCATGGTACAGTGTACGGATACACCAACATGTTGCATCATCACACTGTTTGGTTTTTGGATATATTGGAGCATTAAAATGTCATTTTATTTTCCAAATGTCTTGCTGTCGATGTAATATTCAGATTATGCAGAATCCTTTCACAGCTTCTCCTGTGCAGGAGTGCTCCTAGATTCTGCATCAGTGATCGGTTGATTTCATTAAATTGACTGATTGCAGAATTTATTGCAAGAAAAAGCAGCTTTAAAATTAGTCTGTACATATTGGTGTAAAATGCATTCATTCTGCACATGCATTAACAAGAAATAAGGCAACTATGGACCACTGCGTTAACCCTCCCCACCCACCCCTCCCCACCCCTTCCCCTCCGCAAATTAATTTCCCCCCACCCCAAGTCCTAGTTGAGATCATGAGCTACACTTGTGTAGAATCACACACACTCCATTGCACCTTGTGCTGGCACACTTGGGCCATCCAAGAACATGCAGTTTCCAATTTTCTACCCTCCTCTCCTGAAGGTGTGGAAGATTAATATTCCACAGGTTCAAGCTGCCATCCAACGCCTCACACAAGCTTCACGTGTGATCCCTCAGAGTGAGTGTCGCCAGACTATTTAAGCATTGGACCCACCACAGCCCAGCCTGAGGCACACACAGCAACTTTTGAGCCATCAGGGATGGCCACCATGTCTGTTTTTAATCCAAGGCACAGCGTCCATTTGTAATACCTCCACTGCTGCCCCAGCTCAGATGAACTAACTCCACACAGTCTTATCAGTCTGCATGGCTCAGTACCACATCGAGTGGTGCACTTACCCACTAAGGCGAGATTTTACCTGCAGTGACGTTTCTTTGTTAGTAATATGTATCAAACATACGAACATACAAAATTGGCCGGCAGGAAAAGACCAGCTGGTCCATCAAGCCGGCCCCACACCTCATGATGGCTGAAGCATCGTGACTAGACACTTCCCAGCCCCTCCCGTCCCTCCCCCTCCTCTTGCAGTCATGAGCCATGTAATCTCCTGGGAAAACAGAGAAAAGTCCCAGGGCCAATAAGGGAAAAAATACTCTGGAAAATTCCTCTCCAACCCCCTCGAACGATCAAAACCATCCCAGGAGATTACTCTTTCTCGGGGCCTTAGAACGGTAGTTCCTCACCTCCATCAATCTCCTGCCTATAATCTACAGACTTTTAAAGCTCAACCTTGGTGCCTCCAAACTACTTCTTCACTTACCTCGTTTTGCTTCCTTGCAGGAAGTACAAAAAGGGTCTACAGGCATTGCCTGGACAATGGTAGTTGGATGACACTCTCAAACTCTTCTGTTATCTGGCGGAATCATTCTGAATGTTCCGAAGACAGCCGGGAAGTCCAGCGAAAGGTAAGCCATCGGAATGTTTGTAAATTTGTCAGAAATTCCTGTCTGCTTAGTCATCAAGAAATTAAAACTGTTCTGCGTACAGACTCCATCTTAGCACCGGCATGTACAACCCAATACCATTGGTTAGCTCAGGTTAATAGAAAGATTCAGAAAATGTACAATTCTATCTGCTCTTCATCCTGCTAAGACTTCTGAAAATGTAAACTTTGTTCCAATTATATCAGGCCCTGGTGAGACCACTCCTGGAGTACTGTGTACAGTTTTGGTCTCCTTACCTAAGGAAGGATATACTTGCCATAGCGGGAGTGCAACGAAGGTCCACCAGACTGGTTCCTGGGATGGGGGGGATTTTGCTATGAGGAGAGATTGAGTAGACTAGGCCTATATTCTCTAGAGTTTAGAAGAATGAGAGGTGATCTCATTGAAACAAAGAAAATTCTTACAGGGCTTGACAGTGTAGATGCAGGGAGGATGTTTCCCCTGGCTGGGGAGTCTAAAACCAGGGGTCACAGTCTCAGAATAAGGGGCCGGCCATTTAGAACTGAGATGAGGAGAAATTTCTTCACTCAGAGGGTGGTGAATCTTTGTAATTCTCTACTCCAGAGGGATGTGGAGGCTCAGTCGTTGAGTATATTCAAGACAGAGATCGATAGATTTTTGGATATTACGGGAATCAAGGGATATGGGGATAGTGCAGGAAAGTGGAGATGAGGTAGAAGATCAGCCATGATCTTATTAAATGGCGGAGCAGGCTCGAGGGGCTGAATGGCCGACTCCTGCTCTTATTTCTTATGTTCCAACACGTATGTTCAAACAGACTGTGGAGACTTAGCCACATCAGCTGGAGTTAAAAAAAAAAATCTGTTCAGATTTGTTCTCAGTCTCGCATGAAATTGCTGACTCATCCTAAGTACAGTTCTGCTGCTATGCAGTTCCAAAGCTGTACAGTTTGGTCGATATGTGCTCCCATTGCTACATGATTGCATTCCTGTGTGGTTCTGTCACTGTACTGTTCCACTGCTGCACTGTTCACTGGGTGTTGACAGAACCTTCAGTACCAAGTCGCCATTTCTTGTGTGAGAGTCAAGGTAGTGAGAGCCAGCAAGTTATTTGACTGATGTGAACTTAATCCTATGTCCACGCTTTCCACAAGGAGCCACTGGAAAGCAATTGAGCAGGAATTATCAAGCACAGTGAGGATTATTGTAGAATTCCTGTCACCAACATGGCTGAGAGTGGGGATTTCTTTTAATGTTTAAAGGTTTGTGTAGTTTACTGTGCAAATGCACACTGATGTACTAAGGAGCAGTATCTTGATAAATAAGTGTTTTGAAAACCTATTTATGTTTGTAAAATGGCAGAGTGAAATGTGGTAACTCCCATCAACATATATTATCGAGTTATTTGCACACAGTGGAGGTAATGTTCTGGGTATGCATTGACGGAACAGACCCTCACCTGCCTCCAGTGTATATCGGAACATCACGGGCACAGTACCCAAGGTTTTTTGATATGTGCTGGGGGAGGGCAGATTCCCTGCCACCATTACCTTAACTCAAAGTTACTCAGGACATTGCCATCATGAAAATACTGCACCATTCTCTCTCCCAAACAAGAAAAGGTTCCTAAACACTTTTCCATGAAGACGGATTCCCTGAAACAATATAATTAAAACTTATTCCACTGTCTTCTATTCCAAATCATTCTTTCCCATGGCCTTAGAACTGTGTAATTCCTCACCATCAATCTTCTTCTGACAATCTACAGACTTGCAAAGCTCAACCTTGGTGTCTCCTAAATACTTCTTGCCTCACCTCATCTTCTCTCTCACTCTTTTCAACCTTGATGGCATCCTGCACTAAGCAAGTAACATTTGTGCCACACAAGTGCCAGGCAATGATCATGTCTAACAAGAGAGAGTCTAACCATCTACCCTTGGCATTCAATTGCATTACCATCACTGAATCCCTCACCATTAACATCTTTGGGGGTCACCATTGACCAGAAGCTGAACAAGACCAGCCACATAAGTACCATAGCTATTAGAGCAGGTCAGAGGTTGGATATTCTGTGTAGAGTGACTCACCTCCTGACTCCCCAAACCTGCGACCTCCACCACTTAGAAGGACAAGGGCAGCAGTTGCATGGAAACACCATCACCTCCAAGTTCTCCTCCAAATCACACACCATCCTGACTTTGACATATATTGCTGTTCCTTCATTGTCACAGGGTTAACATTCTGGAACTCCCTACATGACAGCATTGTAGAAATTGCTTCAGCACAAGGACTGTAGCGGTTCAAGAAGGAGGCCCACCAACACCACCTCTAGGGATAGGTAATAAATGCTGGTTTTGCCAGCGATGCCCATACCCCAAGAATGAATATAAAACATTATGAGCCTTGGCCCTTCACCTAGATTTCTCAATACACATTTAGAAGAAAAGGACTACTCCTCTGTAACTATGAAGCTGCATTTGTTGGATAAGCTTGTTGCCAGTTATTCAGGGCTATAGGGAAGCACAGCCCTTACTGCTCTTAATAATGATGTATTGTGTTGTTTTTTTCATACCTTTTCTTTGCAGAAAAATCAGCATGGATTACTGAGAGCCCTACAATTGATCTACACCGTGGGTTACTCACTCTCGTTGTCCTCACTCTCACTGGCCGTGTTGATACTGCTGTGGCTTAGGTCTGTTCTCCGCTCATATTGCTTGTTGAACACTTACGGCTGGATTTTGCCAATGGGGAGCTTTTGGAGGCGGGACTCCCACTTGACAGGTTTTAGTCCCGCCTCCATTGACTTCTGGCCAACCCACGCTATTTTTCCTTGATTGACCTTGTTAGGCCCGCCCAGCGGGCTTAGCAGGCCAATTAAGGGGAAGCCAGTTGCAGAGATCGTCAGCGTATGACGTTTCATCTGTCAAAAAATGTTGACAGATGAATTGTCATCGTTTGACAGCTCTGTGAAGCTGTCAAACACTGACATTCCCTGTTGTTTGATGAGTTCTTATATTCAAGACTCATCAAACCTCTTTTGTGAGCAGAAATTAGATGGCTGTTGCATCGGAGAATGCAGCAGCCATCTGTCATCTCTGCCGGTGAGATGCGAGACTCTCCGCGTCCCCAATGTTTGAAGCCTGCAGGAAGAATCAAAGGTAATTAACATTTTCTATCACTTTCCACTCACCTCACATACTTGCCTCTCCACACTTGCACCCATCACTTACCTTCACAGCGCACTTTTGCACCCCTCCGATCCCCGCAGGCCCACTGCTGGCCTCGCTGACCCTGGCGGGGTTCGCAGCCTCCGGGAAGCCTACACTTGTGTGGGTAAAATGGGGATAATCCTATTATCTGCCTGTTAACTACCTGTTAACAGGCAGTTAAGTGGCTGTAATCCCCTTCCCGCCTCCGAGGAGGCGGGACCCGGCGCGGGTCGGCTACCCGCCTCCTGGGAAGATGGCTTGGGGGTGGGATGGGCACCGGCACCCAGATTCTGCCATTTTCCTGGCAGTCCCATCTCCATACCCACCTCCCCAGGGCTGGCAAGATCGCGCCCTTAGAGTGTGCTTAATATTATAGCTTTACTGCCCTATCTCTTGACTCTGTTTTATAACATGAGGCAAGCACATATTGAGATCATTGTAAGGCATAAATGATTAGTACTGTATGATATCCCTTGCATCAGCCAGTGACATAAACCCCACGGCCACTTCTGACTGAATCACATGGATAATATCAGTTCTACCCTAACGAAGTGTCGTACAAAGGAACCAACTGTCTGTTGTGTCTGCCGTGACAGTCCCATTGGCATCCAAACACAGATGAGAAACAGGAAAAATGAGGAAATGGCACAAAGCCATAACTTTTTATGCTATTATAAAGGTAAAACTTTACAGTGTAACAAGGCAGTTACACGTCTCGGGGTCTGAGTGATAGTGTTAAAGTGCTTGTAGCTCACTTGTATTGTTTATGACAATGTGCTATACTCTGTTACATGTGAAACAATGTGAAAGGTGTAATATAAATGCAAGTTCTTTCTTCGACATGAATTGGGAATCTGAGTTCTATTGTCGAACAGTGACATTCCTGTTCTTGATGAGCACAAAAAATACCAATTGCAAAGTACAAACTAGAACCATGTTTGCCCATCATATCTGTGCACGTCTTTGCTGGAGCATTAAAAAATGAATCCCACTGCGCTGCTCTCTCCCCATAGCCCTGCCTCTTCCTCTGGTTCAAATATTTATCTATTTTTGCTTTAAAAGATGTTTCATGGTAAAACATTCTGCTAATCTGTCTACTGTATGTCTTCCTGAAATCTTTGACAGCCCTTCTCACTGTTTGCTTCATCTGCCGGTTCCTCTTGAACCATATAGCTGATTTTTTTAACAAGAATCCTCCTGTGAGACGACTTATCAAACTCCTTCAGAAAATCCACAAACACAGGACCAACTGCATTCCCTTCATCTATCCAATCTGTCATTTCTTCCAAAAATTCTACTAAATTTGTCAAACAAAAGTTTCCTTTAGCCAATCTTTGCTAGCTGCCTATTTTGTCCCCTCATCCAAATCATTGATATAGATTTTGAATAGCTGAGGTCCAAGCACTGATCCTTGCGGTACCCCACTAGTTACAGCCTGCCAAACTGAAAATGACCCGTTTATTCCTACTCTATTTTCTGTCCGTTAACCAATCCTCAATCCATGCTAGTGTATTACCCCCAATCCCATGAGCCCTAATTTTGTTCAATAACCTCTTGTGTGGCACCTTATCGAATGCCTTCTGAAAATACAAATACACCACATCTACTGGTTCCCCCTTATCTATTCTGCCAGTTACAACCTCAAAAAACACAACTTCCCTTTCATAAATCCGTGTTGACTCTGCCCAATCCTATTATTATTTTCTAAGTGCCCTGTTACCACGTCCTTAATAATAGATTCTAGCATTTTCCCTACTACTGATGTCAGGCTAACTGGTCTGTAGTTCCCCGTTTTCTCTCTCGCTCCTTTCTTAAATAGTGGGATTACATTTGCTACCTTTGAATTTGCGGGAATCGTTCTAGAATCTATGGAATTTTGGAAAATGGCAACCAATGCATCCACTATCTCTATTGCCAACTCTTTCAAAACCCTAGGATGTAAGCCATCAGGTCCAGGAGATTTATCGGCTTTCAGTCCCATTAATTTCTCCAGTACTATTTTTTTACTAATACTAATTTCTTTCAGTTCCTCATTCTCACTAGACCCTTGGTTGTCCACTATTTCCGGGAAGTTTTTTGCTTCTTCATCCGTGAAGACAAACACGTAGGGCTGGATTTTACTTGCCGAGACGAGTTAGGGGCGGGACTGCTGCCTTCCAGGTTCTAGTCCCGCCCCCAGTGACATCCGGCGCACAGACGCTATTTTCCCCTGATTGGCCTTGTTAAGCCCACCCTGCGGGCTTGCCGGCCAATTAAGGGAAAGCCGGTGTCAGATGACGTCAGTTGATGATGCTTCATCTGCCGGTTTTCTTAAAGGGACATGTACCATTTATTTTTGACAGATGATTTGACAGTGTTTGACAACATTGAGGTGCTGTCAAACACTGGCAATCGCTGTACAAAGGTGCGCCCTTGCACCCAAGCCCTCCAATTACTCTCTCCTTAGGATAATACAGATGGCAGCTGCAGGTGAGGGTACAGAAGCGATCTGTCACTTCTCCCAATGAGGTGAGGCCACACAAACACTTCAAAGCTTGTCACCTACAGAAAACTCTAAACACACTAAAAATGATTTTCCCAACATTTCCTTACCTCTGACACTCATCAGTGTCCCATTGCATCCTTCACACCACTTCTGCAGCTGTCATCTGTACACAAACATTACAGTAGACCCACAGCATGCCTCACTTAACCCTGGCGGGGTTCCCCATGATCGGGAAGCCGGCAGCAGAAGTCTCAATATCGGAAAAAGCCTCTTAACTGCCTGTTAACTAGCAGTCAGGTCCCAGCGCAAATCGGGGACCCGACTCCCGGGAAGATTGGTTGGAGGTGGGTTGGGAGCGGGTTCGGGACCCGCTCCCATTCTTTTTGATTTTCCCAGCAGTCCCGCCTCCAGACCCGCCTCCTCAGGGCTGGTAAAATCCAACCCAAAGTATTTGTTTCATTTCTCTGCCATTTCCTTATTCCTCATTATAATTTCTCCTGTCTCAGCCTGTCAGGGACCCACATTTACTTTCCCTAAACTCTTCCTTTTAACATACCTATAGAAGCTTTTACAGTCTGTTTTTATGTCTCTCGCTAGTTTACTGTCATATTCTATTATCTCTTTCTTTATCAATTTTTTGGTCCTCCTTTGCTGAATTCTAAAATCCTCCCAATCCTCGGACTTACTCAACAAAAAGAAAATACTGCAGACTTACTATTCTTTTTGGCAACATTATAAGCCTCTTCCTTTGATCTAATGCTTTCTTTAACTTCTCTTGTTAGCCACGGTTGGACCGCTTTTCCTGTGAGGTTTTTGTGCCTTAAAGGAATGTATATTTGTTGTAAATGATGTATTAATTCTTTAAATGCTAGCCATTGCTTCTTTACCATCTCCTCTCTGACTTACATCAACCAGACAGTGTTCATGGCTTCAGGACCCAGTGACGTACCTGTTAATATTTTCAGATCAAATTCTTTTCCTACACTTGCCTCCAACAATTGTTCCACCACCACCTTTATTTGTTAAAACTGATGCAAAATATTTCTGTGCTACCTTTGCCTCTTCCACAACTAGATCCCCCTTTCATCTTTGAGCAGTTCTACCTTCTCTTTAATTATTCCTTTACTTTTTATATGCCAATAAGAACTCTTACTATTTCCATTTATGTTATCCGCTGGCCTTTTTCCTCATTTGCTTTTAGCCCTTTTAAGCTTATTTTTGACCTCCCCACCACTTTCTATATTCCTCACAATTTTCTTTGTATTGGTAACCCCATTTTTTTGCTCCAGTTTAGTTTTAACCTGTTTTTATCTGCGGAGCTCTGTTCTTTTTGCCTAATAGGCATATCTCTATTTTGTAATCTATCCAGCTCATATTTGGAGATTTTCCACCGATGAGCCGCTGTCCATTTTCTAATTTTTCTGCCCAGTTAGCCAGATTGTTTCTTACCTCGTTGATCTTTGCCTTTATCCAGTCAGTGTCCTTATCTTTGATTCTTCATTATCCTTTTCTGTTTTCACATTCAACCTAACTATGTTGTGGTTGTCAATTGTTCCGAATTGTTGTCCCAATCTCTCAACAATTATTTGTCCCATTTCATTTCTCTGGACTAGATCAAGCGACACGTCTTTCCTTGTCGGACAAGCAATATCTTGATATATGAACCAATGTTGGATGCATTCTCAAAAACACTCCCCATTTAGACCTCCCTATGATTCCTCCTGTTCACGCTGCTAAAACACAATCGTGTTCCATATTGCGCACTTTGCCTCCAAGTTAAACATGTAAATGAGGAAAGTGAAATGAGCTCAAATATGTCCTTATTACAACTGTTCAGACTGTACAGAGGCTCTAGCAAATGCCATTAGTATTGTGTAAATTAGCAACCAAGGTCAAGGATTTCCTCCGTATGTCTATGTTGATGAACCTATTAAAAATAGAGCGCAGAGGAAAATATTGAAGCAAGTGCATTGGAGAAATTTCTAAGGGAATGCTTGATTCATGTGTCTGTATAGAAGCTACATTTTTATCCAATTTAGATTTAACCCAAAGAGAGCTCTAATAACCGAATAATCTGGGTTTCTTTTTCCTTTGTCTGTAGGAAACTGCATTGTACTCGGAACTACATCCATATGAATTTATTTGCTTCCTTTATTCTGAGAGCACTGGCAGTCCTTATAAAAGATATTTTTCTGAATAACACTTATTCAAAACGTCCAGATGATGAAATGGGATGGAAGACATTTTTCAACACTGAGGTAAGTGCCAGATGTCTGCTTGATATCCTGTGTCTTCTGGGACAGAGTTTTAAACCATCCTAGAGCAATAAAATCACCGTCATATCTGTCTGTCGCTCTTTTGTTCTGTCAGTGATCACCTCCCCATCTGTGTCTCTATTTCTCCTTCTCTCTTTCGGTTTGTGCATTTGTCTCTCTTACGATTGTTCACTGTCCCAAGTGAAATGGTGGTTTTTAAAGGGTTGAGTCTACAGCCAAAGACTGACATTTAATTCACTATTGATCTTGATACAGCAATCGGTCATACGGAGAATTCTATTTTTCCACCATAAAGCTATCTGCTGGCACAAATCTTCTAATATAACAACTGTTGCTCCCTCACTAGCAATAAACTCTTCAAGCATCTCTTTGTAGCACAATAGATTTTCTGTATGGTCTTGTCTTATATTATAAAAAGGATGCAATCGCAGTGCCTACTATGATACTGAGCCATGCAGACTAAAAAGGTTCCAGTCCTTTAAAGCTAATTATTTAAAGAAAGATTCTATTCTTCACTAATGCATTTTTTTTTAAAGCATTAAAGAGGAGAGCAACATTATGGTAAAGAGCCCTGCAATATACATGTTACATTTAGGAATAGAATTCTATAATCTGTAGGTTTTTAAATCCTACGCCTGGAGTCACCTAACCAATGATCTCTTCTTTTCAAACTTTCATTCTGGGACTTGACCCTTCACCCAGGCTTCTTAAAGCAAAACAAAAATATACCTACTGCACTGTTAAAGTTCTGCTGCAGTGTGTTGCCCCCATATCAACGGGGCAGCAAAGCAACCAATGTTTCTGGAAAATTAGTCCACCCAAAAGCCACCTACTAAGCTGGCAGTGCCCTCATAAATAAGACTGGCAAGTACTGGCACATCACCAAGTCGAACCTGAATTTTTTGCTGCCTATTTTAAAGTCTCGTTGAAACAGCTACTAATGAAGTCTGTACTTCCTCTGCTGCAGCTTTCAAATGGATGCAAGATGGCCCAGGTTTGCATGCACTATTTTGTTGGAGCCAACTTCTTCTGGCTTTTGGTGGAAGGAATTTATCTTCATAAACTGATAGTCCTGGCTGTCCTTTCAGAGAAAAGGCTGTTAAAACAATACATCCTGATAGGATGGGGTAAGTGAAGCTCAAGTTCAAGATTTAATTGTATTCACCTCCCCGCTAGCCACTGGTTTTAAAATTATTTTTCCTGCTTTTGATAATGTCCGCTCATGTTAGTTACCTGAACATTCAGGTTGAGGCAAGTGACCCCCTTCCCAGGGCTCTCTTCATACAACTCTGTAATTTCTTGACAATGGGAAAATTATGAGAACTGCTGAAAACGACACAGCCGCTTCTTCTCAAAGAGGAATAGCAAAGTGGCTCAGTGATAGCTCTCTCGCCTCTGGGTTAGAAGGTTGTGGGTTCAGGTCCCACTCCCGAGACTGGAGCACATAATCTAGGCTGACACTACAGTACTGAGGCAGTGTTGGTGATGACATCTTTTGGATGAGACCCCATTTGCTCTCTTGCAAATGAGGATCCCAGTGACAGATGCAAAATATCCCATGGCACTATTTTGAAGAAGAACAGGGGAGTTCTCCCCAGTGTCCTGACCAATAGTTATCCCTCAACCAACAGCACTAAAACAGATTATCTGGTCATTATTTCATTGTTGTTTGTGGGACTGAGCTTTGCATAAATTGGCTGCCATGTTTCCCTACAATACAACAGTGACTATTAGTTTGAAAAAGTACTTAATTGGCTGTAAAGTGCTTTGGGATGTCCTGAGGTCGTGAAAAGCGCTATATAAATGAAAGTTCTTTATCTTTATTTTTATAACATATCTTTTGATTATCCCTCCATCCCTGCAGAAAATTGCTTGGCCACCCTGAAATGTTATGGAGCTCATTCCTACTCAAGTGTTAAAGTAGGTTGGGACTCTGTTCTGGTTCTTCTCATACTGGATACTTCAGCTCCTGGTTTTCTGATCTTACGAGAAGATTGCCAAATTTTGTCTATTTTTCATTCACTGTTGGATGTTGCAAGATTAGAAAAAGAGCTTTATGCATCTGTCTGTTTCTCTCCCCATATCCACTCAGTCACCAAGTCTGCCATTTTCCCACCTTCGCAACACTGCCTATCACCTACCCCTCCCCATTCTCCTGGAGCCACCCAGACTCTAATTCAGGAGGTTAAAACTACAGGCAATCCAGCCTCAAAGACTAGGTAACTCAGCCCTATTTGCAGTTATATTTCTTCTTTGCTGTTTTTTCTTGTTTTAAATTTATGGACCTGAAGGTTTGGAAAGGACCGCTCTTAATACTGATGCCTTATTGGTGACAGCAAGATCTGTTAATATCAGCCAATTTGAGATAGATGCAGATTGATCTTAACATGGATTAAAACTTTAAATCTGGTCTCGGAGGCTAAATGATATATATGCATTCAACCCATGAAGACAGAAACCTTGGACACTCCTGCTCTAATCTATGCCTTTAGTACCTTGAGGTTCAACATCTCCAATGCTCTTCTGTCTGCCTTCCTGCTTCTATTTCCATGAATTGCAACTCATGTGGATTGCCCCTGCCCTTGCCCTCACTCACTGAAAGTCTTGCACTTCCATTACACCAGTTCTCACTAGGCTGCGTGTGCCCCTCCAAATCTACTTCAGGACTCTAACCCTCACCTGGAAGTATCTTCACAGCTTTAAGACACACTACCTCAGTGGCCTTTGTTAGCCCTCTGTCCCTGCTTGCATCCTTTGCTTGTCTGACACCGATCTACTCTTCATTCCAGGCATCTCTGGTGTTAGGATAATGCCTATCAAAAAATTTTGGACTCTGTGTCGGATCAACTCACTGGGGCTCGGGACAGGGGTGGGGGTTTGGGGAAATGGATCTGTTACAGAAGTCAGTATACTTCATGACATATGTTATTAGGTTACCCGGAAGTTCCTTCTCCAAAGAAAATAAGCACAACTTCCACAATCTCCCCCCACACTTTAAATTTTAGATACCTGGGGGGAAAAATTCAGTTGTTTGCGCCTCCCATTAGCACCTTAAGAGGGCGCCAATTGGAGCGCAAAGCAACTAGAGGCCGGGCGTGGCAATGTTTGTGCCGCTCCCGAAATTAACTAGACATTTTGCGGCGGCACTAAACACTTCCACCACAATCTCCTGCGCTGGCAGATTGTGACGTCATTCGAGTGCGCAACGCCCCGTTAGCGCCCCGGACCGGATATATAATAATAATAATAATCAACTTTATTGTCATTGTTAGTGCACAAGTGCAGTAGAACGAAATGTAGGCTTGCGGCTCCCGAGAGTGTACATTTAGATTAAGACATTTAAACATTCAACATTCATTTGGCTTGTAATACATTAACATAAACATAAACATAATAAAGTGCATTGGCAGATGTGCAGGCTTTAGAGTTTATTTGTGGAGTTCAGTAGGATGACAGCCCTGGGAAAGAAGCTGTTCCTAAATCTGGTCGTTCGGGTGCGAATGCATCTGTAGCGTCTCCCAGATGGCAGGAGGGCGAACAGACTGTGGCTGGGGTGGGTAGGGTCTTTGATGATGGTCCGTGACCTCCGTAAACAGCGTTTCTGGTATATGTGCTCTATGGTCGGTAGCCCCCTGCCTTACCGCCTGCCGCTAGCAATGACAGGTTGAGGGGAGAGTTAAGCTGTCAGAAAGGGACTAGGGGAGCGCTATTTAAAGGCGACCGCTTCCTGCCTTTTTTTGTCGGTGACATTTTTGCACCACGCAGTCAGAGAGAGGCTTCTGGAGAGATTCAACGCTGTGTGAAGGAGTTTTGAGTACTGAGCAGCACTTTGCAGGTTTATTTTGATTTGCCCTTCCTTGCTTTGCCAGCACTCTGAGGTAGCGCCTCACTCCTCGGCATTTGCACCTTAAGACAGGTGTGAAGCGCCTGATTTAGTGCTCCAATCACCTCCAGGGGCGATAAAAGCCAAGTTTGCTGTCGGAGGCGATAAGTAGTGCCAGGCGCTGAACTTTGCGCATGGCCGGTAACGGCGCCCCAAATGGGGCGATACCGAATTTTTCCCCCCGGTACCCTTATTGTTCCTTGTCAAGTCCTGCTCACCTATCACTGAAGCACTTGAGGACCTACATTGGATTCTAGTCTCCCAGTTGCATAAATCGTGTTTAAATCTCTTCATGGCATCGCCCCTCTCTATAACCTCCCAGCCCTTACAATGCTGGCCTCTTCTGTATCTTCCACTCCGTTCACCCCACCATTGGTAGCTATACCTTCAGCCATCTAGGCCCTATGCTTTGAAATTCTCTCCTTAAACCTCCCCGCCTCCTTCTCCTCCTTTAAGACGCTCTGTAAAACTTGTCCCTTTGACCAAGCTTTTAGTCACACCTACTAACATCTCCTTCTTTGGCTCAGTGTCAATTTTTGTCTAATTATGTTTCTGTGAAGCGCCTTGGGACATTTTTCTACATTAAAGGTGCTATATACATCCAAGTTGTTGTTGAATTCTCGTCCTGCAGTGCACTGTGCTTATTGAGCACTCAGCATGGGCCTAGAGAAGAAAATTGCCCTTGTATCACAGAATCACAGAAACCCCACAGTGCAGATAGAGGCCATTTCAGCCCATCGAGCCTGCACCGACACATATCCCACCTGATCCCCGTAACCCCTACACCAACACATATCCCACCCTATCCCCACGTATTTAATCCCCCTAACACTAAGGGTCAATTTATCATAGCCAATCAACCTAACCTGCACATCTTTGGACTGTGGGAGGAAACCGGAGCACCCGGAGGAAACCCACGCAAACACGGGGAGAATGTGCAAACTCCACACAGACAGTCACCCGAGGCCGGATTCGAACCCGGGTCCCTGGCGCTGTGAGGCAACAGTGCTAACCACTATGCCACCGTGCTTGTGAGCAACGGCAGAGGACATCCACTAGTATTATATAGAATAACACGGGCTGCAGTGTGTTTCAATCATATAATCCATTTTGGAGGTTGAAATGACATTGAACACTGATGCATTGTAGTGTCTGCAGCCTATATCGTATCCTCCATTTATAAGACTTCTACAGAGTAGAATCAGCAGAATTAGAAATGTTCGGCTGAAAACTCCGTCAGCCCGTTGAACTAATGTATTGTTTTACATCCTTGAAACACACTCCAATTTTACCCAGCATTTAGAGCAGAGCAGGGGCAGGGCTTCTAGCTGCCTCTTTGACCTCCCCATGACCCTGTCCCAAATCCCGGTTGCAGGGTGGGGGTGGGGGTGGCAGGGCGGGGGGGTTCACTTGCCAGTAAAGATGCAGCAGAGATGCCAGCCCCACTTTGCCACCAGGAACTCAGGGTGGCAACCCGGTGCTGCTGTGCCACGCTGAGGGGGATTCTGCGGCCCTACCCCCCGGGGCTGGAATTTCAAGCTTCACTCAAAGCTTTTGCTTGAGTTCGCCAGTCTTAAAAAACCAACCTTAAATGTGCCCGTGGAATAAAATTGTCAAGTTTGACTAGGTATGGACTACAGCTGAATCTCCACGCCAGGTCCGAGTGGCCTTAGGGTAGCGTTCCTCCACAGCTCAATAAGCAAGTCTTGATACAACTCAAAAACAAACTTCTTTCTCTTTCAGTGTGCCCACTATTGTTTGTTATACCTTGGACAATATCAAAGGTTATCTATGAGAATGAATGGTAAGACTTACTGAAAAAAATCATGTTTCTTTATAACTCCATTAATAATTGAACTAATGTATTGTTGTACATCCTTGTTTTCTAACACTCTCTCTCACTCTTGGATAGTGTTGAGTCTGTGTGTCCCAGTTATGTTTAGGATCAATCACTGGACACAGACAACAAGAATAACTTTTAACAGGTCTTTACTATTCGGAGGTCAGGGCTGAACTGCCCAGCAAATCCTTACACAACACCGGTATTACAGTATACAGCAGCCAAGAGAAAGTAGTACATCTCTTAAAGTAGTTCTCTTAAGGTGGAACAGGTTGCATACACCACAATCCTCCCTTTTTAGCTTAACAGTTATATCCCCATTTAACATAACATAACATATATACAACTTCATGCAAAACAGTTCAAAGATTCAGTCTCTGAGGAGGCCTCCTGATTCGAGTTGGATAACGCCTTTCAGGGGTCTCTGATTCTCGTTGTTGGGGTGACTCATCTAGTTGGTCTCTTATGGATTGGACATCATCATCAGGTACATTCACTTCTGAGGTAGATGCTTCAGGTTCACTAACTTCTTCCACGGTTGTCTCTGCCGTAACCATGGGTTCGACCCTTGTTCTCGATTCTACCAGTTGGTCAGCATGACGCCGTATTACATTTTCACCAACATCTACCGTGTACATCAGGGGTCCTTGTCTGGCCCGAATTGTTCCAGATTGCCATTTCTTGTTTTTATAATCCCGGGCTAACACTGGTTGTCCTATTTCGAAACTCCGAGTGGTCTTGTTATTTATATGCTGGAACTGTTTGTTTTCAACTTCCCTCCGCACATTTGGTTTAAACAAGTCCAACCTGGACCGCAACCTCCTGTTATAGAACATCATGGCAGGACTTTGGTTTGTCACTGCATGGGTGGCGTTTCGATATGCCAGTAGGAATTTGTCCACCTTGTGTTGTAGTGGAATCTGATCTTCGCTCATGGCCTTTATCGCTTTTTTGAACGTTTGTACAAATCTCTCGGCCAACCCGTTTGTAGCCGGATGATATGGGGCAGAGGTATAATGTTTCACCCCATTCTTCTTCATGAATTTCTGGAATTCTTCTGACACGAACTGCGGTCCGTTGTCTGAACATATTTGTTCTGGCAATCCATTTCTTGCAAATATCGTTCTTAACACCGCGATCGTCTTTTCCGAGGTAGTGGTAGTCATCTTAATCACTTCTGGCCATTTAGAATGTGCGTCCACCGCAATTAAAAACATGGAGTCCATGAAAGGACCAGCAAAGTCAATATGTACACGTTGCCATGGGGTTGAAGGCCATTCCCATGGATGCAGCGGTGCAATCGGAGGTGCATTTTGCACTTTTTGGCACCCTGAGCAGCTTTTCGTCAGCTCCTCTATCTGTTGGTCGATACCCGGCCACCACACATAAGCTCTAGCAAGGCTTTTCATCTTGACTCCCCCCAGATGACCTTCATGCAGTTCCTTTAGAACTCTCTCTCTTAACTTAGGAGGAATAATCACCCTTGTTCCATACATCAATGTTCCTTGACAGATGGACAGCTGTTCTCGTCTTGCTGAGAATGCCGGTAACAGTGGATCACCATGTGCTGGCCATCCCTTCACTGTCACTTCGTAGACCCTGGACAGTGTCGGGTCATTCCTGGTTTCTCTTTCAATACTTGCATTGGTGACTGGTAAACATTCGATGATGGTCGAGTGAAATAACTCAACAGGGTCAACCGTCGGTGCCTCCTCCTCTGTAGGTAGTGGCAGGCGCGACAGCCCATCAGCATTACCATGCTGCTTTGTACCTTTGAATTCGATCTGATATTGATGTGCCCCTAGGAAAAGGGACCATCTCTGGAGTCTCTGTGCTGTCATCACCGAAACACCCTTCTTAGGGTTAAAAATGGATACCAACGGCTGGTGGTCTGTCAGAAGCGTAAACTTTTGGCCCTGCAGGTAATGATTAAACTTCTTTACTCCCCACACAAGGCTGAGAGCCTCCCTATCTATCTGAGCATAGTTGCGCTCAGCGGAGGTCAATGATCTGGATGCGAACGCAACTGGCCTCTCCTGGCCATTTGGCAACTTGTGTGAGAGTGCTGCCCCAATACCATATGGAGAAGCATCACAAGCCAAACGAATAGGCAGCGTTGGGTTGAAGTGAGCCAACACTTCCTCTGAGGTGATCAATGCCTTGCTTTCGCGAAAGGCCCTCTTACAGTCCTCGCTCCACTTCCATGGTACTCCCTTCTGCAAAAGAGCATTCAGCGGGTGCAGCACCGTGGATAAATTTGGCAGAAACTTATGGTAATAGTTAATCAACCCTAGAAACGACCTCAATTGGGATACATTATCCGGAGCGGGAGACTTCACAACAGCTTCGATCTTATCAGGAGACTTATGAAGCCCCTCCTGGTCAATGACATGACCACAGTACGAGATCCGCTTCTGAAAGAATTCACATTTCTGGCGATTAACTCGACGACCATATTCTTTCAATCTGGTGAGCACCAGTTCCAAGTTTGCAAGGTGTTCCTCGTCATCATCTCCTGTAATCAGAATATCGTCCAGGTAACATTGTGTACCTGGAATTCCCTGTAATACCTGCTCCATGGCCCTCTGCCAAATTGCTGGAGCCGATGCCACTCCAAAAACCAGTCTATTATACCGGTACAAGCCTCCATGCGTGTTGATCGTGAGATACTGGCGTGACTCTTCCTCAACTTCCATCTGTAAGTACGCCTGCGCCAGGTCTATCTTGGTGAAGTGTTTCCCGCCAGACAACGAAGCGAAGATATCCTCAATCCGCGGAAGCGGATACTGCACCGTGTGAAGCACCGGATTAACAGTGATCTTGAAATCTCCACAGATGCGAACCTTCCCCGGTTCCCCCGGCTTGTTGCTCGATGAACGCTTCATGATGGGGACAATGGGCATGGCCCACTCACTCCAGTCTACCTTAGACAGTACTCCTGAACGTTCTAGCCCTTCCAGCTCAGCTTCCACAGCAGGTCGTATTGCATAAGGTACCGGTCTGGCTTTGAAAAATTTCGGGCTTGCATGTTCTTCAACCTTGATGTTTGCTGTAATTCCTCTGAGTGTTCCCAGTCCCTGTTGGAACACCTCTTTAGCATCGTCCAATATTCTGGACAATTGTTTAGGTTTGACATCTTTTGTACCGGAATCTACCGTTAGTGCTTTTAAGGAATGCCAGTCCATATTTATTTTCCTAATCCACTCCCGTCCCAGTAGTGGTGGACCTCCCTCAGGTAGCACATATAAGTCCATTCCTCGGCTTTCTTTGCCCTTGTGGACCACCTTTACCTCTATCTTCCCGATGGGGTATACTCTTTGCCCCGTGTAGGTTTTCAATACAATCTCCGTATCCCGTAGGGGAATATGTGGGAATAACCTTTTGTAATCTTTCTTATTCATGACCATCAATGCCGATCCAGTGTCCAATTCCATCTTCACTTGGACTCCTGCTATCTGAAGTGTGACCCAAATTGTTTGGAGGTCTGCTTCCTTACCAACATTGTGTACTCTTAGACTACCCAGTTCATTACTGCTGGAGTCTGAATCTGACTTCTGTTTGTTCGAACTGTTCTCTGTCACCTTGTGTACCTTTCTGTACTTTTCCTGCGGTGACTTTTTGTTGCTGGTCTTCTTTCCTGACCGGCATACTTTAGCTATGTGACCAAGCCTGCCACATTTTCTGCATTCCTGATTTTTGAACCAGCACTGGTTCTGATCGTGCGTTGTCTTTCCACAACGATAACATTTTACTGTACTCAAGACCATTTGATTGGTGCAGAGTTCCGGTGACCGTAGCTGCATTTCCGCAGTGCCTCTCGCTGCGGCTTCTTGCGATGCTGCAATAGTGACAGCTTTATCAAGCGTAAGATCATTCTCCTCAAGCAGTCGCTTTTGTGTTCCTTCTTTTAACAATCCACACACAAATTTATCTCTCAGCGCATCTGCTAGTCCTGTTCCAAACTGACAGTACTTTGATAGCTTACGCAGTTCAATTAAAAATTCAGCGTTGCTTTCGTCTTTCAGCTGCGTTCTTCTGTAAAATTTAAATCGTTCCGCTATCATCAGCGGCATGGGGTTTAAATGATTTTTCAGGACAGTAACAATATTCGCGAAAGTCTGATCCGCCGGTTTATTTGGTGATAGAAGGTGCTTCAATAGCCCGTATGTCTTCGCACCCATTGAGCTTAATAAGGTTAGTGCTTTTTCATCATCTGGTACCTTATTTGCTTTACAATAAACTTCCATGCGTTCTACATACGTGGTCCAATCTTCGGTATCGCTATCAAAGGTATTAATGCTCCCATGTTTAGGCATCCTTGCAAGTTTTTTTTAAATGGCGGCTTCCCGCGCTTGTCTTCTTCCCCCGCCTACTAAAATGGCGGCTTCCCGCGCTTGGCGGTCTTTCCCGCGCTCGTCTTCTTCCCCCGCCGGCTACAATGGCGGATTCCCGCGTTTGCCTTCTTCCCCCGCTGGCTGCAATGGCGATTGCCTTGCTGCTGCCGTTCTCGCCTCCCCAGCGGTTCTCACTCCCCGACGCTGCTTTGCCTCGCAGCCCCGCTTGCAGCCCGGTCCTGTACACCGGCTGCGTTTGAGTTCTCCGCGGCTCTCGAGCCTTAAGCTGCCCCAGTCGCTGCGCCTCTCGGCCTCGATTTCAGCCCGGCCCTTTCTACCGGCCGTGGTCGAGCTCTCCGCCCTTATTCCTCCGTTTTCCCTCCCCTGCTCCACAGTCAACGCGGCCGACTTTCTGCTCGTGTCGCTGATCGGCTTACCCACCACCGTGGTAGAAGGGATGATCACTGCCTGTCGCTGATGGAGGGCTTCGTGGTCAGAATTCTTTTTCTTTTTAACCCGGGTTCTCGATGCCTCCCGTGCGATGGTGCTCAGCAGGATGATGAGGGCGGATGCCTCTTCTCGACGCCCGTTTTGAGGACGAAGCTGCCTTGGATGTAAAATTGCCGCAGGGTAAGATCGGACTCGTCGCCACTGTTGAGTCTGTGTGTCCCAGTTATGTTTAGGATCAATCACTGGACACAGACAACAAGAATAACTTTTAACAGGTCTTTACTATTCGGAGGTCAGGGCTGAACTGCCCAGCAAATCCTTACACAACACTTATATACCGGTGTGGTCACCACCGGTATTACAGTATACAGCAGCCAAGAGAAAGTAGTACATCTCTTAAAGTAGTTCTCTTAAGGTGGAACAGGTTACATACACCACAGATAGGACTCAAGAAACAGTTTATAATCTGATCGATGATCCCTCTCTCACCTCAAGCCTTCCTATCTTTCGCTCTCGCTCTCTTTCTCCATCACAGACGTCCTTGTCTCTCAGTCTTATAAATATTCCTGTGGTCAGTGTTCTTCTGCACTTTTCTTTCTTGTTCCTGCTAACCTGTTACTTAAAATCTTGAAGGCCAGAGTTACATCCAACTGAAAATGGCTTGTCTCATAATGTCTTCCTCTTCCCATATCCTCACTCTGTTGAAATCAAGATTATTGGTGCAATCTGTTCATTATTTTCTGGGGCCTCAGACTCGAGAACTCTTTACCTCCTTCAGTCTTTTCTTCCTGCTACTTCAAGTTTGGCATTGCCTAATCGCTGATTTACCCAGCATTTAGCTTTTACTCTTTTCAACCGTGGTGATGATTTACACTGTAGGTTTTAGGCCTTAATCTTTCTCAGCTTAAGAAATGGTAAATGTGTTGAAGAGAACGGTTATAGATGCCCGCTGACCTGTCACCGTTGGCAAGTTGCAGTGTGAGGGAGTTGTCTAGTTGTCTTCATCTTTTGAATGAAGTTGCTGATGGCCTCCTTCAGAAGGAGGACAGCTCCCAAACAATTTCCAGATGCACCCTGACCACAGTGACAGCTGGAAAATATGTTCTGGGATGATTCGCCTGCCTGATGTCAGGGAGCTTAAACAGCCAAGTTGGCATGTCTAGCATGAGATGTTTCCAGCTGTTTTCAGTTGAATGTAGCGGCGGCCTTCTCAACTTTGAGTACAAGGTGTTGCTTACAGTGCATCACACAGTGATATTCCTCTTTCACATAATCGATAGTGAAACCGGTGTTCCAAGCACCAAACAAGGTGTGAACTTGGTTGTGACATGTATGCACTCGCACACCAACGTACACACAAGAGTGTACACAAAGTGCGAAAGAAAAGCACAGTGTAAAAAGCAATGACATATTTCACCGTCGGAGATTAAAAGACATGGAGAGAAAATTAGAATAAATTAATAGTGAGTCAATGAATTGTTTTTTAAAAATATTGCTACGGTGTAATATTTAAAGAGAAACGATGACAATATTTACTAGTAATATTTTCATGTATTAGGTGCTGGGGAACAAACAAACACATGGGTATCTGGTGGGTCATCAGGGGACCAGTGATATTTGCAATTATAGTAAGTATTGGAGCATTCTTTTGTTGGTATATATATACACACACAAGTAAAATAATTTTTAAACAAGTTAATCGTCACCCATCCTTTAATTTAATGTTCTGATAGATGGTCAGTGTCGCTTGCGTATGGTAAGTGCCAGTGTCACCTGGCAGTACCTCACTGTTCTCGTTATGATTTTTTTTTCCGTAGAATCTTTCAGTCCCCTTGCTGGGGAGACCCCTGGATGGTCTGCCACTCACTTTGGCTGGGGAGTCAGCCAAATCAGCAATATGCAACGGCCACGAGTTGTTGACTTGGTACAAGCTTCCTACTCACCTGCGGCAGGGGGCTGGTGCAGACTATATTATATAACTACAAATTCACACACCAGAGGGTGCTTAGTCTCTGAAGTGATGGTGCAATTCATTTGATAAACTCTGTGTTGGGAAGTCATAAACAACAACAACAACTTGCATTAATTTAGCACCTTTAATGTAGTAAAACGTCCAAAGGCGCTTCATAGGAGCGTCATCAAACAAAATTTGACACCGAGCCACATAAACAGATATTAAGGCAGGTGACCAATGTTCCCTGTAATTTTTTCCTATTGAAAAGCCGGCAAGCCGGCTGCGCAAGTTCCCTGGAGCGCTGCGAGGCCATGTGGCCGAGCAACTTGCAAGGAGCATTGCAGGTGACCAAAAGATTGGTCAAAGAGGTAGGTTTTAAGGAGTGACTTAAAGGAGGAGAGAAAGGTAGAAAGACAGAGAGGTTTAGGGAGAGAATGACATAGGGCCTAGGCAGCTGAAAGCACGGCCGCCAATAGTGGAGTGAAGGATACTAGCAGCAGCTCGAGTTTATGGAAAGTGATAGGTGAGAGGTCGGTCAGGAGAGCATTAGAATAGTGGAGTCTGGAGGTAACAAAGGCCTGGATGAGGGTTTCAGCAGCCGATGGGCTGAGGCAGGGGCAGAGACGGGCGATGTTACGAAGGTGGAAGTAGGCAATCTTGGTGATGAGGGAGATATGGGGTCAGGAACTCAGTCAAGTAGAACGCCAAGGTTGTGAACACTCTGGTTCAGCCTCAGACAGTGGACAGGGAGGGGCATGGTGTTGGTGGCTAGGGAACAGATTTTGTGGGACCAAAGACAATGGCTTCGGTCTTCCCAATATTTAATTGGAGGAAATTTCTGCTCATCCTATACTGGATACAATAAACTGCCCTAAATGGTGGAAACTATAACCAGGAGGGGCAGTCAGGTGACATGCTTGTTGGTCACCACTGGAAAGTACATAAATGGTGTCTTCACTCGCTGTCGGGCTTTCTCTCCCCCGATAACACTGGCAGTAATTTTAGATTGTAGTCTGAGTCTCCATTATCATTCCAAATATACTATTCTACTGTTACTGTTCAGGGAAAGTGTTGTTGCCATGATATAGTTTAAGGAGGGTTCCTTGAAAATCCAGAGCTGAGTATTGGATCCAACCTGAGTTTGTATCGTTCTCTGCTTTTACACAGCTGGCTCTGCCTCTTTATCATAAATAATGTATATATTTTTCAAATTTGTGACAACTTGTAGGTACCATTAAAGAAAAACTGTTGGCAGTTTTGCAACTGAATCTAACATCTTGCAAACAAAATTCTGAATATTTGTGCTATTTCCTTACATTTGCTGTGTCAACTTGGCTTGCGAGGGAGCACCACCGCCTCTGACTCAAATACTATGGCCTCGAGCCCTACTCCTGACCCTCCAAATGTAGTAATGAGGGAGTGCATTGTTGGCACGTGCCTTCTTTTGGATAAGACATTACACCAAAGCACCTGTTCCAATGCTTCAGGTGAACGTTAACGATTCCATGGCACTACCCGAAGAGGAGCAAGTTCCCTCGGATCCCGACCAACATTGCTCCCTCAACCAACGTCACCAAAAAGACAGATTAACCTGTCATTCGACTCATAGTTATTTATGGTAGCTGCCTCATTTACATACATATCAATAGTAATTGTAGGTACAAGCAATTCATTGTATTTTGACAAGTGTTTTATTCTTTCCTGCAGCTGAATTTCTACATCTTCATAAAAATTTTGAAAACTTTGCTTTCCAAACTCAAAGCCCAACAAATGCGATTCAGTGACTACAAATACAGGTGTGTGGCTTCACCTTAACTAAATGGTTTTATGTGGTTTAATGTCTTTATAATAGAAACTATGGTATACTTACATTACAGGTACAGTAAACAAAACCTTAAAGTTAGAACTTTGATTCATTTCCCCCCTCCTTGACTCTTTAAGGTGTTGACTCTCACTGGGTTATGGTTCCTCAGGCACCAGCTAACCTCCAATACCTTGGCCAAGTGCCCATCCTTCATGTATGAGTGTCAGCAGTCTGTTCAGTCATGGTTGGGTGGGGGAACATCACAACCATTCCTGTCCTCACTGGGTGTCCACAGGTGCATCTCCCAGAAGGGGCTACTGGATAACAATCAGGGCGGGAATCCTCACTGGTTTCCCCCTCCCCCTTTTCTATCCCAAAATGCTGAGTGACCCTGGCTGGGGTCAGTTAACTCAGCATAGACCAGGGATCAAAACGGAGGTCTTCGTGCCTTATATGGATATACTGCACCTACCAACAGCTCTTTCTCATTTTAAATGTTTCACGGCTTCTTCTGAAAATTGCTTCATTTGGTGGGTGAGGTTGAGGGGTTATTCATGCTGTTCTATCAATCCAGTCACTCCTTGTCTGGTAACAAAAATAGAAGGAGCCTCCCTAAGCTCAGTTGGTCAATACAGTGAGGAACTGAGCCCCAGTCTGTGTCGAGTTAATGGGGTGGCAGTAAGAGTACTATAATTGTACTCTGCATCCTTGGTTTAGGGAGAGGAACATTGGTCAGACTTTTTGCCTTGATCGCTGTCCTCGACCCAGTAAAAATGCTTATATTTGAAATGTGAGTAAGGAATCAAGCTCAGCTGTGATGCCCCTTGTGGCTGAGTTGCCTGATAACACTCACTGTCGAGCTCACATATACCCTTTGGGCTTGGTACTGAAGGTCAACTGGCACCTGTGGAACTGAATCCAGCAACAAGCTAACACCTTCAAAAGAGGAGGCGGGGGGAAAGGGAGAAAAAGTGGAAAAAGAACAGGACAATTTAAGAGCTCGCAAGGAGGGCAGTGTAGTACCTAAATCAACAACTTCATTCAAATCAGCAAAGCTAATAGAGCATGGTCATGACCTGCTGAAGTGTCACGTAAGACAATAGACAGGAGTAAGAGTCCCAGCCAACTGGAATACAGTGGAATATAGTCAGAACTCAGCAGACCCCAAAATTCCCAGTTCAGACCAAAAACCCAACCAGTAAAGAAAGAAAGAAGGTACTTGCATTTATATAGCGCCTTTCACAACCTCAGGATATTTCAAAGCGCTTTACAGCCAATAAAGTATTTTTGAAATGCAGTCACTGTTGTAATGCAGGAAACACAACAGCTAATTAGTGTGCAGTAAGCTCCCACAAACAGCAATGAAACAGATGAACAAATCATCTGTTTTAGCATTGATTGAGAGATAAATATTGGCTAGGACCACAGAAAACTCCCTTGCTCTTCTTCGAAATAGTGCCATGGGATTTTTTACGTCCACCTGAGAGAGCAGATGGGGCCTCAGTTGAAAGACGGCAACTCCGACAGTGCAGCACTCCCTCAGTACTGCCAGCCTAGGTTATGTGCTCAAGTCTCTAGAGTGGGGCTTGAACCCACAGTCTGGGGGCCGGAGTACTACCACTGAACCAAGGCTGACATCTAATGTGTCAATGGATCTACACACAGTGGTAATAATGCCTGGGGTTCATTAATCAATCAGGGAGGCAATGGTTAAAGCAATGAGTGAAGCACTCTTAAGTTGGGCCTGAAATATCTCAAGCATCATGCCTAACATAAGTGTTGGCTGTCATGCTGCCCAACCCTACACTACCATGTGGCAAAATATTTCGACCGGACATAAACAGCCTTTCTGCTTCAGATACCAATAGTCCTGTGCTGTATATACTGATATGATTGATTCATTCTTACCAATGTTCTCTCCTTATGGGAATAGATTAGAGACAGAGAGAGTTTGGGGATGTTTTGAAGAGATCAATGCCAAATACTGGAAAATACCAAAGACAGGATTACATAATAAATCAAGGCTCCAAGAGCCGGTGTTTGTGTTTTTCCTCCTTTTTAACCTTGTATGGCCGTAGTGTCAGCTTAGCTCAGTTGCTAGCAGTCAAAGGATGCTGGGATCAAGTCCCATTCCAGGAATTGACCACCACAGGCCTTGGGGAAGGGCAAATTCAGCCAGGCTTCCTGTTCTTATCACTTTTCAGTGGCACAAGTGGGAAAACACACGAGAACTTCATGTCCAGGCTTTGCTGTAATGGCCCTCGCAGCCTACCTCACCGTCCGAGTTCATACATGAAGATTGTCCACTCATGTGAGGTGCCAAACAGTTACACCATCGTGGAGCCATGTCCCAGGAATGAGTCAACCTCTTCAGGAGAAAAGGGGAAGGAAAGAAATGTTCTCAAGGCCTTGCTATTTATTATCAGTGTAAAAACTACATGGGGAATCTGTAACATAATACTAGAACATATAAAGGACCTTTTGCAGAATATGTTTGCAGTACAAATGATTGGTAATAACGTGAATCATGAATTATAGAGGAAATGTGATCGTGGCTGGGTTTCAGGATATCTCTCTCTGTATTGTGTCTTTATTTTGCTGCTTGATGGGTATCACTATCTTGGGATATCATTTTACCAACTCTGGAAATAGAGGTGGACAATGACTCAAGTGATGCATTTTCCCCCAACAGCTAACATGGCAGTTGTCAAACAGAGATCTTCAGAATGCACTGTTCTAGCAGAATTGAGGCCTTCCAAAAATTTCCCCCAAACCAAGACCATCTCTATTTTTTATCCAATATTTTAGATTGGCCCGATCGACTTTGGTGCTGATTCCATTGCTTGGGATCCACGAGTTTGTATTCATCTTCCTGATAGACGAACAAGTTCAGGGTTTGCTGCGACACATCCGACTCTTTCTTCAGTTAGCAATCAGCTCCTTTCAGGTACAAGCAACACTTCTGCAATAATAGCCTGGACGTTTAATGTGCACATTATGAGTGTTCATTCCTTGTCCACCATTTTAAGAGGGGTGATGAGCTGTTTATTTTATATTTTTGTAAAGGGTTCATGAGCTCATATTTCAAACAACGATTTCTAGGCTAATATATATATTGTTGTATCCGTGTGTTAATAGAGACACTGAAGGCAGGAGTAAGTTTCACAGGTGTTTACTGAACAAAGTCTGGAGGTGAACTAACAGATACAAGACAATATACGGGCTTATATAGCCCGAGTGGCCGTTACCGGCATTACAGTACACAGGGGGCTCTTAAAGGCACGTACACCACAATTCCTCCCCTTTTAGACAACCAGTACATAATATTTTAAAATCATTAATTAACATGTTGCAAGAACAATAATCTACACATTGCTGCAGTTAATCAATTATAAGTCAGTCTTTCTGGAGGCTTCCTGACTCGGTCCGGATAACACCTCGGTGGTGTAGTAGTTTCTGGTGGTGTAGTAGGTTCTTTTGGCAAGGCTGATTCGGCTTGAATGCCAGTGTCGGGTTCATCTGGTTCCAGTATCACCGGATCGGAGGTAGATACTATGGGTATCTCTGCTTCATCATTAGGCGTATAGAGTTGTGGTGTAGGTTGTCCCTTTTCGGATGACTATGATCTGGTCAGCATGGCACCTTATTATGCTTTCTCCAATGTCCACGGTATACATCAGCGGTCCTAGTCGTGTGCAAATAGTTCCAGGCTGCCATTTCTCGGTACGGTAGTCCCAGGCCAAAACTTGTTGACCCATCTGGAAGGTTCTAGTTGGCCTTTCATTCATGCCTTGAAATTGCCGGTTCTCCACGTCCCTTCTGATGTTTGGCTTGATCAAATCCAGCCGGCATCTTAGGTTTCTATTGAAGAACATCATGGCGGGAGTTTGGTTTGTAACCACGTGTTGCATTCCTGTATGCAAACAAGAAGTTATCTACCTTATGCTGAAGTTTTATGTCTTCATTACCCATGGCCTTTATGGCCTTCTTGAAGGTCTGGACAAACCTTTCAGCCAATCCATTGGTGGCGGGATGGTATGGGGCGGACGTGTAGTGCTTAACCCCATTGTTTTTTTAAGAACTTCCTGAATTCTTCGGACACAAATTGCGGTCCATTATCAGAACAGATCTGTTCAGGCAGCCCATTCCTGGCAAATATGGTCCTTAATACTGTGATGGTTTTTTCCGTGGTGGTGGAGGACATCTTTATTACCTCCGGCCACTTGGAGTGTGCATCAACCGCGATTAAGAACATGGAGTCCATAAATGGACCAGCAAAGTCGATGTGTACCCTTTTGCCATGGAGAGGAGGGCCACTCCCATGGATGTAGAGGGGCTTGTGGTGGGGCGTTTTGGACCTTCTGGCATCCTAGGCAGCTCTTGGTCATTTCTTCCATGTCTCCATCGATACCTGGCCACCACACAAACACTCTGGCTAGGTTATTCATTTTCACTCCACCCAGATGCCACTCGTGAAGCTCCTTTAGCACTTTATCCTGGAGTTTGGGTGGAATCACCACTCTGGATCCACACATCAAGGTTCCTCGGCACACTGACAGCTGTTCTCTTCTTTGCGAGAATGCTGGCAACAGTGGTTCGCCATGTGCTGGCCATCCCTTCACCGTTAAATCGTAGACTCGTGAGAGAGTCGGGTCATTTCTCGTTTCCTTTTCAATGGCAGAATTTGTTACTGGTAGACATTCCACTATGGTTGAGTGGAACATCTCCACTGGGTCTACTGTAGGTGCCTCTTCTACCGTTGGCAACGGTAGGCACGATAAACCGTCAGCATTCCCATGCTGTTTTGATCCTTTGTATTCTATGTCATATTGGTGTGCCCCTAGGAAAAGGGACCACCTCTGTAGCCTTTGCGCTGTCATAATGGGAACACCCTTTTTAGGGTTGAATATGGAGACGAGGGGTTGATGGTCAGTCAACAAGGTAAATTTTTGTCCGTGTAGGTAATGGTTGAATTTCTTCACTCCCCATACCAGGCTGAGTGCTTCCCTGTCGATCTGGGCATAGTGACGCTCAGCTGAGTTCAATGAGCGTGACGCAAAAGCTATCGGCTGCTCCGAGCCATCAGGGAATCTATGTGATAATACCGCTCCTACGCCGTAAGGGGATGCATCGCACGCCAGTCTGATTGGCAGTGATGGGTTGTAATGAGCCAAAACTTCCTTGGACTTGATCAAGCCTTTACATTTATGGAAGGCACGTCTACAGTCCTCGCTCCATTCCCAAATTACTCCCGTTTGTAGCAGTTCGTTAAGAGGGTGCAGAACAGTTGACAAGTTCGGTAAAAATTTATGGTAGTAATTTATCAATCCCAGGAACGACCTTAATTGTGAGACATTTTCAGGTGCTGGTGCTTTTATGACCGTTTCAATTTTCTCAGGGGACTTATGCAACCCTTCTTCATTAATTATGTGGCCACAATATGATATTTGTTTCTGGAAAAATTCGCACTTGGGGCGGTTTGCTCGTAGGCCCGTTCTCAGCCTAGTGAGTACCTTCTCCAAATTGGCAAGGTGTTCGTTGTCGTTTTCTCCTGTTGCAAGGATGTCGTCTAGGTAGCATTGAGTCCCAGGAATCCCTTGCAGGACTTGTTCCATAGCTCTTTGCCAGATAGCTGGAGCTGATGCTATTCCGAAAACCAGTCGATTGTACTGGTACAGGCCTTTGTGTGTGTTTATTGTGAGATGCTTTTTAGAGGCCTCCTCAACCTCCATCTGTAGATATGCCTGTGCCAAGTCAATTTTTGTGAAACGTTTCCCTCCGGATAGTGAGGCGAAAATATCTTCTATCCTCGGAAGAGGATACTGTACCGTGTGAAGGACTGGGTTTACAGTCACCTTGAAGTCCCCACAGATGCGAATTTTTCTCTGTTCTTCAGATTTATCATTATTTAACATTTTCTTCATGATGGGTGTTGCCCACTCGCTCCAATCTATCTTGGATAACACGCCTGTCTTTTCCAAATTCTCCAGCTCTGCCTCGACTGCTGGACGAATTGCGTATGGCACCGGCCTTGCCTTAAAAAACTTGGGAATTGCCGCATCTTCCACCTTTATTGAGGCGGTGACGCCTTTCAAGGTTCCTAGTTCCTGTTGGAATACTTCTTTGGCGTTGGCCAAGATGTCTTTTAATCGTTCAGGTATGATGTCATCATCATTTTTTTTCTTACTGGTCACCGTCAGTGCCTGAATGGAGTGCCAGTCCAAACGTATCTTCCTGATCCATTCACGTCCCAACAGCGGTGGACCACCATCTTGCAGAACGTATAAATACAACTTCTGTATTTCCTTGCCGTTGTATACAACAGGCACCTTTATTTTCCCTTTGGGGTATACTTTCTGCCCCGTATACGTTTTCAAGATAATGGATGTGTCTTTCAAAGGTATATGCGGAAATAGCCGCTCGTAATCCCGTCTACTTATGATGGTTAGAGCTGATCCTGTATCTAGCTCCATTTTAACTGGGGACCCCGCTATCGTGAGGGTAACCCAAATGGTCTGGTAATCTTCTTTGGCAATTACATTATGTAATTTGAGAGAGCTTAGTCTCTTGTTTCCGGAGTCGCTATCGCTCTTCTGGTCTTCGGAGCTACTGTCCGTCATCATTTGTACCTTTCTGTACTTTTCTTTATTGATTTTTTTTCTGTCAGTGTTTTTTTTTCCCCCAGGTCGGCATACACGTGTAATGTGTCCCATCTTTCCGCATTGCCTGCATGCTTTGTCCTTGAACCAGCAGTCCCTCTGGTCATGGGTGGATCTGCCGCAGCGATAACATCTCTCGAAACCCCGTGTCATTTCATGGGTGCCGAAGTCCTGTGGCTTTTGCTGTATCTTTGCAGCTCCTCTTGCTGCTGCTTCGTATGATACAGCCACACTGAAAGCCTTGTCCAGTGTCAAATCTTTCTCAGAAAGTAGCTTTTTTTGTGTTCCTTCACTTAGGAGACCGCAGACGAATTTGTCTCGTAGAGAATCTGCCAGTCCTGTCCCGAATTGGCAGTGTAGGGTATCAACAATCTCCTTAAAATTCTTGTCCATCGGTTTGGCTGGAGTGATTAAGTTTCGTAGCAGCCCGTATGTCCTTGCGCCGATTAGATTTAGAAGTACCGATGCCTTTTTATCATCTTTTATTTCATTCGCTGTGCAATATTTCTCCACTCTTTCCACATATGTGGTCCAATCCTCTATATCGTTATCAAAAGCATCAATATTGCCAGCCTTAGGCATCCTGGAAAAAAAAATGGCGCTTCCCGTGCTTTTCTTTCTTTCCTGCAGAAAAGATACGGCGCTTCCCGCGCTTTCCCGCCGCTGCTGCTGACAACGCCGTTTTCCGCGTTTTTAAAAAAAAAAATTATTTACAGGTGGAGACTCGTTCCCGCCGGACTCTCTGGGACTTTCCCCCCCCCCCCCCCTCTGCTAGGTCCGAACGCCGACCTGCTTTGCAGCGCCGGCCGTCTCCCGAGTGCTCCCCCCCCGTCTGTTTTTGCTTGCCTCCGCCTTCGCTGCTCGGCCCCGCGCAGAGCCAGCCGATGGAGCCCCAGCCCGCCGCCCAGGAAGGATTATTGCAGTACCTGCCACCAGCTCGGCTAGCTGGTGAAACCACAGCTTTTTTTTTTCTTCTTGCTTTTCTTCGACTTTGGACGTCTGAGGAATCGATGTCCTTGAGGTGCTGCCGAATTGCAGGTAAGTCCGTTTCCAATTCGTCGCCACTGTTGTATCCGTGTGTTAATAGAGACACTGAAGGCAGGAGTAAGTTTCACAGGTGTTTACTGAACAAAGTCTGGAGGTGAACTAACAGATACAAGACAATATACGGGCTTATATAGCCCGAGTGGCCATTACCGGCATTACAGTACACAGGGGGCTCTTAAAGGCACATACACCACATATATCAAGGGCGAAGTTGATTTTTTTTTTTTTTAATTCATTCTCGGGGTGTGGGCATCGCTGGCAAGACATTTATTGCCCATCCTTAGTTGCCCTTGAGATTGTGGTGGTGGGCCTTCTTTGTGAACTGCTGCAGTTCGTGTGGAAAAGATGCTCCCATGATTTGTTCATCTGTTTCATTGCTGTTTGTGGGAGCTTACTGCACACTAATTAGCTGTTGTGTTTCCTGCATTACAACGGTGACTGCACTTCAAAAATACTTGTTAGGTAGGGAGTTCTAGGATTTTGACACTGTGACAATGAAGGAACAGCCGTATCTGTCTAAGATGGTGTGTAACTTGGAGGGAAACTTGAGGATGATGGTGTTCCCATGTACCTCCTTCCCTTGTCCTTTTAGGTGGTGGGGGTCACAGGTTTGTGAGGTGCAGCGGAAGAAGTCTTGACAAGTTGCTCCAGTATAGATACTATCATATAGATAATGTACACTGCAGCTACAGTGGATGTTTAGGCTTTATTCTCAAAAGAGGGACTAGACTGTCAAGACGCAGTAATGCTGTAGTTGTGATACTGCACTAGCAACCTAGAGGTTGAGTGTTCAAATGCAACCATTGCAAGTTATGAAACTGAATGCACTAAAATTTGGAAATTTGCAGGCTTGCACGACAAAATCTGTTAGATATTTGTTGAAACCCAACTGGTTCACCGATGTCTATTAGGGAAGAAACCTGCCACCCTTACCTGGTCTGGCTTCCTTGTGCCTCCAGTCCCACACTACAGTATGTGGTTGCCTCTTAATGCCCTCCAAAGTAGCCTAGCATGCAACTTAGTTGTAAAAGCAGCCACCATAGGAGGGTTACCACCCTCTCAGGGCAGTTAGGGATGGGCAATAAATGTGGCTTTGCCAGCAACGCCCACATCCCAAGAACAGATATTTTTTTAAAAACTCTCCAATCACCTCTGAGCATCAGCAGGGAAAGGATTATACAAGGAACTGCATGCTCTATGGGGCCTAACTAAATTGGTGGGATGTTCACCCTTTTGCGTCATTTACTGGTGGGATCCATTACTGAAGAGGTGCATAAGCTGGAATATTTACTTAATAAACCATGGCCTAGAAATTCGGTGGGCTGCACCACCAGTTAGCGCCTAAAGAGGGCACTCAGTGGCTTTAGCACCACTGGCCACACCTCCCGCGATATTTAGCTGGGGCGCTAATGGCGGCGTTAGCCTGTTGCGCTGCGCCACCACCGATGACGTCATCGGTGTGCGCAGCGCCCCGATCTCGATATTCGGTAGCGCCCGCCTCTGTAGCGCCGTTTGCAAATCGCGCCCGGTTCATGGGGCCTACCTGTGGCGGCAGTGACACAAATTAAGGTGGAGGTGCGGGCCGGCCGTTTTTTCAGCGGCCGCCTGCCAGCACCTCCGTCCCCGGCCTCCTGATCTCCCCCCGCGGTAGTGCCGGCTGTTTTCCGAGAGCCCGGTACTTCTCCTCGGTGCCGGGCTCTTTTGCCGGCACTCGCGATCTCCGATCGCGCTGGTGCAGGCCCCTCCCCCTTAAGAATAGGAGGAAGGCCTGCAGTACCGCAGCACGCCGTGCCGCAGCGTGTGGCGCTGCGGCACGTTGCGCTGCGATATTCAGTTTCAGTGCCCTAAGAGGGACGCGGAGCGCCTCGAGCCTCGCCCCGTGTCCCTCTTGGGGCGCTCAAGCTGAATTTCCGGCGGTCGTAACTGCTCCGATCACTGCACTAATTCCGGCGCCCAGGCGAGATTGGCGCCCCGTTTGCGGCTCCACCGAATTTCTCTCCCCATGTGTTTTTACTGCATGTTCTACCACGTGCATGATGGGACAACCACATGACTTGCAATCTTGGTGGCGAAGCCGGCAATGTAAGGCGAGGAGCAACTGACTAAAAATGAGACCTGAACATCAAGTCACTGAGGTTGTGGTGCTTTTAATTCTGACACAAAGCTCCTTTAAGAGCACCACAAAGCGATGGTACATGATTGTATTCCTATGTATATGAAAATAAATCGAATCCTAGTGAAGGAGTACATTGGAGTAGTCGCGATCACAGATTGTGTGTAGGCTGAGGAGATCCGGGGGTTTGGAGAGAAGTGAAAGAGGCTCATACTTTTGAAAATAGTCAATGAAATCAGCTGTCACTACGTCGAGACAATTGAATAAAAGGGTAATGTCCCTTTACATTTCATAATTTCAGATCGGTAAATTGAGTTCCTTACCTTGGCCTTGCAGTGCTGACATGTGTGAGAGCATCGAGAAAATACATGCACGCTATGGAAACCAGTGCCTCTGTGGGGAGTAATGATCCATCTCTTCATATAAACATTCTGACAGTCTTCATCTCATTTCAGACATCGCACTTCAAAGTGTCAAAAATAGTTTTTTTTAAAAGAAAGACAGTAATTAGAGATTTTTTTTCCTGACCTGGGGTGACCATGTTACAAACACCTGGCTCTCTGCAAACTTCCCTCACCAAAATCCCCAGAGATCTCTCGGACCTTTTTAGACCAAGTGAAGAGATGCAGGGTTAGTTATAAGTCAGCACTGCCCTCCTTTGGTAGGCAAGGGCAGAACAGGGGACTGATGAATTGTTTGGCCATGACCCACTTTGTAAGAAAGAACTTGCATTTATGTAGGACTTTTCACACCCCCGGGATGTCCTAAGACGCTTTACAGCCAATGAGGTCATTTTTGAAGCGTAGTCACTTTTCTAACCTCAGCAATCAACTTGCAAACAGCAAAAGGTCTCGCAAACAGCAATGAGACAAGTGACCTGATAATCTGTTTTAGTGGTGGTGGTTGAGAGATAATTGTTGGACACTGGGCAAACTCTGCTGCTCTTCTTTGAAGTGTGTTTTGGGATCTTTTACATCCACTTGATCAGGCAGATTGGGCCTCAGTTTGAAGACGGCACCTCCAATAATGCAGCACTCCCTCAGTACTGTGTTGAAATGTCAGCCTGGATTATTTGGTTAAATCACTGGAGTTTGGCTTGAATCAAAAAACCTTCTGACCCAGAGGCGAGAATGCTACCAACTGAGCCAAGGCTGACACATCAACTTTGACATTGAGTTGACACTGCAATCGGAGCTTCTACCAACTTACGAAGGTCCTTGTGAGTTGAGTGAAACATCGATTGTTCCTCTAATGCTATTTCTTTTATTGGTTCATGGGATGTGGGTGTCGCTGGCAAGGCCAGCGTTTATTGCCCATCTATTCAGGCACCATCTAGCAGTTCCACATCACACACAAATTGGAAGGGCTTTCACTCCCTTAATAAGCAGCTGATAAGTGATCACTGACTTAGAATTATGAACTTTGGGAGCAAATTTGATCCTTACATCTTGTGCCGATGCACAGTTGTTGAGTTCCTCTAAGTGGGTTAGGAACATTTGACTGCTGCTGGGTGATCCGGGCTATGAATTCGCACCTGCGGCTGATGACGCCTCCGAACTAAACAGAAGACCAGGCCAGTCAGAAAGTAGTGATTAGATGATGCCGAGCTTTGTGTATGCAGATTGCAGGAAATTGAACATTGTATTTGCTGCAATATCCGTGTACTCTTTTGAATTGGGTGATGTCTGTAAATTAATAAAACTTTAAATAAAACTTAACAAATTAAATTAAAATTGTGTGGGCCGGGGGTGATGATGCACTCCAGTCCCCGCGGCACCCACCGGTCGCGGAAGGCCTCAAGCATGCCGGCGGATACCGCGTGCTCCATCTCCAGGGCCACCGCAATATCCATGTAAGAAAAGCCGAAGGATTCGGAACAATTCCTTAATTACGGCTGATATTAAGAAGGTGGGATTGTAATTGCAATGCAAGCGTGATTCCTGCTAGACCGATTTTTAAAAAATTTGATCTTGGGACGTGGGGTGCGCAGCTAAGGCTGCATTTATAGCTGATCCCTAGTTGCCCTGAGAAAGTAACAGTCGACTGTGACGGACCAAACATCCATTGCTGTCAATACATTTGGTTTGAGGAAAACTTGTTTTGTTTAGTTTGCCTAATTGTCTCATTCGTGCCAGACTCACTGCAGCTTTAGTGCACTGTAATGAGGAGAGTCTACGTCAATAATTCAAAGCACAACAATTCTCCTTTCTTCCTCCGCAGGGTTTTTTGGTTGCTTTGCTGTACTGCTTCGCCAATGGGGAGGTAAGGAACTGATTAAATACAGTCTCGTTAGAAGAAGCTCTCCATGGTAGTGGAGTGTTCACTGTGATGATAACATACGTGTTCTTTAACAGTGAAGCAGGAATACGCCAGGTTTGATTCAAGTCCGGCGCTGAGTCCGCTGACTTCAGCAGAGGTGCTACAGTTGGCCTCAGTACCCGTGGGTTAGGGAGATGGAAAAGCATCAGCAAAAGAGTTAGTAGACCAGCATGTTCGCGATGTGAGGGCCGAGTACTCCAGGTCCTGCATTAACATTTAGCAGAACTGAGATTACATTTTCCAGATTTTGGGACATTTTTAGGACCAGAAGTTTTGCTTGCCTTAAAAAAGCACCAAATGGCACAAATACATTATCAGTATTGTTCTATTTGGTTCATCAGTGTTTTTATTTACTGATTTTAATGCAAGCCCCACAATTCATTTACTGTCAGGACTTCTGTCTAAATTTTAAAAAAAGGTGTGTGAGAGGGAGTGTGTGTGTGTGTGTGTGTGTGTGTGTGTGTCTCCGTGTGTCTACCATTCTATTTCTTTCATAAAATAAAAACAGAAAATGCTGGAAATACTCAGCAGGTCAGGCAGCATCTGTGGAGAGAGAAACAGAGTTAACGTTTCAGGTCGATGACCCTTCGTCAGAACTGGAAAAAGCAGGAAATGGAACAGATTTTTAAATAAGTGTAGGGACAGGGAAAGGGGGAGGGGAGGAAAAAACAAAAGGGAAGGTCTGTGATAGGATGGAAGGCAGGAGAGATTAAGAGACAAAAGGGGTGATGGTGCAAAGCAAAAGGAGATGGTAATGGGATGAGTTAAGAAACAAAAGATGGCTCTAGATGACATGTACATGGCGATGGCAGAATCATCAACAGTTGCCATGTGAGCGAGAGAAAAAAAATGAAAAAAAGGTAGGGGCAGAGGTCATGGTCTGAAATTGTTGAACTCGATGTCGAGTCCAGAAGGCTGTAAAGTGCCTAATCGAAAGATGAGGTGCTGTTCCTCGAGCTTACGCTGAGCTTCATTGGAACAGTGCAAGAGGCCGAGGACGGAGAGGTCAGAGTGGGAGTGGAGCGGAGAATTAAAGTGACAGGTGACCAGAAGCTCGGCGTCACCCTTACGGACTGAACGGAGGTGTTCCGCAAAGCGGTCACCCAATCTGCGTTTGGTCTCCCCAGTGTAGAGGAGACCGCATCGTGAGCAGCGAATACAATATACTAAATTGCAAGAAGTACAAGTAAATCGCTGTTTCACCTGGAGGGAGTGTTTGGGGCCCTGGACAGTGGGAAGGGGGGAGGTAAAAGGGCATGTGTTGCATCTCCTGCGCTTGCACGGGAAGGTGCCGGGCGAAGGGGAAGGGTTGTTGGGGGTGATAGAGAAGTGGACCAGAGTGTCGTGGAGGGAGCAGTCCCTTCAGAATGCTGAAAGGGGAGGTGAGGGGAAGATGTGTTTGGGGGTGGGATCACGCCGGAGGGAGCAGAAATGGCGGCGGATGATCCGTTGAATGTGGAGACTGGTGGGGTGAAAGGTGAGGACAAGGGGAACCCTATCGTGGTTCCGGGAGGGAGGGGAAGGGGTGAGAGCAGAAGTGCGGGAAATGGAACGGACACGGTCGAGGGCCATGTCAACCACAGTAGAGAGGAATCCTCGGTTGAGGAAAAAGGAAGACATATCGGAAGCACTAGTATGGAAGGTGGCATCATCAGAGCAGATGCGGCGGAGATGGAGAAACTGGGAGAATGGAATAGAGTCCTTACAGGAGGCGGGGTGGGAGGAAGTGTAGTCCAGGTAGCTGTGGGAGTCAGTGGGCTTGTAGTGAATGTTGGTCAATAGCTTTTTGTATTCTATTTCTTTCTGTGTGTCTGTCTCTTTTTATTTATCTGCATGTCCTGTGCAAGAGCTCCCTCTAGAGGACTCAGTTCATTATGTCTATTGTACCTGTGCTTTTTTAATTGGGCCGGATTTTGCGGTCAGTGGCGAACCAACATCGCCAGCCATTCCTTATACACTTACACTTGCCCGCAGACTTTCTATGGGATTTTGCACTGGAACTTACTGTAAATTAGAGAGCCATTTCGGCACAGCGCCCTCTACAGGGGCTCTGAGACCTGTGTGAACAGGACAAGTAACTGTGCATCTCCTTAACCAATCAGATTGAAGAATCGTTAATGCAGAGCAGAGTCTGAACCAGGAAGTGCAAGTTAGAATATTTAATTCAATGCCAAATCATGTACAGAAAGCGAAATAAAGGGAAAGAAAGATGGGATTAGGAGAGAGATAAGAGAGACAGAAATGAGATGACAGAGAAGTTGTTTGGTAGTAATTAAGACTTATCACCAGTGTTCCCCATAAGCTGCGCTTTGTTCTGCACTGCCTGTTTCTTTTAATGCTCGGTCCCTTTAAATTTCTGCGCATGCGCTGTATTTACAATGTAAAAGCCGGTGAGCGACCTACGCGGGAACTTTGAGATTACTGGGTGGCCACACAGCCGCACACCTTAGGGGGAACGTTGCTTATCACGCTATTAAATATTTACTTACACTGAAATAGACAAGCCCGAACATTTTCTGGCGAGTTTAGTGGGTAAATGTCACATAAGTACCGCAACTTCTCGCCCTGCCATGTGTTTCAATGCCGAGTCTCTCGCCGAGATAGAGCGAAGCTTCTGGAGGAGCCGGGCAACTCGGACAGCAACTTCCCGATTTCTGCATTTAACTGTGCAGATGCGCTCACCGGAAGTTGCTATCCGATTTACACGTTAATAACGGTGAACGCCGTTAGCCTCACCATCATTTCTACCGCAAAATCCGGCCCTTACGTGTGGCCAGAGCTTCATGGTTCTGTGAGTGTGTGAAAATCGTGGGCAGGTAAATGCAGAAGGCGAAAACCATTGTGCTTTTACCTTTCCTCTATAATCTTAGTGTTCATTTTTAATAAAATTATTTTTGTTTTCATTGATACCCCGCGTAATTAATTGTGTCCAGAATCTCGCAACGGGCTCTGTTTTAAAAAAAATTTCCCGGCAGGTCCAAGCAGAATTGAAAATGCGGTGGAGGTGCTGGCTGTTGGCGAATCGCTTTGAATGCTCCGGCTGCGTCTTTGGCAAGCATTTCAAACACCTGGGGAAATGCTCCAAGCCCAGATCCAACAGTTATATCAACAGCAGCAGCTACTACTACAGCGACACCAGAACTTCCAGCGTGCAACTGAGCACAGCGCCCGTGACAGAACTGCAGGCACACAAAGCCATCTTCCTGGAACAGTTCACCCAGACTAGTGTGTCCGAGAGCAGCGAAGGAGAGGCAGGCGTTGGAGAGAGCCAGTTGTAATAGCCAGATGTAAGAACAGGCCTTGGCAAGCCAAGTATAGCATTGAGTACCGTAAGGCGTGAATTCCTTTAATACAAGACGTGCATTAGGGACTCAACAGCAATACAATCTGAACCTGCTTTGTGGCAGACTTCTGTTTTCTGTTGTAAATATTACATCGTGCAAGTGATCAGGTTTAATAGGAAGTCATTTTAACCCCCTTTGCTCTTCCAGTGGTTCCGTTGGTACCACCAGTGTAGAACTGTACCACGCAGAGCAGGAACACGCCAGGTTTGACTCTCAACCGACGCCAAGTCAGCTGACGTCAGCGGAGGTGTTACAGTTGGCCTCAGTACCCAGAGGTTAAGGGAGAGGGGAAAAAAAAGTCAGCCATTCCTGATTGCTACCCAGTCAGTCCTGGAAAGGGCATGTGTGTGGACGTCTGACGAGGGCGGGAGTGAGTGCAGTCGCGATGGCCTCCTGTCTGACACTTATGATGCCGGCTAACACCGATTCCAGCACAGGCCAGTGTTTTACAGAGAGGTGTCAGGAAACAAAAAAAAATCCCAACGGAAGTTTGGCGTGACCCTTTCCGCCTAATTTGGGGTCAGCAGTAAGTTTATATTTTGCAATATTTACCTACTTTGACCATGTGCCTTTCTATTATGCCAATAGGAGAACAGTTATGGTTCCTTTGTTTTAGGACCAAGCACTGTAAGGTGTCATAATGAGACCTGGCAAAAAAGGAAAATAGCTTGTACATATTGTGCACGAAAGTAAACATTCCCCTCGCCCCCAGTTCTGGGACAACTTTTATAATATAAAATAATACTGTAAGTCACTAATTGTATGCATATTTAATATTGTTGATGTGAATTTTTTTACAAAGGTTGTAGTCTTTGACTGTTTCCAGACAAAAAGTTTATTAAACTATACAATGAGAGACATTTACACAGATTCCATTTCCCAGCTTTCATTGGTCTTCTTACGGTGTTTAGAAGATTAGTGCCTAGCATCCATACAACAGACTTCAGAGGGAAGTGCTGTCCACCATTGTCTAATGACAATGATGGCAGAAGTGGCCATTACAGCGCATGGAAACATGGACATGAAGCCATCGGCCTTCCTTCCTGTTCGGCTCTCCTCCCTGTTTTTGCCTTAATTAAAAAGTGGGTGAAAAATCCACCGTTGGTTGTTAAAGAAAGAAAGAACGTGCATTTATATACAACCATATTGCATCCTCGGGACATCCCAAAATGCTTTAGGAACATTGGAACAGGAGGAGGCCGCTCTGCCCCTCGAGCCTGTTCCGCCATTCAATTGGATCGTACCTGATCTGTACCTCAACTCCATCCCTTGATACACTTACCCAACAAAATCTATCGACCCCAGTCTTGAACATTTCAATTGACCCAGCCGCCACAGCCTGTTGGACGAGAGAGTTCCAGATTTCTATTACCCTTTACGTGAAGAAATGCTTCCTTATTTCACACTTGAACAGCCTAACTCTAATTTTTGAGATTGTGCCCCTTTGTTCTGGACTGCCCACCAGAGGAAAAAAGTGTCTCTTAATCTACCCTAACAAATCCATTTCTCATTTTAAACACCTCAATTAGATAACCCTTCAATCTGCTACACTCCAGGGAATACAAACCTGGTCGATGCAACCTGTCCTCATATTTAACCCCCTCCAAGGCCATTATATCCTTCCCGTGGTGCGGTGCCCAGAACTGAACACAGTACTCCAAGTGGGGTCTGACCAAGGCTCTACACAACCAAAGCATAACTTCCTCCCCTTTATATTCTATTGCTTTGCAATCAATGTTTCTTTTTGCACTCCCTGTTGTGATGTAGATAAATGCACACAGGATAGTCAGGCATACAGCAAATGAATGAATGAATAATCAATCTGCTTTTGGTGATGTTGGTTGAGGAAGAAATATTGGCCAAACACCAGGAGAACTCCCTGCTCTTTTAATAATACCGTGGGATCTTATACATCCAGCCAAGCAAGCCGAGCCCCAGTTAAAAGTCTCAGCCAGTAGATGGCACCTCTGAGAATGCATTTGCAAATAAGGGGCCGAACGCCTGTTTGAGGCCCCCACTGCAAGCCTGGTTTGCCCTGAGGCAGCCGCACCAGTGCCAGCACTGGCTGCACTCAGGAAGATCAGGCCTAACAGTCGGTCCTTAAAGGCCGCAACCAGCAAGGTAAGTTTTCAAAATATGCTTCCCTGACTGTGGGTTGAGCAGGAGCGTTACGCTGGGCGAGCTGCCTCTTACTCTCCGTAGCTCGCCTGTTTCATGGAAATGAGGCCCCGTATCGGGGGGCTCCTCAGGCCTCACCACTCAGGCGCAGGAATTGAACTCTGCACCCTGCGCTGCCAAAATTGGGCGCGCCCGAATTCCTAGGCCTTAGTGCCTTGTAATTAGCGTCGACAAAAATCAGTGGTGATTGCCTGCTGGGGAAAGTTGAAATGACCAGGACACAATTAGTTGAGCTGGAGTTAATCAATGATGAAGCAGCTAAGGTCTTTGGCAGAGTATCTCTTCATTGGGGATATTGGGCAGTTCTTACATTCATTGGTTCTGTGTTGCCATTGGCGAGAGAGGGTTGCCCAGGAACACAGACCCGACCAGAGACCAAGCATTCACTCCATCAACTACCTTCGAGCTATTAAATAGGCCACTGCACATTGCTCACAGACACCAACAGCTGAGCAGACCTCGAGCACAGACGAGTAATAAATTGTTTCAAATCACCAATGTACTGCTCACCAAGAACTCCATTTCAAATCAAATCAACTTTTATTGTCATTGTTAGTGCACAAGTGCAGTACAACGAAATGTAGGCTTGCGGCTCCAGAGAGTGTACATTTAGATTAAGACATTTAAACATTCAACATACATTTGGCTTGTAATACATTAACATAAACATAACCATAATAAAGTGCACTGGCAGATGTGCAGGCTTTAGAGTTTATTTGTGGAGTTCAGTAGGATGACAGCCCTGGGAAAGAAGCTGTTCCTAAATCTGGTCGTACGGGTGCGAATGCATCTGTAGCGTCTCCCAGATGGCAGGAGGGCGAACAGACTGTGGCTGGGGTGGGTAGGGTCTTTGATGATGGACCGTGACCTCCGTAAACAGCGTTTCTGGTATATGTGCTCTATGGTCAGTAGCCGGGTGCCGGTAATGCGTTGGGCAGTTTTGACTACCCGCTCCAGGGCTTTCCGGTCATAGTAGCTACAGCTGCCATACCATACTGTGATACAGTTTGTCAGGATGCTCTCTATAGTGCAGCGGTAAAAGTTAGAGAGGATCAGGGGTGACAGGTTACATCCCTTCAGCCTCCTTAGGAAATATAGGCGCTGCTGGGCCTTTTTCACCAGAGAGGAGGTATTGAGGGACCAGGAGAGGTCTTCCGTGATGTGGACTCCGAGGAACTTAAAGCTGTCCACCCTTTCCACCACAGCCCCATTGATGTGGATGGGGGTGTGACTTCCGCCTTTAGACTTCCTGAAGTCCACAATGATTTCTTTGGTTTTCTTGATGTTAAGGGCCAGGTTGTTATCGGCGCACCACTTCACGAGATGCTGGACCTCCTCCCTGTAGGCTGACTCATCGTTGTTGGTGATCTGGCCTACTACCGTGGTGTCATCCGCAAACTTGATGATGGTGTTGGAACCATGAACAGCCACACAGTCGTGGGTGAAGAGGGAGTAGAGGAGGGGGCTCAGCACACATCCTTGTGGGGCCCCTGTGTTCAGGGTCGGGGGGGGGGGAGGGGAGGTGTGGTTACCTAATTTGACAGACTGGGGTCTGTTTGTTAGAAAGTCCAGGGTCCAGTTGCAGAGGGAAGTGTTCAGGCCAAGAGTTTGGAGTTTGGTGGCCAGCTTGTTGGGGACGATAGTGTTGAATGCTGAGCTGTAGTCTATGAACAGCATTCTGATGTAGGTCTCCTTACCATCTAGGTGATTCAGTGCCGAGTGTAGAGCAGTTGTGATTGCATCCTCCGTTGATCTGTTTGCACGATAGGCAAACTGGTGTTGGTCAAGAGAGGCGGGAACACTGGCTTTGATGTGAGCCAGGACTAGTCTCTCGAAACACTTCATTATGAATATTTAAATATAATTCCTGATACAAACCACAAGCAGGGGATGGGCACAATTCTTCAAACTTGAATTGTACTTTACGTTTCTAGTGTCGCAAGCTGTGGTTGATTACACACGAGCAGATACTTTGGTTCAAATATCATGGCTCTGTAAATCAGTCGTTCAAAGTCCAGAAATGACAGTGTTAGCAAATCTGCTGCTCTGTTTAACTCCCTCCAGGCTCCTGATCCCCAGAGTGGATTCGTGTCTTTGACTGACCAAAGTTAGAGACTAATAACGGAGAATTATTTCATTGCCAGCTAGACAGAAACCCCAGCAGTTTTGATTTTTTTAATCCATTCATGCAATGTGGGCGTCGCTGGCAAGGCCAGCATTTTTTGCCCATCACTAATTGCCCTTGAGAAGGTGGTGGTGAGCCGCCTTCTTGAACCGCTGCAGTCCAAGAGGTGAAGGTACTCCCACAGTGCTGTTAGGGAGGGAGTTCCAGGATTTTGACCCAGCGACGATGAAGGAACGACGATATACTTCCAAGTTGGGATGATGTGTGACTTGGAGGTGGTGGTGTTCCCATGCGTCTGCTGCCCTTATCCTTCTAGGTGGTCGAGGTCACGGGTTTGGGAGGTGCTGCCGAAGAAGTCTTGGCGAGTTGCTGCAGTACATCTTGTAAATGGTACACACTGCAGCCACGGTGCACCGGTGGTGGAGGGAGTGAATGTTTAAGGTGGTGGATGGGGTGCAGATCAAGCGGACTGCTTTGTCTTGGATGGTATCGAGCTTCTTGAGTGTTGTCAGAGCTGCACACATCCAGGCAAGTGGAGAGTATTCCATCACGCTCCTGACTTGTGACTTGTAGGTGGTGGCATGGCTTTGGGGAGTCAGGAGGTGAGTCACTCACCGCAGAATACCCAGCCTCTGGCCTGCTCTTGTAGCCACAGTATTTATGTGGCTGGTTCAGTTAAGTTTCTGGTCAATGGCAACCCCTAGTATGTTGATGGTGGGGGATTCAACAAAGGTAATGCCATTGAATGTCAAGGGGAGGTGGTTAGACTTTTTCTTGTTGGAGATGGTCATTGCCTGCCACTTGTGTGGCGCAAATGTTACTTGCCACTTATCAGCACAAGCCTGGATGTTGTCCAGGTCTTGCTGCATGGGGGCATGGACAGCTTCATTATCTGAGGAATGGCGAATGGAACTGAACACTGTGCAATCATCAGCAGATACTCCCACGTCTGACATTACGATGGCGAGAAGGCTTCGGATGCAAGTGACATTTGGTTTATAAGTAAAATAGCAGGTTACGAAGATTATAGATGCAACATGACCCTTTCAAGACATGGGAAACTGCAAATGTCAAAATAAAAATATACAAGGACTAAAAGTATTAGGTTCTGAAAGCTGATTGTTTACGTGTCAGTTAACAAAAACAACTTGCATTTACATAGCGCCTCTAACAGTGTAAAAGAAAGGCTTTGTATAGAGCCTGCCATGATCGGAAGACGTCCCAAAATGATCCTCAGGCAATGAAGTGCTTTTGAAGCATTGTCACTGTTGTAATATGGGGAAGGGCAGCAGCCAAATTGTGCACAGCAAGGTCCCACAAACAGCAATGAGGTAAGGTGACCAATTAAACTATATAAGTGATGTTGGTTGAGGAATAAATGTTGGCCAGGACACCTCCCCTCTTTTTTTTTTACATCCAACTAAGAGAGCAGATTAGGCCTCGGTTTAACATCTATCCTCCACATGGGCAGTAGTCCTATCTCATGTGCCCACCTGTTCCCAAATCCCTTTATTCCCCTTTCCTTCAACCATCTATCTACCCTCTTCTTAAATGTAGACATTCCTCTGCTTCAGTCACTAACTCCAGTAGTGTGTTCCACAGCCTCACAACCCTCTGTGTAAAGAAGTTCTCCTGCTCTCTGTCCTAATTCTTACATTTAATCATTATTGGACTCAGCCGAAGTCAAACAGCCGGCTGAGATTTACTGTCTAACCTCATGGAGACTGAGCGCTCAACGGAGCTACGAGAGGGCTGCTATCACCCGTGGAACCGTACCTTATTAAGAAACTGCACCTTCTGGAGAGCAGTTGGAAAACTGTGGGAACAACACCTACCAAGGGAAGAATGAATACACACCGCCACCAGGCCACAACATGCTCAGTAACTTAGCAGAAACTGGGCAATTCAGCACAAGACCATGTCCTCTTCTACTCAGCGACCCAGGCTATTTTTAAAACTTGTCTTCTGTCTGCCTGCAATCTCCTGCATTCTTCCTCACAGTTTCTCATGCTCCTACAAAAGCAAAATACTTTTTCCAGTTCTGACAAAGGGTCATCGACCTGAAACGTTAACTCTGTTTCTCTCTCTACAGATGCTGCCTGACCCGCTGAGTTTTTCCAGCATTTTCTGTTTTTATTTCTCATGCTCTTAATTTGGTGTCATCAGCCAAATTCTATATATTGCCTCATGCCTGTGTCCAAATCACTTTCCTAAAAGCAAAAGGGATTGCAGCACAGGTCTCTGGGGTAGAACACGACCAGCATTCTGCTCATTTGTATCTTTCTAACTTTCTCACTATTTGGTCTATAATAAGCTCCCAACCTGGTAACAGATCCCTATTTATGTCTTAACTTTGCCGAAACAGATTCTGTCTGAGCATCACTATCAATAAAAACCTCCCCTTCCATGGCTGTAATCATGTTTTGAATTAATTAGGTCATCCAACGACCCCTCATTTTACGTCTATCTCCTGAAAAGTTATAGCTGGGAATATTTAATTCCCAGTCTTGCCTTGACTGACCACAAGCTTTATCAAGGTTACAGCGTCCGTTCTAATTAGTGCCTCCAGTTCCCCAGCTTTATTTCTAACACTTTGCACATTCACATGTAAAGAAGGCACCCCTGAAACATTCATGATTCTCATCATTCTTTTCAATGTTTTTCTTAACTCTTTCAATATCCTTCTCCATAACTTCTCTCCTATCTGCCCCAAAGTACATTCCTCCATACACCCCTCCCCCTAGAGTTTACCATGTAGGTTGCTTACCCTTTCACTAGACTTGTTTTTAAACCATATACTGACTATCCTAAGTGCCCTCCCCCCAACCCCCACCTTATTACAGGATGTTGGTACAACGCGCGAGTCCAAAGCTTCCTCCCCTCACAGCCATTCCATTATCCAGATCACTTTCTTCCACTTTGCAACATCCCCTGCCTTTAGCCCTATTTCTCCCCCACTGCTGTCAAAACCTTAATCATCCATACCTTTATCACTTTGAAGCTGTACTTCTTAGCTGTTCCCCCAGTCAGTCTCCACACTTTATAATTCATTCAGAATGCTGTTCTCGCCCGCACGAAGGACTGGATTTTGCCAGCGGAGGCGGGATTGCAGCGGGAGAGGTAGTGGGCAGGTCCTGCTCCTGGCTCCAGCCACTCTGTGAAAACAATTTTGCATTGATTGGGCTTGTTAAGCCCGCCGTGCGCGTCCCCTGGCCCAATTACAAGGTGCAGGTTTGATGACGTCATCTGATGACGTGTTTGTTGCCGGTATATTTAAAGGGGCCATGTCCCCATTTGCTCTCAATTCTGATTTAATGCTCCTGAGTGCTGCATGTGGGGAAAATGACTGCAGAGAGGCAAAGGGCTGCGCCACGCTCCAACGATGACTCCCTCCATGTTCTTGTGGAGAGAGCCAGAGGACGCAGGGAGGTTCTATTCCCTGGGAATGGAATGAGGAGACCTCCTCACCAGACCAAGTCAGCCTGGCTGCAAGTAGCTGAGGAGGTGAATGCAAGGTCTGTGGTGGTTCGCACCTGGATGCAATGTAGGAAGGGGTTTAATGATCTTTTGCGTCTGGAAAAGTGAGTATAAAAGCACACTTACCTTCATTCTCAAATCAATCAAATCAAATCACTTTTATTGTCATTGTTAGTGCACAAGTGCAGTACAACGAAATGTAGGCTTGCGGCTCCTGAGAGTGTACATTTGGATTAAGACATTTAAACATTCAACATACATTTGGCTTATAGTATATTAACAAACATAACCATAATAAAGTGCATTGGCAGATGTGCAGGCTTTAGAGTTTATTTGTGGAGTTCAGTAGGATGACAGCCCTGGGAAAGAAGCTGTTCCTAAAATCTGGTCGTACGGGTGCGAATGCATCTGTAGCGTCTCCCAGATGGCAGGAGGGTGAACAGACTGTGGCTGGGGTGGGTAGGGTCGTTGATGATGGACCGTGACCTCCGTAGACAGCGTTTCTGGTATATGTGCTCTATGGTCGGTAGCCGGGTACCGGTAATGCGTTGGGCAGTTTTGATTACCCGCTGCAGGGCTTTCCGGTCATAGCAGCTACAGCTGCCATACCATACTGTGATACAGTTTGTCAGGATGCTCTCTATAGTGCAGCGGTAAAAGTTAGAGAGGATCAGGGGTGACAGGTTACATCCCTTCAGCCTCCTTAGGAAATATAGGCGCTGCTGGGCCTTCTTCGCCAGAGAGGAAGTGTTGAGGGACCAGGAGAGGTCTTCCGTGATGTGGACTCCGAGGAACTTAAAGCTGTCCACCCTTTCCACCACAGCCCCGTTGATGTGGATGGGGGTGTGACTTCCGCCTTTTGACTTCCTGAAGTCCACAATGATTTCTTTGGTTTTCTTGATGTTAAGGGCCAGGTTGTTATCGGCGCACCACTTCACGAGATGCTGGACCTCCTCCCTGTAGGCTGACTCATCGTTGTTGGTGATCTGGCCTACTACCGTGGTGTCATCCGCAAACTTGATGATGGTGTTGGAACCATTAACAGCCACACAGTCGTGGGTGAAGAGGGAGTAGAGGAGGGGGCTCAGCACACATCCTTGTGGGGCCCCTGTGTTCAGGGTCGGGGGGGGGAGGTGTGGTTACCTAATTTGACAGACTGGGGTCTGTTTGTTAGGAAGTCCAGGGTCCAGTTGCAGAGGGAAGTGTTCAGGCCAAGAGTTTGGAGTTTGGTGGCCAGCTTGTTGGGGACGATAGTGTTGAATGCTGAGCTGTAGTCTATAAACAGCATTCTGATGTGGGTCTCTTTACCATCTAAGTGATTCAGTGCAGAGTGTAGAGCAGTTGTGATTGCATCCTCCGTTGATCTGTTTGCACGATAGGCAAACTGGTGTTGGTCAAGAGAGGCAGGAACACTGGCTTTGATGTGGGCTAAGATCAGTCTCTCGAAACACTTCATTATGATGGGTGTGAGTGCGACAGGTCGATAGTCGTTCAGACACGTCACAGCCGTTTGTTTTGGCACAGGAATAATGGTAGCAGTCTTGAAGCATGTAGGGACTACTGCCTGGGCCAATGACAGATTGAAGATGGCGGTGAAGACATCAGCCAGCTAATCAGCACATTCCTTGAGTACCCGTCCAGGGATGCTATCCGGTCCAGCAGCCTTTCGTGTGTTCACTCCGCGTAGAACACCCCTTACGTCGGAGGTCGACAGAGTGAGCACCTGGTCTTCCGGGGGTGTTCTCGTGCTGTGCCTGTCATCACATCCCCATCACTCTGCATTGCCAACCCTACTCCTGCACATCCTTAACCACCCCAACATCCCTTGCACCATCACCCATCCCTCTCGCCCTATGTACAGAATCACATCCCCATCTTACTCTGCACCCCTCACACTCGCCCTTATTGTTATGCAATGACAACAACTAACAACTCAAAAGGAGGCAACTTGGTATTGGCACCCCACTCCATCATAGACTCCCTCTGAACATCTAACCCATCCACTCTTTACACTCATTCCATCACTCTCACTCAAACTCTTCTTTCCCTCATTGCAGGAAAAGAGAGCCCACAATAAGAGGGAGAGGGAGAGAACAGGAGGAGGCCCACCATCATTGGCTGAGCTCACCAACGCTGAGGAGGCAGCTCTGGATATTACAGGAGTAGTTGACCAGCCTGAAGTGGGGGACGGAGAGAGGGGCTCATTAGAACAACTTGGTGACAGAATTATTTTCCAGACATCTTATTTAGCAATCATGAGTGACTCATATGGGATCTGATGTCAAGAGAAATTGAATGCCCATCATGTGCATAATGGGATGTGTCTGCAATCTAAATATCACATGTCTAACTCATGTCTTTACTCTCCCACAGGACCATCAAGAGCTCCTCCCACTGTCCAGGAGGAAGAGCAGAAGCACTCCTCAGAGGATGCTCCACTCTCTGAGGGAGCAGCCTCAGCAGAAATGAGCGCACCCAACACCAGCCCAGAGACGCACACAAGCGAGCGAGAGCATATGGCGGAGACAGGGACAGCAGTGGAGACTCCTCACCGGAGGGTGCAGGACGCTCCTAGCTCTGCTAAGCTGCATGCAGACGCTGAGCCTCGGGGGCCATGCAGGAAGAGGGCGATCCTGGAGCTTCAGGAGGCTCTGACAGGGTTTGCAACCATGGTGACTGCGAGTGTGCAGAGAATGGAGAAGTCCATCTCAAATATGAGCAACGCCATGGCGTACACACTGGCAACTGTAGATTCTGCCATGGAAAGGATGGCCACCTCCATGGAGGACATAAATCGCCAGACTCAGGAGAACATGGTAACACTTCTAAATAGATGGTCATCTATGGAGGATAGATGGGCATCTATTGAGGAGAGAAACCAAAGGTTCATGGACATCCTTGTTATGAGGAATCTCAGTACATACATGGGTCCTCATGGCCCCATTGATGTGCAGCAAGGTGCTCTCTAGCTCCTTGCTAGTAGAGAAGTGCGGGTGGCCCATGAGAGGGATGATGGTGGGAGGGGACATAGAAGTGGGGGCTCCTCTACCAGCGCTCAAACTTCCACCCCCTTGCCAACCCCTCGGTCAAAGCCCCAGATATCTCCCCGGACAGTGATGGTCGCGTCTGCCTCTGCACAGCCGCAGGGGGAGCAGACTTTGCCGGGGCCCACAAAGGCTCCAAAACCCAGAGGACGATCGCCAAAGGCATCCAAGCAGGTGCAGCAGGGAAGTGAGCAGGCTGCTTGTACATCTGCTGAAGCCACAGGGGTAGCACCACGTAGAAGCACGCATAAAAGAAAGATCCCACAGAAATAGTCACAAGGGTAGTCACTTGGGTGATTTGCTATAACTGAATGTTAAGTTTCTGTTCATTTACTTTTTTGTAATAAATTATTTTTTTCTGGGTGATTTGCTATAACTGAATGTTAAGTTTCTGTTCATTTACTTTTTTGTAATAAATTATTTTTTTCTGAATGTTTGCATTCGTTGCCATATGTGTGCTCACAATTGGAAGTGGCAGAGTGAAGGGTAATGTAAGTGGTTTTTGATCCTAGCCCAATTGCTAGACGGACGGTTCGAATCGCCCCCACCTTATGAAAGTTCTATACCCGGGAATTATTATTCAGAGTGTAAATGGAATAAGTCACGGACAGGAATGCTTCGGTGAAAAATCAAACTTATATTTATTTGGTCTAAAACATGCACTACTAAACGAAATCACTGTCTCTGTGGAGAATAAAATCCAGGTTACAATCAACATACACACAGTAGAAAACTGGGGCCTATAACAAGCAGTAATTCCCTTGTTGCTATGGTGGACTCTAACTCCACCCCTACCAACGAATTACCCAGCCGCATAAACCCCTTCGCCTGGCTGAACCAAACGAAGCTCCCACCCGCAGAATAGCCCAAAAACTTCACTTCTGAGAAAACTCTGAGCCCTTACAGCTCACGGGTTACGGGCTTGGGACACTCGAGACTGTGCTTACCCCCACATGTGGTCGGTTTCGATCGCTCCGCTCGGCGGCTTCTCTGGTACTTCTTGTTAGTTCGATCTTGTTGGAGCGGGAGTGAGAGAGAGAGAATGGTGATAAAGAATCTATCTTTTATAGGAGCCTGGCTACCCCTATCTTTCCCGCCAATCTTTAAAATTCTTTTGTTTCTAAGCACTCCGGTGCTTAATCAGTGATGGGTCATCCGTGGACCCATGAGTTTTCCGTGATTGGATTAATGGCCCTAAGTCTGGGACATACCTTTCGGTCTTTGTGTTGGGGAAAAAACTGGCTCCTTTTCGGCTGGCTGAGGCCAGTGGGTTCATTGTTCTGCTTCTCCTGAGATGGAGGTGAGAAGTGCTTTTGCATATTAGAGTGGCTTTCTAATAAGTTCAAGTTCAATGGCCCCCTTCCTTTTCCCAGGACTGTCGGGCGAACCCATACATTCTGGATGACTGACAGTTCTTTTGTCACAGCCAACTGCCATGCGTTCTCTGGAGTTTTAACAAACCAGTCCCCCACGCATCTGCACAGGATGATCCCACCACAGGGAAAACACCCTCCGCCCATAAAGTCCACAAAAATATTTTCGACTGAGTCCATTCTTCAAACAGAGACTTTGCGATCTCTTCAGTCCCCCGTTTGATGCTTTTCTTTCCACAAAGCATCACTTGACGAGAGAGTAAAGGCCAAAGTCTCCCACAAGTGAAGCTGTTTCCCTGTTTTTACGTTTTAAAACCCCAGAACTGTACCCCTTACTGCGTGTCATAGTTCCCTTCTACCGAGTCAAAACATCAGCGAAATGGCTTCTTAACACATTCAAACGGCTGGGTTCCAATTCCCACCGACAAACTTCAAGTCAAAATACAGAACATTAATAAGATCCACAGGACGTTACCAAAAGTCACCGTGCACATCACACAGTACAGCATTGACAGGTGGTAACACATTACAATACAGAGTGTAAAACTATAACCAGAATACAATACACTTGCTTACAGAACTTCGGTACATTACAAGTTTTGCAGGGAGAAACCATCATCAACACAAATCGAATTACGCCTTTCCGGAGCGATCTAACAGCCTGCAGCTGGTGTCAAACAAGTAGCTTACAAGCAACATTTGTATGATAACTAATGCATGGGAACAGAGGCGAATCCAGGGAGGAATCTCTATACTCAGACCGATGTCCCACCATGGTGGCGAGACAATCCCCTTGATCTCCTCCCCCATTTCTACTGTATTTTGCTCTAAAGTGTAAAAATGTTTCTGGGAGAGCTCAGCGGTCTTTATTAACTCAGTGAGGTGTTCTGGCAGAAAAGGAATCGGGTACCCGACATGCTCCACATAGTATGGTTGGAGCGCCCGCAATCTACAGGGACAGGGCAGGCTTCAGAGGCTAAACGAAGCTGGCACGGGCTCAACGAATTGCTCTACGGGTGCAGCGCGGTGAGACGCTTGTTGCTTAACCATGAAGAGACGTGACCTTGCCTCAGGTCCTTCAGGTTACTGCAGCACTCGCCCAGCAACCATGCTCCATACAACACACACACCTCATTCCGTGCAGCCTGCTCCGAGGCGTTCCTGTCCTCCCGTATCAAATCATTAACAGTTTTTGCGTGCCCCTCCAGCTCCGCAATGACCTCCTTTAAATGAACGATCATTGCCTGGTCCTCATGAAGCTCTGAACCCACCACTGTATTCTCTTCCCCTAGAATCTTACGCAGTTGGTTCTTTAACCCAGTGATCTGCATCTGGAGTTGTGCATCATCCATATTATTAACAATAGCCGTTCCTGTACTGAACGCGGTGGCTACATCGTTCCAGGTCCCTCTTCTCTGCCTCCCAGACCCCACACTATCCCCAACATTCAGATTATAAAGCTGTTCTTTCTCTACATTTCCATAGTCCAGTTCATAAAATTCCTGAAACATCACTTTTAACAGAGCTTCATAAAGCTTCTCCGTCTTCCTTGGACACCACACAGGCAGATGGACTTCAGTCAGGTTCAGGATCACGGATGCCACGGCGTAGTGCATGTTCTGAAACAACACTTTGTCAGTAGGGATTAACACCAACCCATTCCCTGGACCCCTAGTGGTGGTGGGACACCCATCTACAGTCGTCTGTACCATCGGGGCTCTGGGCGGGGGCTTCCTGGTGTATGAGATGAGCTCTGTGGCGTTGATGGTGTTCGGGGGGTTTGGGATCACATAGGAGTCCACACTCCGATCCCAACCGATCCCATCCCTGGCGTCCCCCGGCGTCCTGCCATCGCCTGCTAAATGCGATCGACATACCCGCTGGGCAGATCTTTTCCGACCCCCATATATACACATAAATCCCTTCCTCGGATTCCCACCACTTATCCCAACATACATACTCCTCCCTGAGAACTCGTGATCGTCCGGTACATGTCATTACTTAGTCTTTCCCAGTCAGCTGTCTGGTCACCTGTATCTGCGCTCAGTTTCCTGAGCCACCACCACCTTCCCAATGGAATGTGTTGCCTACAGCTAAGGCACACCTGTTTACCCTCTGTTACCCTAACCCAGGAGGTGGTAACCCCTATTCTCGGGCATGGGATGGACGCTTCACCATAGGTGAATTCTTCATGGCTGGAATACCAGGTTGAATGCGACCCCAGCCATCCAGGCCATCTTCCCTCATGGAGATAGACGCTCGCCCCATCCTTCGAGCCACCTACAGTGGTCACGGTCGGTCCGTCTCCGCTGGTGCAGCCGAAGACAACCGATTCCTCGGTGTCGCCCCTGTGACTCGTGCTGGCTTCAATCATGACGATCAGGACTACCATGGCTGACTTCATCTTGTTCTTAGGTGTTCCCTGAAAACACACAGAATGCAACGTTGTCCTTGGGTGATGCCTCACCTTTCCAGACACAGCTACACACGGTTAAAATCCAAACTATACAGACAAGCTAAGGCAACAGACAGGAGAGAAAGAAGTTATGTACAGCGCCACCTGTCTCCGGGTGGCCACACTAGGTCTCCTCGACCCTGGGCCTCTTACGACTCCGGCTTCCTTCGTTCACCGGTGTGTAAGGAGGCGTCCACGGCACCCTCGGCCGTGGGATCCTGGCACTCCTTCTCACTCCTGCCCCCACAGGGGGAACGACTGGTCCCTCTGTGGGCTCCTCACAGTCCCAGATTAGGGGCTGGAGACCCACACCTGTAGCGCAGCTCACCACTCCCTGCTGTTTCCTCCCCTTATCAGCTCTTTCCCCAGGGTTGAAAAGCTTGCACTGATTGATATGGAACCACTTAGTGCGTCGGGGCATTTTGACCACATATACCATCAGACTCACCCTATCCACGATACTGTACGGTCCCATGTATAGCGGTTCAAAGGTCCCTACCCTGGCGAAGTTTCTAACCATTACTTGATCTCCGACCTTCCACTCGTGGTGCCTCTGAGGCTCAAGCAATAAACGATTTCTACGATGTTGCTTCCCCATGCTACTGGCAGCCTGCCAATGGATCTGCTTGAGATGCTCAAGCAAATTCTTAACAAACCTGTCCCGGTACACCTCTCTCAACTGACCTTCCGTGAGAACCGGGGCCAGTACATGGCTGGGCGTTCCCATGACCCTGCCAGTCACAAGCTCATGCGGGGAATACCCTGTGCTTCTAGACGGGCTGGCTCGGACCCCCTTCAGAACTAACAGCAAGACCTCCGCCCATTTTCTAGGCGAGTCCCTCGTCTCCTTCCGTAACCTTTCCTTGATGGTCCTATTCATCCACTCCACAATCCCCGATGACTGCAGGTTGTGTGCGACGTGCCATTTACCCTCTACACCTAGCATCTTCAGAGTCGCCTGCATGACTGCCCCTGTGAAATGACTCCCCTGATCGGACTCCACATACTGTAGTAGCCCCCACCTAGAGAACACTTCTCTCATTAGAATCCTTGCGGTCCCCAAAGCTGTGGCTATTCGGCATGGGAAGGCTTCTACCCATTTAGAGAACACATCTACCAGGACCAGGCAGTACTTGTAACCCCCCTGAGCGGTGGGCAGCAGTCCAATATAATCAACCTGTATGGACTGCCATGGTCCCTCCACTCTCCTAGTGTGTCCCATGGATACCTTCCTTTTCTGGGGGTCAGGATTGTTTGCAGCACACACCAAGCAATCCGCGCAGAAGTCGTGGATGTCCTCCCTCAGTTGCGGCCACCACCCTGCCTGTTCCACCCATTGCCAGGTGGTCTCCGGCCCGGGGTGCCCTGCTCCTGGACCCTCGTGGGCCAACTGAAGGAATTCCCTCTGGTGCTGCTGCGGAACTACCCACTGTTCCCCTCTGAAAACCATCCCTTCCTTTACCATAATACCTGCCACTCCGTATGGACCCTCTACCTTATCTCCCTTAGCCAGCGTCTCCAGAACAGTCTTTAGGGCGGGATCCCGTGCCTGGACCATCTTTAGGTCCGGGGCCAATGCTACCCCTGCACTCCCTTGGGTCCCACCTCTGTCTCTGATCGCTGCTACCAGACTCGACCCATATGGATCCCAAAACGTGCCCGTTCGAGCACCCTCTTTGGCCAGCACGTCGGCCTGCTGATTGCCCTCCGCATGGGGTTCTGTCTTAGAATGGGCCTTGACTTTGTGGATATAGAAATCCCCCTGGGTTCCTATCGATGTTAGGATCTGTCGCAACAATGGCTTGGTTGCTAGGGGTTTCCCGTCTGCAGATGTGAACCCACGACGAGACCAAATGGCTAAATATTCTGTACAGGAATTGCAAGTGAACATGCTGTCCGAGCAAATCATGTAGAGTGTAATGAACTCTTCGGGGTGGGTAACCACACACACCACCGCCGACAGTTCAGCGTGCTGGGCACTCATGGTGCTCGGGAGTTTAATGGCCTTGGCAATGCCTGCCTTTGGGTCAATAATTCCCACATCCAGTGAGTCGCCCCCCGGCCACCACGGTACTGGACCCATCTACATAGATCTCGCGGCCCGTGGGATGGATCCCAGCCCGAAACCCTATGTCTATGTCCCATACCCCTTCAGCAGAACATTTGTGGGCCACCCCTGGGTAGATCAAATTTGCGGCAAGCTTGGGCTCACAGAGGCCTTTCACACTCAAATTCATCTGAGAGAGCAATGCGTGCACTGCTCACCGTGCTGTCCTTTATCCTCCCATCCAGAAGCTTCTGAGTGGGCGTATGATGGGTTAAGAGAGTTACCGGGGACGCCCCCGTGAAGATTTGTGATCTCCTCACGGCCCAATGTGTGGCAAGCAGGTGCCTCTCACAATTGGAGTACACCCTCTCTCCGTCTGTGAGGATTCTTGATGAGTATACCACAGGCCTCAGCTTGCCATGCCACTCCTGGAGCAGCACTGCACTCAAACTGTCCCTTGTGGCAGCTACCTCCAAAAAGAACTCCTTTCTCCCATCAATCGCTCCTAAAGCCGGTGCGGTCTGCAGATCTCCCTTCAGACGACTAAAAGCTGCCATGCAGTCCTTATCCCACTCCCAGCCCACTCCCTTGTGGAGGAGCCGGAGTAGAGGAGCTGCCGTAGCAGCATAGTCTGCCATGAAATCCCTGCAGTACCCTGTGAGTCCCAGGAAGGATCTTACCCCCGTTACCGTGGTCGGGCCAGGTAGCTCCTGTACCGCTTTCCTCCTCGCCTCATCGATGGCCCTCTCCCCAGCACGCACGGTCAGCCCAAGGAATTTTACTTCCTGCTGGCCGATCTGTGCTTTCTTGGGATTAACCTTGAACCCAGCTTCCTTTAACAGACTCAGCAGCTCAGCCAGCAGTGGGCCATGCTCCTCCCCCTCATTGGAGAACAAAAGCAGGTCGTCCACGTACAAGCCGCTGAACCCTTTTAAACAGTTGGCCATACATTGGTGGAAAATAGAAGGACTGTTATGAAACCCTTGGGGAAGGCAGGTCCATGTGTACTGCTGACCCTTGAAAGTGAATGCGAACTTATACTGGTCCTCCCTTTTGAGAGGGATAGGCCAGAATCCGTTCGAAATGTCCTGCACCGTGAATGTTTTCGCGGATGCTGGGATACTCCCGATCAGGTCGGCTACGGCTGCGACGGTGGGGGCACAGGCTGGGATGTTCTTGTTAAGAACCCGATAGTCCACAGTGGCTCTCCACGAATTGTCCGGTTTCCTAACCGGCCAAATCGGAGAGTTCACATGGGTCGCTATGGGTCTCAACACACCCTGCTCAAATAGTGATCCCACTGCCATCTCTAAATCCGCCTCTGCCTCTCTGGGGAAGTTGTACTGTTTCTGTGGCTGGGCCACGGGGTCCCCTTCTACTCTGACCTCCACCCCTATTACCTTCCCACAGTCGTGCTTGTGTGTAGCGAATGCCGCGAGGTTGGCTCGCACATCCACTATGTACTCCGCCGGGATAGAAGTGACCAAAGGTTCAAGGTCATAACTACCCTTGGGCTTCATCATACACACGGTTCCCTTGCCTTGCTTCCATGATATAACTACCACCTCCTTCTCCTTTCCCGTGCATACTGCCCCCCAAATTTCAGTGATTCCGGAAATCCACAGTCTTTCCTCCAGTGCCCTTTACTCCCGCACCCATAACAACCCTACTTCTTCACTGAGCTACCCCCTTCCTGGTGCCACTCTCTTCTAACGTTGCCTCCACTAGGCTTTAACTCGTGTACTCTGCCCTTTGGTTTGTCATCCTCACCCCTACCATTCTTAAAAGAGAGAGTTAACTGCCGGATCACACTCTCTTCTGTGGTCTGGGGATCCCTTGAATCGAATCACCCCTCTGCTTTGGCGTTGATACTGGGCAGGCTGTTTGCCACCAGGGTCCTCAGCCAATGAGCCCTCGGCTCCCCCTGCAGCTGCGCCCGGTTGGGCACCCCCGCACAGGCACTCTGGTAAACAGGCCAAAGCCTGTCTGCGAAAGCCTGCGGTGCCTCCCCAGCTGACTGCAGTGTCCTTTCCACTCAGGAGAAGGGACTTCCATCATTGAGGCCCATAGCCTCTAGGATGTCATCCTTTATTCCCTCTAACGTACCCTGCCCCCTCTTGCTACCCACTGAGAGTGACTGGTACAACCTACTATCCAGGGAAAGTAAAAGTAATTTGGCTGTCTCAGCTTCGTTACAATTATTGATCCCCCCCACCTGCTCCACATCTGTAAAATGGACAGATGGGCCCTCTGTGCTGGTCAGTTTGGTCAGGTTAGAGACCATTGCCTGCAGCTGGGGGATCGTATACGGGACCACGAAGTTACTCTGCAGTACTCCTTGCTCTTGACCGCCTACGGGCGCACTGTATTTCTGCTGCCGGACAGGCCACATGGGTCCTGGTCCCGGCACTTCAGGCGGTGGTCGAGCGTCCTCCTCTACCTCACAGTCCTCCTTATCTCCCTCCTGCTCTTCCTCATCTACCCGGGCCACTCCCAGAGCTGCCAAGCAGACCATCCCTTTGGCCTTAGATAGAGCATCGGTCAAATTCCGGATCTGCTCCTGGCAAGGACCATGATTACCCATATCAAACCCTCTAGCACTGGCGACTCTGTATGCCACCTGCATATCCTTCAACTGCTCCCCCAGCACCTTTACCTCACTCGACAAGCGAGCATTCTCCTCCCTAACTGTAAAGTCTGTGGGTTGTATAGCGAAGTAATACACAGACTACAAGAGTAACTTAACCAGGACTTTACTATTCGAAGGTCAGGGCGAATCTGCCCAATAAATTCTGCCACAGCATTTATATACCGGTGTGGTCACCGTCGGTATTACAGTATACAGCAGCCAGGATAAAGTAGTGCCACACCTAAAATAGTTCTCTTAAAGGTGGACGGTTACATACAATAGTTCTCTTAAAGGTAGAACAGTTACATACACTACAATCCTCCCTTTTTAGCTTACAACATACTTATTCCCCATTAACATAACATCATAACATATCCAACTTCATGTTACAACAGTTCACAGAGGTAGTCTCTGCGGAAACAGTTCACAGATTCAGTCTCTGCGGGAAACAGTTCACAGATTCAGCCTCTGATCTTCTTGACTCGGTCCGGACCACGCCTCCGTGGTGTAGTCGGGTCACCTTGCTAGAGGGACTCATCCCATAGTCCTTCCCTAGACTTAACAGCTTTACTTCCATCACTTCTGAACCAGCATTGCTGACTTTTTAAAACAAACAAAAAACAGTTGGATTGCCTTGGGAAATTTTCCTACTTTCCAACTGATTTGGCTCCGTTCGGGGGACCACGTGTGTGATCGGGTAGAGGTAATAATGGTTCAGATGGTTATCATCTTCTGCTTTGTCTTTTCCTTTTTTGCTTCTTGGAGACTCTCGAGGCTCCATTGTCAGTTGCCAGCTGTAACGCCACCATCTCCCTATGTTCCTTAGACTTTAAGTGATTCATCCTGATTTCAGCACTTTGGGAGTTCTCGGCACAAGCTGGGCAGACCAGGTCCTCGTAATATTCAGTGTCACTCAACAGATCATGGTAATATTCGGTGTCGTCCTGAGCTAGGCCAGCGAGAGGGTCTTCTATTTCCTCCTTACCCAGCTGGACGTTAGCCGACTTTTGTTCCAAATCCCGACATCTGTCCTGAAGAGACTTCATCATGCGTTCAGATTCATCCCGCTTTTTCTGGGCTTCCTGCAAGTCTTTTACTAATGACCTCATTTGTGATTTCAATACTTCAACTTCATTCGGAGATTGATTGATCGGACTATTCAATCCCTCTACTGAAGTAGCTGTTTCAGTATTCTGTTGTTCTACATTGCTGTGCGTCAGCGTACTTTTGGCATCCAAGGGCTGTTCTGCTGCAGACTTCTCAGTCTGGGTTGCCACCTCAGCTCTTCCAATGACTTTTGAGAGCTCCCTTCCCTTTGAAGATTGAGGCTCGTATTTAAGTTTGTCCCATTTTAGAGTTTTATCCCTCAGCATATGAATGAGTTGGCTGACTGTTAACTCTTCTGCCATCATCCCTTTTCCATTAACTACAGGGCTGTTTAGAACCTTGTCCTGGGGCTCCTTTGCTGCTTCTACTTCGCCATCAATCCGCAGCCCCCATCATTCGAATTTCCACAAATGAATCGTCCGGTGATGCTGCACCCAACTTCAGTAGGAGCTCGGAAGTCATGTCGACCAACTCAGCTTTTTCTGCCTGCAACCTGCTAACCAGCGCCTTCAGTTGCGGCACATCTTGTTCCACCGGATTGGAGCACGCCCCTTCAGAAGCCGAATCAGCTTTGATTCGTTTGGCCTCCTCGTGCAGACGGTTTGTGTGCTCCTGCTCCCTTTTCTTCCCCAGCTGCTTCTGTTGTCTTTCCAGATTCTCCCATTCGGTATCATAGAACTTTTTCATTGCTTTCATCTCTTGCTCGAGACGGCAATTCAATTGTTCTAATTGCTGTCGTAATCTGAAATAAGTTTGCGTTCGAGCTCGATGTTCCTCAGTAATATATATGTCTGTAACTTGAACAGACTCAGAATTCTCTGTCAAGCTATGTTGTTGTTGTTCAGAGGAATTCTGTTCTGAAACTTTGTTCTCCTCTGGAGCATAAGCCTTTATGCCCACATTCGTTCTACCAACCTTAGTCAGCAAGTTCATTTTAGACTTGTCTTTCATGCTTGGGCTGGTCTTATCGTCATCCGTTTCAGAGTCTGAGCTGATTGTCTGCCCTGAGTCCTCACTCGTTATTGCTTTGAGGTAGTGCCATTCCATGTCTATTTTCTTGATCCACTCCCGTCCTAGAAGTGGTGGTCCTCTCTCAGGTAGTACGTATAAGTCCATTCCGGGGTGTTCTTTGCCCCTGTCTCTCACCTTGACTCTTATCTTTCCCATGGGGTATACTTTATGCCCCGTGTATGTCTGCAATACGAACTTGGTATCTCTCAAGGGTATATGTGAGAATAGCCGGTTTTAATCCCTTCGATTTATGACTGATAGGGCTGATCCAGTGTCCAATTCCATTCTCACTTGGACTCCGGCTATTTTTAGCATGACCCAGATAGTTTGTAGGTCAGCTTCCTTACTCACATTATGAATTCTCAGACTACCCAGTTCCTGGCCGCTTGGGTCTGAATCCGAATTCTGTTCATCTGAACTCTTCTCAACCACCTTGTGTACTTTGTTGTACTTTTCCTGTGATGGCTTTTTTTTTTGGTTGTTGGTCTTCTTCCCTGACCGGCATACTTTGGCTATGTGACCCAGTTTGCCACATTTCCTACAGTCCTGGTTTTTAAACCAGCATTGGTTCTGGTCGTGTGTTGTCTTCCCACAACGATAACATTTCGTTGCACCCGAAGTAATTTGATCCACACTGAGGACCGCTGCCTTCAGCTGCATTTCCGCAGTTCCTTTCGCTGCGGCTTCGTGTGATGCTGCAATAAGGACAGCCCTATCCAGTGTAAGGTCGTTCTCTTCGAGCAGTCGCTTTTGCGTTCCTTTCTTCGACAACCCGCACACGAACTTGTCTTGCAATGCCTCTGTCAGATTTCCTCCAAACTGGCAGTATTTCGCTAGCCGACGCAGTTCGACCAAGTATTCCGCGTTGCTTTCCTCTTTCCGTTGCGTTCTCGCATAAAATTTGAATCGTTCCGCCAACATCAGCGGTGTGGGGTTCAAGTGATCCTTCAGAACAGCAACAATATTATCGAAGGTTTGATCCGCCGGTTTAACTGGTGCTAGAAGATGCTTCAATAGCCCGTATGTCTTCGCCCCCATCGAGTTTAGCAAGGTTATAGCTTTATCATCATCCTCTATTTTATTGGCCTCACAATATATCTCAATGCGTTCTACATACGTGGCCCAATCTTCCACCTCGGAATCGAAATCGTTGATGTTACCACGCTTAGGCATCTTCACCTCCCTGATAAACAACAACGAAATATTTCTTTAACTCTTTTTTTTTCCAAGATGGCGGTTTCCCCGCTCTTATCTTCTTTCCCCGCCCCTTTCAAAATGGCGGTTCCCGCTTCTGTCTTTTTCTCCGCCTACTGGCGGCTTCCCGCGGTTTCCCGCGCTTATCTTCTTTCCCCGCCCACTTTCAAGATGGCAGTTCCCGCTTTTCTTCCCCTGGCGGGAGGGGTAAGCTTTTCCCTCGGGCGACGGCCGCTGGCTTTCGGGGTTCGCAGCCTGCTCTTCGGCTTCAGCGCGTTCCCTTCTCTCGGCCGGGCAACCGGCTCTAGGTACAACCCGTTGACGGCGAACGGTCTCAGCCGCTGGCTGGATCTCGCTCAGTCTCCCTCGCTCGGGCTCTGTCTCTCCCGCTCGCGCGGCTCTCGCTCGCTCTCTCTCGGGCTCTGCCTCTCCCGTTCGCGCGGCTCTCGCTCGGGCTCTGTCTCTCCCGCTCGCGCGGCTCTCAATCGCGCCTCCCAGCCCTCTCACAGTTCGGTGCTTCCCTCCCCGGCTGCGGCTGAGTTCTCCGCGATTTATTTATTTTATCTCTTCCCGCGCCTTACGATCCCGGTCGCAGCGCTTCGTGGCCTCGGTCACTGTCCGACCTTTTTCACCCAATCGCTCCTCCCAGCCTCTCGCAGTCCGGTGCTTCCTCCCCGGCTGCGGCTGCGTTCTCCGCGGTTTATTTATTTTTATCTCTTCCCGCGCCTTACGATCCGGTCGCGGCGCTTCGTGGCCTCAGTCACTGTCTGGCCTTTTTCACCCCAATCGCGCCTCCCAGCTTCTCGCAGTCCAGTGCTTTCCTCCCCGGCTGTGGCTGAGTTCTCCATGGCTTATTTATGTTTATATCTTCCCGCACCTTACGATCCCAGTCGCAGCGCCTCGTGGTCGCGGTATTTGTCCGGCCTTTTTCGCCGTCGCGGTCTAGTCGTCTCACGACGCTCCCCAGCCCGCTTGTACCGCGGCTTCTGCTCCACGCTGCCCCAGTCTCAGCGCCTCTGGGCCCGACTTCTGTCCGGCTCCTTTCCCCCTCGACCGTGGTCGAGTGCACCGCCCTTATCCTCCGTTTATTTGTTTCTATTTTCCCTTTACTCACAGTCACCGTGGCCGACTTGCTTCTCGTGTTGATCGGCTCACTCACCACCGTGGCAGAAGGGACAATCCGTGCCTGTTGCTGATGGAAGACTTCGTGTTTGAAATCTTCCTCCTTTCTTGGTCTGCAGACTTGAGTTTTCTCTCAGCAAAACGACGAGGGCGGGTGCCTCTTCTCGACGCTCGTTTACTTCTTCAGAAGTATTGTTGCCGCAGGGTAAGATCGAACTCGTCGCCACTGTAAAGTCTGTGGGTTGTATAGCGAAGTAATACACAGACTACAAGAGTAACTTAAACAGGACTTTACTATTCGAAGGTCAGGGCGAATCTGCCCAATAAATTCTGCCACAGCACTTATATACCGGTGTGGTCACCGTCGGTATTACAGTATACAGCAGCCAGGATAAAGTAGTGCCACACCTAAAATAGTTCTCTTAAAGGTGGACGGTTACATACAATAGTTCTCTTAAAGGTAGAACAGTTACATACACTACACTAACCACCCTCTCGTTCCCCTTTGCCTCAGTTCCCTGGCATTGCAGGAACTCCTTATAATTACGGAAGGTTTCCTCCTGGCTTATTCTTCCCTGCTTCTCATCCCTTAGCTCCATGCATAACCTACTCCCTACTACAGCCCTTGCGTCTGACTGTGCCTCGGACTCCCTGAGCTCTGCCTCTAACTTAGCCACCTGCTTATCTAGCAGTTGCACTTGTCTTTGTAGACAGATGAGCCATATCGCCTTTTCAATGCTGCGCCTATGCTCCTTGCCCTCCGTCCATTCTGCCGCTGCGTCCACCGGACACTCAGCACGCAACAAGCATAGCACCCACTTTTAGTGACGTTAACCTTCTTAAACACATATGAACAAATCCTTTCCTCCATTTGGGATCTTTTGCCAGAAGCGCTGTCCATGACTGATTTACACTCCTTTAACCCAGGTCCTGCCACGGTCGCCAAGAGATCCTAGCCCAATTGCTAGACGGACGGTTCGAATCGCCCCTGCCTTACGAAAGTTCTATACCCAGGAATTATTATTCAGAGTGTAAATGAAATAAGTCACGGACAGGAATGCTTCGGTGAAAAATCAAACTTATATTTATTTGGTCTAAAACATGCACTACTAAACGAAATCACTGTCTCTGTGGAGAATAAAATCCAGGTTACAATCAACATACACACAGTAGAAAACTGGGGCCTATAACAAGCAGTAATTCCTTTGTTGCTATGGTGGACTCTAACTCCACCTCTACCAACGAATTACCCAGCCGCATAAACCTATTCGCCTGGCTGAACCAAACGAAGCTCCCACCCTCGGAATAGCCCAAAAACTTCACTTCTGAGAAAAACCCTGAGCCCTTACAGCTCACAGGTTACCGGCTTGGGACACTCGAGACTATGCTTACCCCCACATGTGGTCGGTTTCGATCGCTCCACTCGGCGGCTTCTCTGGTACTTCTTGTTAGTTCGATCTTGTTGGAGCAGGGAGCGAGAGAGAGAGAATGGTGGAAAAGAATCTATCTTTTATAGGAGTCTGGCTACCCCTATCTTTCCCGCCAATCTTTAAAATCCTTTTGTTTCTAAGCACTCCGGTGCTTAATCAGTGATGGGTCATCCTCGGACCCATGAGTATTCGTGATTGGATTAATGGCCCTAAGTCTGGGACATATCTTTCGGTCTTTGTGTTGGGAATAAAACTGGCTCCTTTTCGGCTGGCTGAGGCCAGTGGGTTCATTGTTCTACTTCTCTTCTGAGATGGAGGTGAGAAGTGCTTTTGCATATTAGAGTGGCTTTCTAATAAGTTCAAGTTCAATGGCCCCCTTCCTTTTCCCAGGACTGTCGGGCGAACCCATACATTCTGGATGACTGACAGTTCTTTTGTCACAGCCAACTGCCATGCGTTCTCTGGAGTTTTAACAAACCAGTCCCTCACGCATTTGCACAGGGCGATCCCACCACAGGGAAAACACCCTCAGCCCATAAAGTCCACAAAAATATTCTCGACTGAGTCCATTCTTCAAACAGAGACTTTGCGATCTCTTCAGTAGGGGCGCCTTTTATGTCCAGCAATGGTGGTGACAGTATAAGGAATGCACAGTTCATTGTAGAGATGCTCTATGGTGTTGGAGTGGGGTGATGCCAACCTTCATGCGCATGTGGTAGCCACATGTCTGTGCTGCATAAAGTTAGGTGAATCTGGCATTGATTAGGCCATCCCTGGCGTCACGGGCAGCAATGTGCTGGCGTGCTGGTCGCCTTCGGACAGCTGCCTCCTCCAGGTGTTCCTCATGCTGAACCTCATTCTGCTCCTCCTCCTCCTCCTCGGAAGAGGCTGTGTGCTCTGCACCTTGTTCCTGCTGCAGCGCTAATCTTCGCTGCAGTGCGATATTGTGCAGGGTGCAGCTGACAACGACGATTCTGGAGACCCTGGCTGGCGCGTACTGAAGGGCTCCACCAGATCTGTCCAGGCATCTGAAGTGTATTTTGAGCATGCCTATTGTTTGCTCGATGAGACTTCTGGTGGAAATGTGACTTTGATTATAACGCTCCTCAGACTCATTTGATGGCCTCCTCAAACGTGTCATTAGCCACGTCTTCAGGGGATAGCCCTTGTCTCCAAGGAGCCAGCCAGAAAGTTCATTTGGTGGTGGGAAGAACTGAGGGACAGTGGACTGGCGCAGGATGTAAGAGTCACGACAGCTGCCAGGGAACTTGGTGCGTACATGCATGATACTCTTCCTATGGTTGCAGACCAGCTACACATTAAGGGAGTGGAAGCCCTTGCGGTTGACAAATACCGTTGGGTTCTAATGGGTGCCCTGATGGCCACATGTGTGCAGTCGATGATGCCCTGCACCCGTGGGAAGCCAGCCAGATTGACAAAGCCAAGCGCCTGCTCGGTAACATTGACTTCATCAGTGGAAAAGTGAATGTAATTGGCGGACTTGTCAAAGAGGGCATCGGGGACCTGCGCGATGCATCTGTGGGCGGCCGACTGAGTGATGCCGCTAATGGCTACTGCTGATCCCTGGAAGGAGCCTGAGGCGAAGACGTTGAGGGCGGCGGTGACTTTGACAGCCATTGGTAAGGTGTGTCCACCCGCTCCTCTGGGCTGCAGGTCTTGATCGAGCATTGTGCAAATGTCTGCGACTACCTGTCACGAAAGACTCAGCCTCCTTTGGCACTGCTGCTCAGTCATGTTGAGGAAGCTCATCCTCTGCCTGTAAACCCTGTGTTGAGGGTATCTCCTGCGGTATGGTGCAGCCCTGCGCTGATGGCCTCTGCCCTGTGCAGCAGCAGCTGGTTGAGGAGGAGGTTGGCGCTCTTGTTGTTGGTGCTGTTGGTGTGCCTGGTTCTGCTGCTGCTGCAGCTGATTGTGGTCAGATTCTGAGGACCAGGGTGAGAGAGTATAAATCATTCCCATTCTGCTGTTACATATGGCAGGTGAGGATGAGATGTTAGAAGCAATCAGTCAATGGGGAGAGAGGTTATTCCAAGGAGATGACAGTGGATATGGGGGCGATTTTCCCACTGGAGGCGAGATGGAGGCGGGTTTCAGTTTGGGTGGGTTTGAAACTCGCCTCCACTGATAGGTTTCAAAAATTTGCGATTTTCCAATGATTGGCCACTTGATTTCAGAGGTGTGGGATGCCCTTGCTCAATTAGTGTTTTGGGGCTGAAACTCGCCTCTGTTGACAGCACTTTTCCAGTCTGATTTTATGGCTTCTTGCTCCCTTGGCTCATTCCACAGCATTTCTGCATCTCCTGCACCACCTCCAACATCTTTTGAGAAACCACTATGTCCAATTCCAAGGCAAGGGCCTACCCGAGGCTCTCGGATGAGGCGCTGCAAATGTTGTTGGAGGGGGTGACAGCTAGCATGGAGGTGCTCTTCCACTCATCTCGGAGGAAGAGGCCTGCCAAAGAAACCAAGGCTGTGTGGGTACATCTGGCAAGGGATATAACCTCCAGATCTGTCTGCAGATTGGGAGATTGTTTCTGTGTATTGATGAAATGCCATCCCTGTTGGAAAGCATTAAAATGATTTGAAGCCAAAATGTTGGCGTTATGCCACCTGTTCTTTCGCCTTAGGCAGCTCCACATTGCGGGCGACACTTGCGTAGTCAGTTTGGTGGCCTGAGTGAAAGGAGGCCAGAGAGTCATGTCCATTGTCAATGATGTCCTAGGATGGAGCCAAGGACATGTGCCAACTTGGGCAACCTATGCAAATCTGGCCATGATAAGTTCATCCCTTGCATCCCGGGCAGCCATGTGCTTGCATGCTGCCACTGCCACTGGTCGATACACCGGCGCTCTGACCTCCTCCTCCTCCTCCTCCTCCAGATTCTCCTCCTCCTCCTCCTCATCTAAGGTCCATGCTGAAAGAAAACGAATGGTTCCCATGCTGCTTGTAGATGCCTCCTTGGGGAAGCGCTCATTGCAAGCGGGGAGAGGGTCTTCCAAGGAGATCCCACAGTTGATGGAGTCAAGCTGCAGCACCTCCGACTTCGGAAGGCCTTCTAAAAGTGCTCTGAGACCTTTTAAATCCAAGGTCTGGCACCTGCAAGTAATCCTTGCTGCAATAAACGATGTCTTGTTAGACCTGCAGCAGTGAGGAGGCCACCCACGAGTCAACCCGCCAGGTTTACCTGGCATGGTTTAGGAGATGCGTGGATCACGCCGAAATGCTGGAAAAATCACGAGGGTCTCCCAAAATAGGCTTAGAGAGGCCCTTAACAAGCATTTAAAGATCTTTAATAGCGCAATGGCCAGCTGGAGGCGGGAGCGTTTCCTGACCTCCAAAACCGGCACTGGCAAAATCCCACGGAGGCAGGTTGGAGGCGGGTTCCGAACCCGACCTCTTCGATTCTGATTTTCCCGCCTTTCCCACCTCCAAACCCGTCTCCTCTGATGTAAGAAAATCGCCCCCAAAGAGTTTACACCACACACTTAGAGCCTCAATGTAGGATTCACAAAATTCCAGGACCCCCACTCAATGGACATGTGTCTGCAATTTAAAAAGGGACTGTGTTGGACCTTTTTGGAGGAGAAATGTGGACAGAAATAGCTCACTATTAGGCGCCTTTGGACTAAACTAGGGCCTATTGGATTGAGTTTGGACATTTTAAATTGTATGCTGGGTCTGCACAGGGAAATGGGATCCTTATAGGGCTGCTAACCCACCTGGGAGGCAGGCCCCCAGGGAGACATCAGCAGTCTAACAAAAGCCCACTTACCAGGGACCCAGATACATACATATTTTAATAGTTCTTAAAACGGCTATACAGAAAAACCCTGGCATCAGCAAAACACACAATGGACAGTATCAAGACCTGAATACATTCTAACAGCTCCATTCAAAAACCCCATCAACACCTTTGGGAATCTTGTATCATGCTAATGCTCAATCAGACCACCAACATTCTCACAAAGGGATCACATCAGAGTTGATCAGCCTGCCAAAATCGCACAAAAGGGAGTCATCTAAAATCAATTGTGCACCCGAGTTTTGGCGCAAAAGTTTAAGCAGCCTCTCAGGTATAACTGGGGGCTTGCTAGTAGCTAAAGAGACCTCAACAGACGGGCTGAAGAGAGAGAGTGCCGGCGGGCAGCAGCAGCAGCACACCGGAGCAGAAGAAACGTACCCGAGAACACGCTGGAAAAGCACTTGGACTCTGGGTTCTTTGACTCTGGCTTTGAAACATCTAACTTGCCACACGAGGTTACAGCAACGCAACAAGAAAACCTAACAAGAAGCCTCGAAGTCACTGAAAGATCAACCATCATCCAGTGCTGACTCTAGGAAAAACTTGTTTAGCATCAAAACGTCGACCAGTGCTAATACTGAAGACACCGCAACCAGCAAAGGAGTCCACAAAATTGAGAGAGAAAGCAGTGTGCAACTGGTCTAAACTGTGGAGAAATCCTTTGGCGAGCACAGTCCCTGTAATTTCAGAGCCTAACTTAGTTAGTGTAGTGGTGGGAGGTGGTTTTATTTTGTTTTTTTTGTTTTTTTCTCTCACTGCATAACCTCTGTACTCGTTGCATATACATTTTTGTTTAGTTAATTCGTGTGGTGTGCGATTTCTAAATAAAATATTTGTTCTTGCACCAAACAGTTGTCTGCCTACATCTATCACACCCCCTAAATAATTCCAAGCCCCAGAACCAGGGAGTGGGGCGATTCAAACCATCAAGGCCAATTTAAAAGGCCGACAAACCCACCACCCCCTACATCAATAAAGATCAAATGTGTCTTCCAAATCCTGAAATTAGCAAGCTTCTGACATTGGAAAGTAAACAGATATGAAAGGTTAGCTTTTGTACTACAGTTGCAGCTGTGAACTATTCAGCTCGATTGAACTCCTGACCTACTTACCTGATGTGATCTCCGAACAACGTGAACCCTGTTAAAAATGTGGTAAAATAGAAAAAGGCTGGCAAAATAGTAGTTAACAAGCACTTAACAAGCAGTTAAATATCTTAAATGCCTCCCCCGCCACTTGGTGTCGAGTCTGTTCTGAAATCACAGACCCGACACTTTGGAAGCTTACATAGAGGTGGGTTCGGAGCGGGTTCCCAACCCACTGTCAATCATTTCGATTTTGACAGCGGACCCACCTCCGAACCCGCCCTCTGAGCGCCGGCAATATCGCGGCCCAAGTCTTGCACTGCCCTCACCTCCATTCCCACCAAATTGATTTTAAGGTCCTCTTCCTCATTTTCAAATCACTCCATGACCTCACCCCACCCAACTCAGCAATTGCCTGTAACCATAGGTGACACCCCTCCTCCCCCGTGATCCTCCAACGCTAGCCTACTCCTCATCCTTTGCTACACTTTAGGTGGTCTCTCTTTCAGCCATTATGCCCCTGCCCTCTGGAGCTTCCTTCTTAAATTCTTCCACCTTGTCGTCTCCTTCCTTGCTTTCGCATGTCTTCTAAAATTAACCCTCTTCTCTGAGTTTGCTTTCTGACCCACTTCCTAACTTCTTGCCCCAGCTTATTTTTTCCCTTTCTCTCTTCTCCTCCACTCTGTAACGTACTTTCAGATGTTTTTTCTGGAAACAGAAGTGTTACAAAAATGGAAGTTGTTGTTGGATGCTCTACCATCCATCTGGAATTAGGGCACGGGGCAAGTAGTGCCAATAAACACAAACCTGGTGTTGAACGTAAGGCACCACCCATTGAATGAACAGGATGTGAATCTCAGCAGTACAGTACATTGGTGGAGTGGTAACTCGACAGGGTTTATCCACCAAAAGCTGACAGAAAGACTGAGCCATGCCATTATTGTAGAGCTGTGTAGTCTTACTTCTGAACTGGAACAGACTTCATAAAAACATAAGAAATAGGAGCAGGAATAGACCACTTGGCCCCTCGAGCCTGCACCGCCATTCAATAAGATCATGGATGATCTTGAGCTCAAAGCCACTTCCCAGCCCGCTCCCCATAACCCTTCACTCCCTTATCTTGCAAAAATGTGTCTATCTCCATTTTAAATGTTTTTAATGACCCAGCCTCCACGGCTCTCTGGGGCAGAGAATGTCACAGATTTACGACCCTCTGAGAGAAGAAGTTCCTCCTCACCTCAGTTCTAAAAGGGCGACCCTTTATTCTGAGACTGTGCCCCCGAGTTCTAGATTTCCCCATGAGGGGAAACTTCCTGTTTGCCATAAACATAGAAAATGGTGGAAACACTCAAGGGATCAGGCAGCATCTGAGGAGAGAGAAAAACAGAGGTGACGTTTCAGCTCAATGACCTTTCGGAGCAGAGTTCTGATGAAAGGTCATCGACCTGAAACGTTAGCTCTGTTTCTCCCTCTACAGATGCTCCCTGACCCACAGATGTTCCCTGACCCCTTGAGTGTTTCCAGCATTTTTTGTTTTTATTTCAGATTTCCAGCATCCGCAGTATTTTGCTTTTGTTCTTATTTGCCATGTTGCCATCAAGTTTATACTTCACCTGTGGCCTAAAATAGGGAATTAAAGTCATAACAAGTTAATCAATGAAATGGCCCCTGTGTATCTGGGCACCTAGGCAAATGCATTGCCTTGACCGAAGAATGTTAAGATAATGGTAAGGGGCTCTGTTCAGCCAGTCACTCCCAACAGCCGTGGCAGATTCACTGGCTTTGCCTCTACACATCATATCAAAGCTGTGTGTGAGAAATCAACTGGGCTGTGTACTGCAACAGAAAAGGTGCAAAAGTTAAAACACAGTAAATACAGATACATCTGGAAGCTCAGCAACTGGTGTGTTCTCAGTCCAGGTCTTCGGAAGGAGCTTCATGAGGTTGCAAATATCCAAATCCATTTTGATTTTTCCAAATTGGTCCTCTTCAGCTTTTCACATCCACGTGAGTGTGCATGTTTAGCAGCGGTAGGTCGAGAATTTACTCTGGCCACACATGTCGGTGCCATTTGTAAACAGTTCACACCGATACATTCAGTGAGGTGACAGCATTGTTGTGTTGCTGTCCACGTCAGGTCAGTCACAATGGGCCAGAAATTCGGGTCGGAGGCTTCCCGCGGGTGCAAGCCCCCAACCTGCACTTACCTAGCGCGCCGGCCGTTGAGCTGTGGGCCTGCGTGGGATTCCGATCCTGGGCCTGCTCCAGCTGCCGGCGCGCAGTGCTTGCGTATCCCAGGGGCGCAGTTAGTTCGATGCATCCCCTGGGATCACGTGGGCCATGGAGAGCCAATCGGAGCAGGGAATCTCTATTCATAGATTTGACAGGAAGACCTGTCAAATCTATGAATAGAGTTCAGCCCCAAAACATAATTAAATCTTCAAATAATTTTTTTTAAAACATCACATTTTTAAAATAACTATAAATTACATAAAATAACTATTTTAAACAATAATTTAAATTTTTGAAAAAATTAATTACAATTTCTAATGGGGCTAAAAATAAACTTACCTTTCTTTAAAGCATTTAAAAATAATAAACCTGTGGAAAAACTGTTTTAATTTTACTTAATTCACCACTTACCTTGTTAAAAGCAGGCCTTGCGCCTACTTTTTAAAAGCGTAGCTGCTGGAGACTTACCCTCCCGGAGAAACCTGGAAAAAAAACGAAAGTTCCAGGCGCACGCGCTGCCTCTCCGGTGCACGCGTTCGACCTGTGAACCCCTTCCTTTAAGGGAACAGAAGTTCCGGTTTCCCGCACATGCGCAGTGCATGCACGAAACCGGCACTTTTGTTGGGCCTACGCGTGAGTACCCAGCGCGTACTCACCCATGGGGACCTGAATTTCTGGCCCAATATATTGTTAAAGCCAGAATGAAAATATGCTGGAGACATGAGCCCCCATTTTAACCTGCCCGCCCTTTGGGGAACAGTGCGGGTGAGGGGTTAAAATGGCTGCCAGTCGTTACCTGCTCTGTTTCCGCCATGTCAGCGCTCCTGGGTTTGTGGGAGCGTCGAGGCTGCCCACAGCAGGCAGGCAGGCAGGTAGGGGTCTCATGACTACTGAAATGTCGGGGTCTGATGACATAATTCAGACCCTGGCTCGATATTAACAAAAAAAGTCACTCAAATCGCGCACAGTATCGAGCCACCAGTGAAACCTGGATTGGGGCCAGAAGAGGCCCAGGTAAATTTCATATTTTACTTTTTCTAACATTTCCTTGTGGGCCAGGGCCTGACCCCAGGTACTCTTGCCGCGATTTTATCAGCACTGAGAGGGCGGGTTTGGAGGCAGGTCAAAGGTTAAAATCATTTTGACTGACGGTGGGTTCCGATCCGGCCATCAACCCGCCTCCAAACAATTTACCCAAGTGTCAGGTGTCCGATTTGCACATGGACCCAACACCTAGTGGCGGGAAGAGGATTAAAGCCAATTACCTGCCTGTTAACAGGTAGTTGATAATAGTTGACAGGCTGTTTTTTAATTTTGCCACTTCTGCCTTGGGTTTCCTGCCATCTGGACACCACGCCAGGTAAGTGTGGCATGTTGTGAGTTTGCTGTAATGTATCTGGATTGATGACAGCTGCAGAAGTGGTGTGAAGGATCCAATGGTGCACTGGTGAGTTTCAGAGGTAAGAAAATATTGGGAAATTCATTTTTAATGCATTTACACATTTCTTTAGGTAACAAGTTTCGGAATCCATGTCCAGTGCCATTTCATTGGGAGAACCTTTCTCACCAGTGACAGATCACTTCTGTCACCTCACCTGCAGCTGCCATCTATTCCAGCCTATGGAGGGAGTCACTGGAGATCCTGGGTGCAAGAGATCATCTTTGTACAGTGATTGTCAGTGTTTGCAGCACCTCAATGCTGTCAAACAGTGAGAAATCAGCTGTTAGACAAAAAATTGTGTGTGGTCCCTTTAAGAAAACCGGCAGATGACGAGTCATCAAATGATGTCATCTGACCGGCTTCCTCTTAATTGGCCGGCAAGCCTGCAGGGTGGGCTTAACAAGGCCAATCAACGTAAAATCACGTCTGTGGGCCGGATGCAGTTGGGGGCGGGACAGGAAGCCGGAAGCCACCTGACCCGCACCCAACCCGCTTCCAATGACAAAATCACGGCCTCTGTGTAAAACATTTTAATTGACAGCTGATCAAAGAAGTCCCCCAAATTAAACAGCCACAGCCCTTTAAAAAAATACAACTAGAACTGGATTATATAAAAATAAAGGGAAAGAATCTAAGGGGGAATAAATAAGCATATGAGGGAGAAGGGAATAGAGGGTTTGCTGATAGAGTTAGATGAGGAACGACAGGAGGAGACTCGAGTGGAGCATAAACGTCGGCATGGACTGGTTGGGCCGAAAGACCTATTTCTGTGCCGTATATCCTATGTAACTCTACGTAGGCGCATGGGAACACCACCACCTCCAAGTTCCCTTCCAAGTCACACACCATCCTGACTTGGAAGTATATCGTCGATCCTTCATCGTTGCTGGGTCAAAATCCTGGGACTCCCTCCCTAACAGCCTTCACCACACGGACTGCAGGGTTTCAAGAAGGCGGCTCTCCACCACCTTCTCAAGGGCAATTAGGGATGGGCGATAAATACCGGCCTTGCCAGCGATGCCCAGATGCCATAAACAAATATATGTTAAAAAATCTAAATCTGAATCCGGATTTTGGATCTGTAATTCAATGAAACCGGGCGCTCCAGATCCGAATCTGTGTTCGACCCATACTTATCTCAACATGTCTCGACTATCACCTCAGGCTAGAACAGTCCCTTCTGCATCAAACTCAACGCCATGGCCTTAAAAAATCACCTCATGCAATTCTAGGTGCATAGCCATCCATCTCGTTAGTTTAAGATCTCTAAATTCTACAACTGGCAGATTGACGAAGAAAATCCATGTAAGGTCGTGTTAGTTAAATACAATAAGACACGTGTATGTTACACAATTAAATCTAATTTATTTAGGACCCGAGCATCCACAAAAGCTATTATACGGATTTCAGTAAATGACCTTGAGGATTAAGAGGCTTTAACCGTCGCTTCAGATTAGGAAAATCTCAGTCACAATCGCTGTGCGTGTATTAAGTTTTGTAAAATACATGTCCATGTTAAAATGAAAGTGTACAGTGAAATATTTTGAATATTGAAATGTACAGTTCTTACACTCTATTATGTAGAAATATGTAACTTGTAAACAATCTTGGAAATTTGCTGCCCCAGTGAAACATTAAAGCTATTTCCGCTTTAGTTTCTCTTCGATTTTCATAGGTTCAAATTGTATCAGTCGAAGAATGTTCTTGTTTTCCAACGTGCCTTGAATAAACTCGCCTTCCAATAATTTATCTGTAAAAAAAGGACATTTAATTAAAAAGTGCATACATTTAAAATAAGCCTTTGCTTCAATATATTTTGGACAATCTTGGCAGCCACCATTTTCTAACATCGGTTGCTTTGTAATGTAAATTGTGACCTGTTTGCATGAATCAGTGGTGCTTCTTGAAATAAAAAAAATAATTTTGAGGTAAACTGGGAGTTTTTTTTTAAATAAATGGACCATTTTTAAGTAAACGTAGGTTTCGCCAGAATCTGCATCCAATAACCGAGTAACAAGAAAATGCTGGAAATATACTGCAGTTCACTTAGCAGCAGAAAAGGTAAGATAGTTTAACCTTTTGGATAGGCACCTCAGTTTTCCTGAACAGTTAAAGCCAAATATTAATTTCTCTTCCTCCTTCAGATGCGGACGGACCTGCTGTGTATTTCCACCATTTTCTATTTTCATTTTAGATTTCTGGACATGCCAGTTTTCCTTTTATTCCCTCGTCAGTAAGTGGGCCTATTTTTATAACATTGCCCTAGCAACAACCTGGTTGCTGATAGGCAGGTGGCGACTTAAAGCTTCAAGAGTTGATTCAGTAAGTTCCATTAATGTGTGTGTATTAATACAGCAATTACTGTACTAATGAGCAACAGACATGTAAGGATTATTGACCATGAATGGTAACAGGCAAAATATTGCTCCTTGTTCTTGTTCACTGTACATCTCCTACTCTAATATCTGATGGCTTGACAACTTCCTTGGTTCAGAGGTGCCCTCCGAAATACTAATTACTTACACTCTACCATTATTAGATACAGACTGCATCATGAGGGTGAATTAAGGGAGTATGTGGGGAAACCACACAGACCTTACTACTCCATCTTGACTAACTTCCTTTCACTCCAGGGAGCAGTCTCCTCAGGCCATAGATGGGATAGTAATTAAGAAAGGGACGATATCTAGCTTTACAGGTGCAGAACTACCACCAAATTTTTTAAAATTTGTTTATGGGATCTGGGCGTCGCTGGCAAAGCCAGCATTTATTGCTCATCCCTAGTTGCCCTTGAGAAGGTGGTGGTGAGCCGTCTTCTTGAACTGCTGCAGCCCGTGTGGTGAAGGTACTCCCACAGTGCTGTTAGGGAGGGAGTTCCAGGATTTTGACCCAGCGACGATGAAGGATCAGCGATATACTTCTAAGTCAGGATGGTGTGTGACTTGGAGGGGAACTTGGAGGTGGTGGTGTTTCCATGCGCCTGCTGCCCTTGTCCTTCTAGGTGGAAAAGGTCGCGGGTTTGGGAGGTGCTGCCGATGAAGCCTTGGCGAGTTGCTGCAGTGCAGCTTGTAGGTGGTACACACTGCAGCCACGGTGCGCCAGTGGTGGAGGGAGTGAATGTTTAAGGTGGTGGATTGGGTGCCAATCATGCAGGCTGCTTTGTCCTGGATGGTGTCGAGCTTCTTGACTGTTGTTGCAGCTGCACTCATCCAAGTAAGTGGGGAGTATTTCATCACACCCCGTACTTGTTAAACTAAAACCAGTGTGCCTCCTAATGTCAGTTTATAGCAGTTTAATCCAGAAAGGATACCAGGAAGCTGTGCATTGGGTAGTTCCATCCCCACGCTCCGCCCCCACCCCCGCCACGTCGGTTAGTTTACCATTTTCTTTCTTGCCGAAATAATCCCAGATTTTGTCGGCTCTCTTTTCTGGTGTGTTCTCGTCTTCTGGCAGGGTCTTCTTTTCTTCCTCATCTATCATTTTAAATATCGCCTGCGGGAGAGTGAAGAGCTGATTTCACTAAAGCTGCAATGAGGCTGACAGACTATTGCACTAATTCTACACAGGGCACAGCCAACTGTATCTACCTTTTCGCAGATGTACACATTTACATCTTTAATTGACACAGCTAATAAATTAAATCAAACTGCATTTTACTTTTAAGCAACCTGCAGAAAAAGCAATAAATGGAGAATAATAACTCAATTTTCTTTTTCAAATTATCCCCCTGTTCTCTTCCTTCCTCGCCTAAAGATCATCGTACGGTTCCAGCACCCTCCAATACTTCATAATCATGGCCATTGTTCATTTATGAGCCTGGACTGTGCATGGGCTAGTCAACCACAAAGGCCATCACAGTGGAGCTCAATCTTGTTCTCGTCCGATGTTCTCACACAACTCCCATCAGGTATCACTGGACAGTGATCAGGACCAAAACTGTTCCTGTTTTTTTTTCTCTCTGCTGCCAACCCCAGGGCAAGGAAAGAAACAACTTCCATTTATATAGCACCTTTCACGACCCTAGGATGCCCCAGAGCGCTTTGCAGCCAATGAGATACTTTTCAAGTGTATTCACTGTTGTAATGTGGGAAAGACCAATCGTGGCATCCCAAGTACCCCCCCCCCTCTATTTTTGGTTATGAATATTCTAATGTAGCATGTAACGAGTGTCAGAGAACTGATTCACATTGTGCTTTAAGCTGTTTAAGAATTCCTGTTCCAGCATAAAACACACTGAAGTCATCATGAATATTAATATAATTTTGAAATGCAACTGAAAGATTGACAGTGGGGAAGCTACTAAGAACTCTTCCATATTTCCACTATAATTATTTAATAGTGTTTAGCCAGTCTCCTTCAATTTAATAATTCCTCTGCTGTTGCAATTATAAATATACATACTGATTCCCATTCAAAAATAAGTACATTATTTGACTTATTATGGATGCTCCATATTTAGTTAGAATTATTGATGAGATGTATTTTACCTTCAAAGTACGATTCTGCTACAAAACCAGATCCCGTGACACCATTCAAAATAAGATCAGGGAATTCTCCCAGTTACTGGGGTAATGTTCCTCCCACAATCAACTTCACAATTAACTGGCCATTCGTTCATTTGCTATTTGTGGTACCTTGCTGCATGCACATTTTCTGCTAGATGCACCTACATAATAGTGACTGTACTTCAAGAGCAAAGTGCCTTAGAATGCCTTAGGCACGTGTTACGGTGCTATATAAATAAAAGTGCTTTCAAGATCTTTTTATAATTAATACATGATTTAAAGTTACTTCAAAATTGTAATTAAGCTACATAATGGTAGAACGCATGATGCTGTTGTTATATTGGGAGGCCCCCAGGTTGTCTTGGGGGAAGCTGAAGATTTTCTCCAACGAGAGGAGGAAACAAACAGAATTGGCACTGAAGGGTTGGGATTTGAACCAGTTGAATGTTGCAGTCAAGCGACACAGCATGACAACCTAGTTTCGGTTGAAACTAGTTGAAGCCACAAATGGAACAGATGGTCAGAAACTGAACTACAGAAGTGATTAAGCATGTGGGGATATGAGAAGCTGCAATAACAAGGTTAAAATTTGCAGAATAATCGGGTTACGAAGTAACAACTGTCACGCGGATGTATGTAAGGTATATTTGATTAACCTTTGAGCCATGTCCAATCACGAGTCACTGACTCAGATCGGCCGAAGCCACGATGAAGCAAGAATGGACCCTGCGGTCCAGATAACTGGACAAACTTAGATAAAAGACAGAACTGAAAGAAGGGGCTTAGCTAACGATGTAAACTTATAATTAGGTTGTTTTCGAAGGATTATAATTGGGGGGGGGCGGCTGTTGCCACGGAGCCGGATTGGCCAAGGAATAAGTAATGTAATAACGGCTATCGGTGTGCTCCAGTCTTGTACTATATATAAGCTTGTGAATTTTGTTGATTGGAGAGAAGGTGCTCGCACAGACCGCGGGGTCTGAGATGCTTCTCCCAGAGCTCTGTTTTCAATAAACTGCACCTTTTACTTTACCACAGATTAGATGTGAATTTATTTTCACCCAACAAATTGGCGCTGCGAGCAGGGTACTTCGAAGCTGGAAGACCGGAGCGGGGCGAGTAGTCAGATCTTTGACCGTCCAGAAATTGGATCACTCGGAAGGGTAGTGTGACAGCGATGTAGTATCGAAAGAATCTGGGGTCCGTGATGGGTGAGAGATGCAGTTTAAATAGTGGTTAAGTTGATTGAAACCTGATGTGTTATTTCGGAATGTAAATGTCTCAAGGACCCATACTGAGCCGGAATTAAGAGGGCGACTGGGCCCCACGTGAAGGCCAGAGTTAGTTGGGAATCCGAGACAGACTAAAAGTCTCTCTGCTGTGTTGCGTTGCGAGATCTGTTGTATTGCATTACGTGACGTATTGTATTAATGTATTAACGGCTGCAAGTGAAATAATCACCTCTGACAGCGAGATAGTTACAAGTCAGGACCGCCATCACTAGTGGTGGACGATAGGTAGACCTCTGAGAACGAGTTATTAGGGGCGGAATGTTATGGCGGAAGGCGGAGGCCCAGACTGGGGTCCGCCAGGATCAATGAGTCGGCTCTATGCTGACGACCAAAAGGGTTTGATCGATAAAATGAAGAAAGATGGGTGGGATCCACTAGAAAAACCAGTAACACAACGGGAGTGGTGGGAAAAGCAGAAACAAAAGAAAACTAAGAAAGCAGGAGTAATTTTAATACATCAGTTAGTAATGTTAACAAAAAGGGTTAAGACACAAACCAGTAAGATGGGACATATGGCAAAGGATTGCAGGAGTGGAAAGAAAGGGGGATGTGACTATTGCGGTAAGCCAGGACACCAGAGTCACAGCTGTTGGCAGAAGAAAGGAGACGTGGACCAGACACAGGGCGCTTATCTCAGTCCGGAGGATAGAAGGGACTTTCTTGAGTACCTCAAATCGAAAGGGAAGAGTCAATGACGGGAGGCGGCCCCAGTAAAAGGAGGCTCGGATAACCGAGCCTATGTAGCAGCATTATTAGGGGGCCAACCGTGTGAAATGTTAGTTGACACAGGAGCATCAGTATCCTTGACTGATTTGCCCCTTCTGACAACCAAGGAGTATATATATATAGTAGGATTAGGGGGTATAAAAATTAAGGCTTATAAAAGTGAAGTACAAGTTTTAGAGATAACAGGAAAACTCCTCCCTGCCCAATTTTATGTGTGTCCAAATAACGAAGGTGCCATATTAGGAATAGACTTGCTAAAAGAATTTAATATATTGGTGGACTCCGCGCAAAATAAAATTGTTTGGTCCAAAGGAGATGGGTCCAAGGTCAGTATAGATAAACCATGCACCAATTTGGCTAGGGTAGGGAGTGCAGCATCTTTGAGCAGGGATTGGGAACTAGAATGAAAACCACACGGGACCATATGCAAAATTATGAAAGGGGTTTGGGCTAAGACAAAACAGGTCACCGGACGGGTAAAAACGGAGCCAATCACGGTTCCAGGTCCGGAACACAAGCCCCATAAGCAATACCCTATTAAACCAGAAGCATGGGAAGCGGTACAAGAAATAGTGCGTGATCTGGAAGAAAGGGGCATAATTAGGATTACCGAAAGCACGGCCAACTCGCCCGTATGGCCAGTCACCAAACCGGATAAACCATTCCGACTGACTATTGATTATACTGAATTAAACAAGGTAACGCCCAAATTGCACCCAATAGTGGCCAGCCCATCCACAATCTTAAATGCCTTGAACTCGGAGCACAAGATTTTTACAGTTTTGGACATAGCTAATGGATTCTGGTCTTTACCTTTAGACCAGGAATCCCAGAATAAGTTTGCCTTTACGGTCAGGGAAAGACAGTATACATGGACTAGGCTACCTCGGGGGGTCCATAACAGCCTGGCGGTATTCCACCGGGTAATGAGTTCACTGTTAGAAACAGTGAACCCCAACCCGTATCGCAGCACTGTGTTGCAATACGTGGATGACCTGTTAATCGCCTCGGAAGATGAGCATGGACATGCAGCTGCTTTAACTGAAGTCCTACAAGCCCTGGAAACAGGAGGGTTCAAGGTAAACCCTAAGAAAGCTCAAATCGGGCAGAGCACAGTGATTTACCTGGGACAACAATTATCCCAGGGGACCCGAGCCATGCCAGGTGACCGACGGAAGGCCATACAAGAGGTGCCCCGACCGGTCTCAGTACGAGGAGTCAGGAAGGTTTTAGGTCTCTTTAATTATAGTAGGAATTTTATACCGAGCTTTGCAGCTATAGCGGAACCCATCCAGAAATTGGTGAAAGGGGGAAGTCCCGGTAATACCCCGGTAGAGTGGGGACCAGAACAGGAGCAGGCATATGGGAGTTTAAAACAAGCGCTGATATCAGCCCCTGGCCTCGGTCTACCCGACATGAGGAAACCATTCCACATTCATTGTGAGAATGAAGGGGGGGTTCTACGCCGCCGTGATAACCCAACAACATGGGGACAGGCGACGGCCAGTAGCATATTACTCCACTAAACAGTCATCCGTAGCCGTTGGATTATCACGATGTGTAGCAGCACTGGACTGCGCAGCGTGGGCGGTAAAGGTTAGCGAGCCCACAGTAATGACCGGGGGCATTATCCTCCATACCAGACACAGATAGTAGATATGCGTTTGGAGTGGTGCACGATTATATGATAGCTTGGGGAAGAAGGGGATTTGTCACTGCAGGAGGAGATCTTATCAGGCATCAACAGCGAATAGGGGCCCTCTTGGAAGCTGCAAAGGCACCAAAGCAGGCGGCAGTAGTAAAAATTAAAGCCCATCAGAAGGTAGAAACCCGCCAACAGGAGGGCAATCGGGCCGCGGGTTTGGCAGTGCAGCAGGCATTAGAACAGGAACTACCGGTAGCAAGTACACAGGTAGACCAGATAGACATCGGAAGGTTGCACCGGGATACCGCGCCGGGAGAAAGGCAGGAATGGTATGGTGTAGGAGGTAGAGCGGATGATCAAGGGGTTTGGTGAAAGGACGGGAATTGTAGTGTATGTACCTTTAAGAGCCCCTGTGTACTGTAATACCAGTAGTGACCACTCGGGTATATAAGCCTGTATAGTGTCTTGCATCTTTTAGTTCACCTCCAGACTTTGTTCAGTAAACACCTGTTAAACCAACTCCTGCATTCCGTGTCTCCATTAATGCACGGATACAACAGTGGCGACGAATTGGAAACGGACTTAACTGCAATTCGGCAACACCTCAAGGAGATCGATTCCTCAGACGAAGGTCGAAGAAAGAAAAAAAAACTGTGGTTTCACCAGCTAGCTGGGCTGGTGGCAGGTACTGCACTAATCCTTCCTGGGCGGCGGGCTGGGGCTCGATCGGGTGGCTCTGCAGCGGGGCCGAGCAGCGAGTCGGAAGGCGGAGGCAAACAGAGACAGAGGGTGGAGCACTCGGGAGACGGCTGGCGCTGCAAAGCAGGTCGGCATTCGGACCAAGCAAAGGGAGGGAAAAATCCCAGAGAGTCCGGCGGGAACGAGTCTCCAACTATTAAAAATATCTGTGTAAATAAAAACCGCGGAGAACAGCGTTGTCAGCAGCGGCAGCGGCGGGAAAGCGCGGGAGGCGCCATTTTTTCTTGGCAGGGAAGAAAGGAAAGCGCGGGAGGCGCCATTTTTGATTTTCAGGATGCCTAAAACTGGCAATATTACTGCTTTTGATAGTAATATAGAGGATTGGACCACATATGTGGAAAGAGTGGAGGTATATAGTCCAAAGATGTGCGGGTTAGGATGATTGGCTATGATAAATTGACCCTTAGAGTTAGGGGGATTAAATATACGGGGATAGGGTGGGATATGTGTTGGTGTAGGGGTTACGGGGATCGGGTGGGATATGTGTCGGTGCAGGCTCGATGGGCCGAAATGGCCTCTATCTGCACTGTTGTGATTCTGTGATTCTGTGATTCTGTGATATTGCACAGCGAATGAAGTAGAGGATGATAAAAAGGCATCGGTACTTCTAAATCTGATGGACGCAAGGACATACGGGCTGTTACGAAACTTAATCACTCCAGCCAAACCGATGGACAAGAATTTTAAGGAGATTGTTGATACCCTACAGGAGCACTTAAACCCAACACCGCTGCTGATAGCGGAACGATTCAAATTCTTCAGGAGGAATCAGCACAAGAATGAAAGTAACACTGATTGCCTCACCGAATTAAGAAAGCTGTCAAAGCACTGCCAATTCGGGGCAGGACTGGCAGATTCTCTACGAGACAAATTCGTCTGTGGTCTCCTAAGTGAAGGAACACAGAAAAGGTTACTTTCTGAGAAAGATTTGACACTGGACAAGGCTTTCAGTGTGGCTGTATCATACGAAGCAGCAGCAAGAGGAGCTGCAGAGATACAGCAAAAGCCACAGGACTTCGGCACCCATGAAATGACACGGGGATTCGAGAGATGTTATCGCTGTGGCAGATCCACCCATGACCAGAGGGACTGCTGGTTCAAGGACAACGCATGCAGGCAATGCGGAAAGATGGGACACATTGCACGTGTATGCCGATCTGGAAACAAAAAATCCACTGACAGAAAAAAAATCAATAAGGAAAAGTACAGAAAGCTACAAATGATGACGGACAGTAGCTCCGAAGACCAGAAGAGCAATAGCGACTCCGGAAACAAGAGACTAAGCTGTCTCAAATTACATAATGTAATTGCCAAAGAAGATTACCAGACCATTTGGGTTACCCTCATGATAGCGGGGTCCCCAGTTAAAATGGAGCTAGATACAGGATCAGCTCTGACCGTCATAAGTCGACGGGATTACGAGCGGCTATTTCCGCATATATCTTTGAAAGACACATCCATTATCTTGAAGACATATACGGGGCAGAAAGTATACCCCAGAGGGAAAATAAGGGTGCCTGTTGTATACAACGGCAAGGAAATAAAGAAGTTGTATTTATACGTTCTGCAAGATGGTGGTCCACCGCTGTTGGGACGTGAATGGATCAGGAAGATACGTTTAGACTGGCACTACATTCAGGCACTGACGGTGACCAGTAAGAAAAAAAATGATGATGACATCATACCTGCACGATTAAAAGACATCTTGGCCAACGCCAAAGAAGTGTTTCAACAGGAATTCGGAACCTTGAAAGGCGTCACCGCCTCAATAAAAGTGGAAGATGCGGCATTTCCCAAGTTTTTTAAGGCAAGGCCGGTGCCATACGCAATTCGTCCAGCAGTCGAGGCAGAGCAGGAGAATTTGGAAAAGGCAGGCGTGTTATCCAAGGTAGATTGGAGCGAGTGGGCAACACCCATCGTCCCGGTTATGAAGAAAACGTTGAATAATGATAAATCTGAAGAACAGAGAAAAATTCGCATCTGTGGGGACTTCAAGGTGACTGTAAACCGGGTCCTTCACATGGTACAGTATCCTCTTCCGAGGATAGAAGATATTTTCGCCTCACTATCCGGAGGGAAATGTTTCACCAAAGTTGACTTGGCACAGGCATATCTACAGATGGAGGTTGAGGAGGCCTCTAAAAAGTATCTCACGATAAACACACACAAAGGCCTGTACCAGTACAATCGACTGGTTTTCGGAGTAGCATCAGCTCCAGCTATCTGGCAAAGAGCTATGGAGCAAGCCCTCCAAGGGATTCCGGGGACTCAATGCTACCTAGACGACATCCTTGTAACAGGAGAAAACGACAACGAGCACCTTGCCAATTTGGAGCAGGTGCTCACTAGACTGAGAGAACGGGGCCTACGAGCAAATCGCCCCAAGTGTGAATTTTTCCAGAAACAAATATCATATTGTGGCCATATAATTAACGAAGAAGGGTTGCATAAGTCACCTGAAAAAATTGAAGCTGTCATAAAAGCCCCAGCACCTGAAAATGTCTCACAATTAAGGTCGTTCCTGGGATTGATAAATTACTATCATAAATTTTTACCGAACTTGTCAACTGTTCTGCACCCTCTTAACGCACTGCTACAAACGGGAGTAATTTGGAAATGGAGCGAAGACTGTAAACGTGCCTTCCATAAATGCAAAGGCTTGATCACGTCCAAGGAAGTGTTGGCTCATTACAACCCATCACTGCCAATCAGACTGGCGTGCGATGCATCCCCTTACGGCGTAGGAGCGGTATTATCGCATAGATTCCCTGATGGCTCGGAGCGGCCGATAGCTTTTGCGTCATGCTCATTGAACTCAGCTGAGCGTAACTACGCCCAGATCGACAGGGAAGCACTCAGCCTGGTGTGGGGAGTGAAGAAATTCAACCATTACCTACACGGACAAAAATTTACCTTGTTGACTGACCATCAACCCCTCGTCTCCATATTCAACCCTAAAAATGGCGTTCCCATTATGACAGCACAAAGGTTACAGAGGTGGTCCCTTTTCCTAGGGGCACACTAATATGACATAGAATACAAAGGATCAAAACAGCATGGGAATGCTGACAGTTTATCGCGCCTACTGTTGCCAACGGTAGAAGAGGCACCTACAGTGGACCCAGTGGAGATGTTCCACTCAACCATAGTGGAATGTCTACCAGTAACAAATTCTACCATTGAAAAGGAAACGAGAAATGCCCCGACTCTCTCACGAGTCTACAATTTAACGGTGAAGGGATGGCCAGCACATGGCGAACCACTGTTGCCAGCATTCTCACAAAGAAGAGAACAGCTGTCAGTGTGCCGAGGAACCTTGATGTGTGGATCCAGAGTGGTGATTCCACCCAAACTCCAGGATAAAGTGCTAAAGGAGCTTCATGAGCGGCATCTGGGTGGAGTGAAAATGAAGAACTTAGCCAGAGCGTTTGTGTGGTGGCCAGGTATCGATGGAGACATCGAAGAAATGACCAAGAGCTGTCTAGGATGCCAGAAGGTCCAAAACGCCCCACTACAAGCCCCTCTACATCCATGGGAGTGGCCCTCATCTCCATGGCAAAGGGTACATATCGACTTTGCTGGTCCATTTATGGACTCAATGTTCTTAATCGTGGTTGATGCACACTCCAAGTGGCCGGAGGTAATAAAGATGTCCTCCACCACCACGGAAAAAACCATCACAGTATTAAGGACCATATTTGCCAGGAATGGGCTGCCTGAACAGATCTGTTCTGATAATGGACCGCAATTTGTGTCCGAAGAATTCAGGAAGTTCTTAAAAAACAATGGGGTTAAGCACTACACGTCCGCCCCATACCATCCCGCCACCAATGGATTAGCTGAAAGGTTTGTCCAGACCTTCAAGAAGGCCATAAAGGCCATGGGTAATGAAGACATAAAACTTCAGCATAAGGTAGATAACTTCTTGTTTGCATACAGGAATGCAACACATGTGGTTACAAACCAAACTCCCGCCATGATGTTCTTCAATAGAAACCTAAGATGCCGGCTGGATTTGATCAAGCCAAACATCAGAAGGGACGTAGAGAACCGGCAATTTCAAGGCATGAATGAAAGGCCAACTAGAACCTTCCAGATAGGTCAACAAGTTTTGGCCCGGGACTACCGTACTGAGAAATGGCAGCCTGGAACTATTTGCACACGACCAGGACCGCTGATGTATACCGTGGACATTGGAGAAAGCGCAATAAGGCGCCATGCTGACCAGATCATAGAGTCATCCGAAAAGGGACAACCTACACCACAACTCTATACGCCTAATGATGAAGCAGAGATACCCATAGTATCTACCTCCGATCCGGTGATACTGGAACCAGATGAACCCGACACTGGCATTCAAGCCGAATCGACCTTGCCAAAAGAACCTACTACACCACCGAAAACTACTACACCACCGAGGTGTTATCCGGACTGAGTCAGGAAGCCTCCAGAGAGACTGACTTATAATTGATTAGCTGCAGCAAATGTGCAGATTATTGTTCTTGTAAACATGTTAATTAATGATTACTTAAAATGTTATGTACTAATTATCTAAAAGGGGAGGAATTGTAGTGTATGTACCTTTAAGAGCCCCTGTGTACTGTAATACCGGTAGTGACCACTCGGGTATATAAGCCTGTATAGTGTCTTGTATCTTTTATTTCACCTCCAAACTTTGTTCAGTAAACACCTGTTAAACCAACTCCTGCATTCCGTGTCTCCATTAATACACGGATACAACAGGAAGGTAATAGCCCCCGCTTGTATTCGACAAACGCTCTTGGAGTTACACCATGGCATAGATCATGCGGGCAGAGGGGCGATGACCCATTTGGTAGGACAAGAATGGTGGTGGCCAGGTGTAGGAAGGGATGTAGCAAAGTATTGTCAAAAATGTCTGACATGCGCCCAGCATAGCCCAGGACGGCCAGTAAAAATACGAATGGCCCACCAGCTGAGACCTAGAGGCCCTTGGGAAAAGATACAAATAGATTTCACCGGACCATTACCAAGTTCCAGGGGGAAAAGATATTGCTTGGTAATTATAGACCAGTTTACTCGATGGGTCAAGGCCTTCCCTACTAGGGACTGCACAGCCACCACAGTGGCAAGAATAATGGCAGAAGAAATAATTCCCCGATGGGGAGTACCAATCCAAATCGATTCAGATCAGGGGACACATTTTACAGGGATAGTAATGAAGAAGATATACGAATGGATGGGAATAAAGCAAAAATTCCATATTCCCTACCATCCCCAGAGTTCGGGAATGGTGGAACGAATGAACCGGACTTTGAAAACAGCCTTAGCCAAGGCATTAGGGGAAAAGCAACAGCAATGGGTAAATGTATTACCAACCGTGTTAATGAAGTTAAGGGTGAGCCCAAACCGAACGATGGGTTTGCCCCCTTCTGAATTAATGACGGGGAGAGCCATGCAACTCCCCCATGGAATAATAACAGGAGGAGAGGATATAGGCCCTCTGAGAGATAGAGTCCATAGGTACGTCTTGGAACTAAGTAACCAGTTGAAGGAAATGACACAGCTGAAGCCCTGTCTGAAATAAGTGCAGAAATGGTGGCTATGAGAACAATAGCTCTCCGACAAATGGCCCTTGATTATCTCCTAGCTAAAGAAGGTGGCACATGCGCAATGATAGGCGCTGAGTGCTGCACCTACATACCAGATAGCTCAGAGAATATAACCAATTTGGCCGAACATATACAAAAGGAGGTAAAGAAATTACACCAAACCTCAGGGGAAGGTTGGTTGGACTGGCTCTTCGGAGGATCATGGGGATCGTATTTGATACATAGATTTATAATTGTTGTTGTAGTGATGACAATATGTTGTGTTATGATAACAATTTTGAAAGTATGTTGTAAATTGGCACTCGCTGGCATTCCAGTAGCATCTGGAGATACGATAAAACCCCTGCTATCAACGACAGACGAACTGCAAGCAACAGGAGAAGACGACGAGGACGACGAGTCTCACATGTAAAGAGTCACATGATGATCAACAAAGGACGAGCTCAGGACAATTGAGCCCAACCCTCAATACAGGGTGACTACCCGGTGGATGGCAAGAAACGGCATTGGAAGTTGGTATCCCGGGGCAAAATCTAAATTTGTACTGGGACCAACAGGAGGGATTGAAGGGTTGGGATTTGAACCAGTTGAATGTTGCAGTCATGCGACACAGCATGACAACCTAGTTTCAGTTGAAACTAGTTGAAGCCACAAATGGAACAGATGGTCAGAAACTGAACTACAGAAGTGATTAAGCATGTGGGGATATGAGAAGCTGCAATAACAAGGTTAACATTTGCAGAACAATCGGGTTATGAAGTAACAACTGTAAGGTATATTTGATTAACCTTTGAGCCATGTCCAATCACGAGTCACTGACTCAGATCGGCCGAAGCCACGATGAAGCAAGAATGGACCCTGCGGTCCAGATAACTGGACAAACTTAGATAAAAGACAGAACTGAAAGAAGGGGCTTAGTTAACGATGTAAAGTTATAATTAGGTTGTTTTTGAAGGAATATAATTGGGGGGGGCGGCGGCTGTTGCCACGGAGCCGGATTGGCCAAGGAATAAGTAATGTAATAACGGCTATCGTGTGCTCCAGTCTTGTACTGTATATAAGCTTGTGAATTTTGTTGATCGGAGAGAAGGTGCTCGCGGGGTCTGAGATGCTTCTCCCAGAGCTCTGTTTTCAATAAACTGCACCTTTTACTTTACCACAGATTAGATGTGAATTTATTTTCACCCAACAGGCACAAACATCACCTCAGGCCTCTTTGCTGCAGCTTATAGCCACTGGTTACAGAGCAGACCTTGATTGGAACGGTTACCTGCAAAAGATTCTCGACAGATGAGTGGTGAGCATTGAGAGGAAGTAGAGAGGAGGAAATAACTTCAAAATGAAAATTGAGTAACATAATTTTTTTTGCCAATTTGTAAAACTGACACTACGCAATTTTTAAAAATCAACTGTACCTTGACGATTTCCAGTATTTCTTGCTTGTTGATTGTACCGTTCCCATCCACATCATAGAGAGAGAAAGCCCACTCAAGCTTCTGTGAAGTTTTTCCAGAGGAGGTGAGGTGAAGGGCAATGATGTATTCCCTAAAATCCAAGGTCCCATCACTGTTGGCGTCAAAGCTCCTGAAGACATGTTGGGCATAAGCTTTGGGGTCCGCATGTGGGAAGAAGCCAGAGTAGATCTTCTCAAATTGATCCATGGTGATTTGACCATTTGGGCATTCCTTCATGAATGTCTGATACCATACGGAGAGCTCAGCTTCCGAGTAATTGGTGTTCAGTTTGAGATCTTCCAAGATTTCTTTGGATAGGACACTACTTTTGGTGTTTCCCATTTCCACCCACACAGGCTAGGAGAAGCAAAGCACTATATAAGACTTCTTCTGACTCTCCCAACACTGCAGAGACTGGCATCAGATCTGTATTTATCTGAACAGATTAAGCTTTACGGATTAGAGAGATTAGTCTTCATCTCCTTGACTGACATTCACACAGACAGCAAAGCTCTTACGTAACGAGCAAGCTAATTAGCTAATGGAAATAACTGTGACTTAAGGCATGAATTCTTAAAATTATGAACAAAACATATCTCCCCTTGTGGATAGTTATTTTTCTATAGTGTTATTTAGCAACAACATTAACTGTTGGTTTATTGTCCCATAAATTATGTGAATTCACAGAGATGGAAAAATGTGTTACTTTTCTTATTTGTTCTCAGGATGTGGGTGACACTGGCAATCCAAATTTCTTGCCAATGCCTAGCTCCCCTGAGAAGCTGGTGGTGGGCCTTCTCCTTGAACTGTTACAGTCCTTGTGGTGATAGTGCTCCCATGTTGATCCCACACAGGATTTTGACTCAGTGACGATGAAAGAACAGTGGTATATGTCCAAATCAGAGTTGGTGTGTGATTTCGAGGGAAACTTGGAGGTGATGATGTTCCATGATGTTGCTGCTCTTGTCCTTCTTGGTGGCAGAGGTCATTTTTTTTTTCAATCAGCTCCGATGGACGGGTCACATTGTCCGCATGCCCGATACAAGACTCCCAAAACAAACGCTCTACTTGGAGCTCCGGCACGGCAAGAGAGCCCCAGGTGGGCAGAGGAAACGCTTCAAGGACATCCTCAAAGCCTCCTTGAAAAAGTGTAATGTTGTGTATGTACCTTTAAGGGAATAACTGGTTTTAGACTGCAGTACCGGCAGTGACCACCCCTCTATAAAAGGCCCTAGCAGGCTTCTGTATTTCAGTCTGACGTTGCCTCCTGTTCAGTAAAGTACCTGTTAAACTGTTCTCCCGAAGTCCGTGTATTATTGAGGCGTGGACTTTACAGTGGCGACGAGTAAGTTCGAACTCACCTGCAGTGTGGCATCATCTCACGGGGATCTCGTCCTGAGAGGAGGGTTCTTGGAGGTCGTAGTCTGAGCAACGGGCGTCGACCGAGGGCAACCACCCAAAGAATTCATCGGTGTTCGGAGAATTGCGGGAGAGACTGTGGAGAGCTGTGCTTGGCTCCCCAGTTAAGGTGTTCCAGCAAATCGTGCTGGTAGCAGGTAGCATGCTGACCCTTCCGGACTGCGGCGGGCTCAAGCTCGATCGAGCGGCTCTACAAAACGGGCCGCGTAGCGTTGCCGGGAAAAGAAAACAAGAGAGAGAGAGGGTGGAGCGCACAGGGCGCGGTCGGTGCTCAAAAACAGGGCAGCGGAGAGAAAATAAACGGGGGGAAGGAAAGAGAGACGCGCCGAAGCTGCGGGTCACTGCCATTACCCTGTAGAACGCTAGGACCAGCGTGGCAGCAAGGGGAAGAAGCAAAAGCGCGGGAGGCGCCATTTTATTCCGTTGGGGAAGAAGCAAAAGCGCGGGAGGCGCCATTTTAAATCACCCAAGATGCCGAAAAGTGGCAGTATCACTGCTTTCGACAACGAGGTAGAAGACTGGACCACGTATGTGGAAAGAATTGAAGTGTACTGCAAGGCAAATGAGGTGGCCGATGGAAAGAGGGCGCCGGTATTATTAAATCTGATGGGTGCGAGTACGTACGGCCTATTGCGGAATTTAATTACCCCAGCTAAACCAATGGAGAAAAGTTTTGAGGAGATTGTTCATATCTTACAGAAAGCCCTACACCACTGCTGATAGCAGAAAGATTCAAGTTCCATAAAAGAAACCAGCACAAAGATGAGGGCAATGCTGACTATCTTACGGAACTACGCAAGTTATTGAAGCACTGCCAGTTCGGAGCAGGACTGGCAGACGCCTTACGGGATAAGTTTGTCTGCGGGCTCCAGAGTGACGAAACCCAGAAACGACTACTTTCAAAAAAGGACCTGATGCTAGAACAGGCTTTCAGCGTGGCAGTATCCTACGAAGCAGCAGCACGGGGAGCTGCGGAAATACAACAGAAACCACAAGAATACAGCGCTAACGAAATGGCGTATGGAGCAGAAAAGTGCTATCGCTGTGGCAGAACAACCCATGAGCAGAAGGACTGCTGCTTTAAAGACAAAGTATGCAGGCAATGCGGAAAAATGGGACATATAGCAAGAGTCTGCAGGTCGGGAAAGAAAACCAACATGACAAGAACTACTAAGGAACAGTACAGGAAAGTAAAGAAACTGACAGACAGTAGTTCGGAAGATCAGGAGAGTGATAAGGACTCCGGGAGCAGGAGACTAAGTTGTTTAAAGTTACACAATGTGATCGCAAAGGAAGATCACCGAACCATTTGGGCCACCCTCATGATAGCAGGGTCCCCAGTAAAGATGGAATTGGACACAGGATCAGCCCTAACTGTCATGAATCGACGAGACTATGAGCGGCTATTCTCACACATACCCTTAAAGGACACGTCCATTGTATTGAAGACATTCATGGGGCAAAAGGTCTACCCCAGAGGGAAAATAAGGGTGCAAGTTCAATATAATGGCAAGGAAACACAGAAACTATATATGTATATACTACGAGATGGAGGACCACCATTATTGGGACGTGAATGGATCGGAAAAATACAATTGGATTGGCATTCCATTCTGGCGCTAACTGTGACTGACAAAAAGGATGATGACGTCGCACCTGGACATCTGTCACAAATTCTATCTGACGTGGAAGAGGTGTTCCAACAAGGACTGGGGACTCTAAAAGGAGTAAAGGCAACCATAAAGATTGAGGATAACGCAAACCCAAAATTTTTCAAGGCAAGACCAGTGCCATACGCGATCTGTCCAGCCGTTGAAGCTGAACTGGAGAGTCTGGAGCGTTCGGGTGTGCTGTCCAAGGTGGACTGGAGCGAGTGGGCCACACCCATCATTCCTGTAATGAAGAAAGCATTGAGCAGCACGCCTGGGGAGCCAAGGAAGGTTCGCATCTGTGGGGACTTCAAGGTGACTGTGAACCCAGTCCTGCATACAGTACAGTATCCACTTCCGCGGATAGAAGATATTTTCACCTCACTATCTGGAGGGAAACGTTTTACAAAGATTGATCTGGCTCAAGCGTATCTACAGATGGAGGTGGAAGAAGCATCTAGGAAATACCTCACGATAAACACTCACAAAGGCCTTTACCAGTACAATCAACTGGTATTCGGCGTAGCATCAGCCCCGGCTATTTGGCAGAGGGCAATGGAACAAGTCCTGCAAGGGATCCCGGGGACCCAGTGTTCTTTGGATGACATCCTGGTTACGGGCGAAGATGGCAATGAACACCTTGCCAACCTGGAGCAGGTGCTCACGAGATTGCAGGAATATGGGCTACGAGCCAACCGCCCCAAATGCGAGTTCTTCAGGAGACAAATTTCGTATTGTGGCCACATGATTGATGAGGAAGGGTTGCATAAATCGCCGGACAAGATTGAGGCTGCAGTCAAGGATCCAGCACCGGAAAATGTGTCGCAACTGAGGTCGTTCCTCGGGTTGGTGAAATACTACCATAAGTTCTTGCCGAATTTATCTACAATTCTGCACCCACTGAATGCCCTGCTTCAAACTGGAGTAACATGGAAATGGAATGATGAGTGTAAGCGTGCCTTTCAGGAATGTAAATGCCTAATCACTTCAAAAGAAGTATTGGCCCACTACAACCCAACACTACCGATTCGGTTGGCATGTGATGCGTCACCCTACGGCATTGGAGCGGTGCTGTCACACAAATTCCGTGACGGTTCAGAGTGGCCAATAGCCTTTGCATCGCGCTGGCTAACCTCAGCCGAGCGTAACTACGCCCAGATTGACAGGGAGGCCCTCAGCCTGGTGTGGGGAGTGAAGAAGTTCAACCACTATCTGCACGGGCAGAAATTCACCCTACTGACTGATCATCAGCCCCTGGTCTCCATTTTTAACCCAAAGAAGGGCGTTCCGGTGATGACGGCGCAACGGCTGCAAGGATGGTCACTTTTCCTAGGGGCACATCAGTACGACATAGAGTACAAGGGTACGAAACAGCATGGGAATGCTGATGGCCTGTCGCGCCTACCGTTGCCTACGGCGGAAGAAGCACCTGCAGTGGACCCTGTGGAGATATTCCATGCGACCATAGTCGAACGTTTGCCTGTTACAAACGCAAGTATTGAGAAGGAAACCCGTAATGACCCGACACTCTCTCGGGTCTATGATTTGACGGTGAAGGGATGGCCAGCATATGGCGACTCACTGTTGCCAGCATTCTCGCCAAGGAGAGAACAACTGTCAGTGTGCCGGGGGACCTTGATGTGTGGATCCCGAGTGGTAATTCCACCCAAGTTGAGAGATAGAGTGCTCAGTGAGCTTCATGAGGGTCATCTGGGAGGGGTAAAAATGAAGAGCCTAGCCAGGGCGTTTGTGTGGTGGCCGGGAATTGATAAAGAAATCGAGGATATGACCAAGAGATGCACAGGATGCCAGAAGGTCCAAAACGCTCCACCACAGGCCCCGCTACATCCATGGGAGCGGCCCTCATCTCCATGGCAACGGGTACACATTGATTTTGCTGGTCCATTTATGGACTCAATGTTTCTAATCGCTGTGGACGCCCATTCGAAATGGCCAGAGGTCATTAAAATGTCCTCCACCACCACGGAGAAAACTATTGCAGTCCTAAGGACCATCTTCGCCAGGAATGGGTTGCCAGAACAGATTTGCTCCGACAATGGGCCACAGTTTGTGCCTGAGGATTTCCGGAGGTTCCTGAAGAATAATGGGGTGAAACATTACACATCTGCCCCATATCATCCAGCCACAAATGGATTGGCTGAGAGGTTTGTTCAGACCTTTAAAAAGGCCATAAAGGCAATGTATAATGACGACATACCACTACAACACAAGGTGGATAATTTCTTGTTTGCATGCAGTAACCAACCAAACTCCAGCCATACTGCTTTTCAACCGAAGACTAAGATGTCGCTTGGATTTGCTCAAACCAAACATAAGACGAGATGTTGAAGATAAGCAGTTCCAGCACATAAATGAGAAGCCAACCAGGAGCTTCAAGATAGGACAACCAGTCTTGGCCCGCAACTACCGAACAGAAAAATGGCAGCCAGGAACGATATGCACACAGCAGGGACCACTAATGTACACAGTGGACGTTGGAGAGAGCATCGTGAGACGCCATGCTGACCAGATTCTAGAGTCACAGGAACAAGCCAACTCTATACCACAAGCATGTGCACCTGGTAATGAGCCCGAAGTACAGATTGCGTCTACCTCAGAAGCAGGGGTATTGGAAGCTAACGAACCAACCAATGACAATGAGCCAGAATCGACTCCACCGCAAGAACAGGATACTCGAGAAAGACGCTAGCCAGTCAGGATCAGGAAGCCTCCTCAAAGACTGAACTTATAAATGACTATTTCAGTTGATGTATATAGTACCGAGAAAATTGTAATTGTAATTAGTTATTATTTAGTTGTTAAATGAATGTTATGTACTGTTTATCTAAAAGGGGAGGAATTGTTGTGTATGTACCTTTAAGGGAATAACTGGTTTTAGACTGCAGTACCGGCAGTGACCACCCCTGTATAAAAGGCCCTAGCAGGCTTCTGTATTTCAGTCTGACGTTGCCTCCTGTTCAGTAAAGTACCTGTTAAACTGTTCTCCCGAAGTCCGTGTATTATTGAGGCGTGGACTTTACATGTAACATCCCCACCGACACCTGGGAATCCCTGGCCCAAGACCGCACAAAGTGGAGGAGAAGCATCTGGGAAGGCGCCGAACACCTCGAGTCTCTTCGCCAGGAGCAAGCGGAAGTCAAGCGCAGGCAGCGCAAGGAGCGCACGTCAACCCAAGCACCCCACCCACCCACCCCTTCAACCACCATCTGCCCCACCTGTGACAGAGACGGTAGGTCCCGCATTGGACTCATCAGTCACCTGCGAACTCATTTTTAATGTGGAAGCAAGTCATCCTCGGCTCCGAGGGACTGCCTAAAAAGAAGGTAGAGGTCACAGGGGAGGGAAGTGGTATTGACAGTGAGGGAGGTAGTATTCCCACTGCCTTCCTAAATTTAAGCATTGTTTTTTGTTGTACTTTATGCAGGTTACTCGGTTTGGAAAAAGCGAATTCCAAATCAACTTGTTATATAGTCAAGTTCACTTATACGGAAAGTCAATAGAAACAAAATATCTAAGATGTTCAGCAGCAGCACTACTTCGTTCAGATAGGAATCTGGCATTAAATTGCTGGCTTTCTTTTCCACACTACTTTGATGCAAAGACCATAGTTCCACTGTTGCTTATGTTAAATCAAATTCATATGAACCTGCCAAATGAGAATCTAAAAACGAAAACAAAGGAAATAAATAATCCTTAAATCTAACTGACAGAGATTGCGCAAGTTTGACTTTTCGTGTGCCAAATATTGAAACTATTTGGCAAAAAGAGAATCAGCGCATTCCGCTATGAGACCCAAAAGTGATGGACTGTGGTTTTAGAAATGTGAAATGCATCATTTCATGTGAGGAAATACATATTTTGCTTAACTCCAGATTAGAGGAAATTTTCCTGGTTAAACAGATAACCCACTTACTTAAAATTGTGCTATTCCAATGTTCTCCCAGCTGACCTTTCATCTTCCATCCTCTGTAAACTTGAACTCATCCAAAGCTCTGCTGCCCGTATCTTAACTCGCACCATGTTCCGTTCACCCATCACCCCTGTGCTTGCTGACCTACATTGGCTCCCGGTCCAGCAACACCTCAATTTTCAAATTATCATTCTTGTTTTCAAATCCCTCCATGGCCTCTCCCCTCCCTATCTCTGTAACCCCTCCAGGCCTACAACATTTGAGATCTCTGCGTTCCTCCAATTCTGGCCGCTTGCGCATACCCAATTATCATCACTCCACTATTGGCGGCCATGCTTCCAGCTGCCCAGGTCCTCAGCTCGGGAATTCCCTCCCTGAACTTCTCCACCTCGCTACCTCTCTCTCCTCCTTCATGCAGCTTCTTAAAAGCTTTTGGTTATCTGCCCTAATATCTTCTTATGTGGGTCGGTGTCAAACTTTGTTTGATAACGCTCCTGTGAAGTGCCTTGGGGTGATTTACTACATTAAAGGCATTATATAAATGGAAGTTGTGTTTATGACAAGGATCTCAAATTGGACCTTGTCAAATTTGCAGATGACACTAAAAATGGAGAACCATGCAGACAAAGGATATTTTTAAAGATACTGTGTAAAGAATACTTTAGATCAGTCTCATCGAGGTATATCAAATATTAAATAGTATAGCTAGATAAGGTAAACTTATAACATCATTTTCAAGTAAATCAGGCCAGCAGGACCAGTGGACAAAAACTCAAAACTAAATTTAGAGCCATTGGGATGAGCTTCTTTACTCAAAGAGTGTTTCGAATAATCTAATAGGAAGCACAGACAGAGGCATTGGCGACATTCAAAGTAAAGGTTGACGGTAGGATGGAAGATTTAAGGTTTAGAAGAATAAGGTCCAACTGATCCTTTCTCGTTCTTATATAACTAGGGATGGTAGATGAACTACTCCAATTCTGTTGGTATTTCTTCTTCAGTGAGAGCAGAATATAACCGAATCTGTGCCAGCCGAGGCCAAGACACTAGGATTGATTCTGGTCCAGGTTAGTACTGCTCTGAACTTATGCAATGTTTTAACTGATTGTTTATTATTGGCTTACTGCTAATGGTAAATACTGCTTTATGATATGTATCTTAAAGCAGTGTAAGCCTTGTGACCAAATCCAGATAATAACATTTACAAGCTAATTTGGATTTGTCAAGACATTATTGTCTGCATTGAAGTAAGCGTTAGAGGGGCAAACAGGCCATGGGCAGTAGCCAGCTTAAAGAGACTTCAGCGGTTCCATCTCAGGGTTGGAGAGCTGATCAAAGAAACACTCTTCTGATAACGATGTGCTTGTCATACCTTCTTATTTACAAAAGCACAAGGTGAACACACATATGAAGAGATGACACAAGTCACATTAACAGATACCATGGTGTCATTCATAACTGATCTCATTGTGATAAAAATGGCACATGGTTCTAATGTCCTTTTCCCCACCTCCCCTGTCAAAAACAATTCATTGTGAAGATGCCTCTCCTATAAATATTACTCCACATACATCCAGCCTGATGGCGAGTTCTTCAGGAAATGTGCATTTAATTAGTTGGGCCTGAGTCAATGTTGAGGGGAGAAATCCGAGTTTCTAAAAGGAAATTTGCGGGGGGGAGGGGGAGGGAATCCCCAGGCTGCTTTTGCACAGTGTGCAGCATCCGGCTGGAAATGGCATCAGCTCAGACCGATAAACAGTTTGCCACTTTGGCATTGTGAATGGGGAGTGCTGATTCACACAAAAAAAGGAAAACATTTTAAAATTGAAGCCAAAAAACAAAGATAAGTTTCTCCAACTATGACTACTTCATCCAATGTTGTTCATTGTTTCAAAGTGGCAATTCCCTCTCCCATTTGTATATTTATATATTCATAATACAAATTATTGCACTTAGAGTGTGACGTAAGTATGAAATGGCTGGGATAGAATTATCACAGGGAGAATTAGGAGGAAACCTAATAGTAACAGTATGCCTCTGTAATATCCAGACTCGACTATTCCAATGCTCTTCGGGCCAACATCCATGCACTTCAGCTTATTCAAAACTCTACTGCCCACATCCTATTCCTCACCCAGTCTCGCTCACCCATCACCCCTGTGATCACTGGCGTACATTGGCTGCGGGTCTCCCAACACCTCAAATTTAAAATTCTCATCCTTATGTTGAAAGCCCTTCATGTCCTCGTCTCTCCCTATCTTCTCCTGCTCTGCAACCACTCCACCCCCCACCGAACTCTTCGTCGCTCTTGAAGAAAGAAAGACTTGCATTTCTATAGCGCCTTTCATGACCACCGGATGTCTCAAAGCACTTTACAGCCAATGAAGTACTTTTTGAAGTGGAGTCACTGTTGCAATGTGGGAAACGCGCAGCAGCCAATTTGCACACAGCAAGCTCCCACAAACAGCAATGTGAAAATGACCAGATACAGGAAACTTTGTGATATCCGGCACCGACGGGACCGAGCTGTTGCCGTCCCATCAAAACTGCCGGACAAACCAGTGCTAATGTTGAAACATACAGAGATTTTCAGCTCCATGTGAATCAACAAACCCTGTTGCTTAGCAACAGCTTCAAAACAGTCGGCTGCAGCTTAAAAGCGTCTCTAGCTGAAGCTGTTGCTTAGCTACAGACCTTGCAGAGCCTGACTGGGAAAAAAAAAGCAACGAGAAGTAAAAAAACTTATAGGAAACGGCTCCTGAATTTTGCCGGTAGAAAGAGCTTTCTGGACTTTTAACCTCCGGATAAACCAAAGTTTCCTGTAATCTGTTTTTGTGATGTTGATTGAGGGATAAATATTGGCTAGGACACCGGGGATAACTCCCCAGCTCTTCTTCGAAATAGTGGCCATGTGATCTTTTACGTCCTCTTGAGAGAGCAGACGAGGGCCTCGGTTTAACGTCTCATCCGAAAGACGGCACCTCTGACAGTGCAGCACTCCCTCAGCCCTGCACTAGAGTGTCAGCCCAGATTTTTGTGCTCAAGTCAATGAATTGAATTAGGTTATTTTTTGGTTTTATTTATTATTTGTATAAGTTGCCATGTATGGTAAAGAATTGTATGAAAATTGCATGAAATTGTATGACAACTTTAGTTAGAAGTTACTTATGTAGATGATATTTTTGTTGTATCAGTGAAATTTAATGATTTTCTCTTAACTTGCAGACGTGCTGGGAGCGGCGGTGTCCGATAGCATGTGGGAAACCGGGAAGAATGTTAAGCGCGTCTGTCAGTGGCTATCTAACGCAGCCACCTCATTGTCATTTTACTCCTGGGTTTCCCGTCCAATCAGCAGCAGCGGGCATGGTGAGGACGCCCCTGACGCGATCTCAACTCCAGTATTTAAAGGGACAATCCAAAGATGCAATTTGGAGGTGTTTGGAGTTCTGGAGAAGAAAGGAGGAAGCAGAAAAATGGAAGGGAGAGTGGCAAAGGCTGGACCCCAGTTCAATGACACCCCCCTGAATGTGCTGCTGGGTGCTGTGAGGAGCAGGAGGGACATATTATCCCCCAGCAATGGGAGAAAAACCCCTGTGGCAGAAACCAAGAAGGCATAGTTGGAGGTGGCAGAGGAAGTGAGCAGCAGGAGCGTAGTGCCATGCTCCTGGATGCAGTGCAGGAAGCAGTTTAATGACCTACGCAGGTCAGGAAAGGTGAGTACAGTTGCACATTTACCTACATCCTGATATGCGCTTTACCCCAAACCCCCTCACTCTGCAATCTTAAGCCTACTCCAGCACATTACTCCTCACACCCACTTACCTTGCGAGCACACCATCCCTCGCTGTTTATGCACTTCCTCACATCCCCATCGATCCATCCAGCACTGCAACTCACCCTCATCCTTATGCAATTTAATGCCTCTCCCTCATTGTCACCCTCACCAAATGCACTCCATCCATTGGTTGGACACATGCCATTACACTCACTCATAGGTCTGTTCTTTCCCTCCTTGCAGAAGAAAGGAGCACAGAACACCAGGGAGAGGCAGAGAACCGGGGGTGCCTGTCAGTGATGTGAAGATGGGGACTTCCCAGCTACCTGGTGACAAAATTAAATGTCAAACAGCCACATGTCATACAACACTCAGTCATGACAGTGAGTGAAATATGATTATGTTCATAATGATAACTTCCTGCATTCTTACCTTGCCAGTACTAATTCATGTCTTTTATCTCCTACAGGGCTTTCACGCGTGCAGGAGCAGTCGGAGGAGGTCACCGATGACGACTCCTCAGAGGAGGTCACTCACTCTGAGGGTGCACTATCACAGGACTCATGCAGACCATGCACCAGCTCAGATACTGGCACTTCGGTGGGACCAGTTAGAGAAATAGTTGGGTTTTCACCTGGTGTGTTACACTTCACAAGTGAGCACCAGCAGAAGGTGGAGTCAGAGACAGCAGTGGAGAGTCCACGTCGGAGGGCGCAGGCCTCCCCAAGCTTTGCTCAGCTGGACACAGATGTTGTATCCCGGGGGCCATCGATGAAGACGAGAATCATTGAGCAGCAGCAGAGAATGTGCAATCTACTGACAGGCGTTCCAAGCACACTGTCCACGACTGCCGAGAGAATGGAGGAGTTCCCCTCAAACATGAGCGGCTTGATGTCGCAGGCCAGTGCGATGATGTCTTCTTCCATGTATAGAGTGGCCAACTGCATGGAGCATCAAACGCTGCAATCAAACGAGTACATGCAAGCTTGAACAAGGGCTTGCCGACTATGGATGCCACCTTCAGTAGGGTGATCGATACCCTAGCCTTGGCCTTACAGCGCCCCACTGATCTGCACCAAAGTGCTCTCCAGCACAGTAGTAGCAGTGAAGTGTGGATGGGCCATGAGAGGGATGATGGCGAAAGAGGACATGGAAGTTGGGACTGCCCTCACAGTGCTTCCACTTCTCACCCGTTGCCCCCCTCAGTCAGTGCCCCTCATGCTGCCTCGTGTCCCGATGGCCCTGCACAGGTAGAGCAGTCTTTAATGGAACCCTCACATCTCCAAAACCCATAGGATGTCGGCCAAGAGCAGCTCAACAGTCAGAGCAGGGATCTGAATAGCCTCCCTCTACCTCTGCTGAAGCCACAGGGGTTGCACCTTGTAGAAGCACTAGGAAAAGAAAGATTAAAGATTTGTAGTTGCACAAGGGTATGTGCATGGGTGTCTTCGACATTGTTATATTGTTAAGTTTCTGTTCTTTACTTGAAGCACATAAATAGTGTTCTTTTGCACCACTTTCCTGTCTTGCCCATTCTTGGTTGCTGGCTAGAAAGTGGCCTTTTATGTTGTTTGATGATGAATGGGAAGACATGAATTGACGGCGACCAATGGAGGGATGTGAAAGGGAGGCTTGGTTGTTTGCAGGACTGTTTTGTGTTAGTGGCATGGTGGGGTGGGATGGGGTGGGGGGCAAAAAGTGGCTTTCGCATGTGATTGTTAGATGGTGGAACCTAAGTGAACCTCGCAATAATCAGGGCATCCCGGGCAGCAACGTGTGCAGCTGGTGGTGCATTGCCTTCATCACCTTACTCCTCCTCATCTTTCTCCTCGGAATGCTCCAAAGAGGCTCTGCATCTGGCAGGTTCAAACCTCGCTGCTGGGCAGTGCTGTGCAGAGCACAGCATGCCACAACCATTCTGGACACCCTGGCTGGTGCATACTGAAGGGCGCCTCCAGGTCTGTCCAGCCACTTGAAGTGCATCTTCAGCATGCTGATGGCTTGTTCTATGACACATCTGATGGTGATATGGCATTCACTGTATCACTCCTGGGCCTCATTCCTCGGGTTTCTGCGAAGTGTCATCAGCCATGTTTTAAGTGAGTATCCCTCGCCTCTGAGCAGCCAGCCGGTAACTCTGCTTCGAAGTGTGAAGCGATCACAGAGGGTAAACTGCCCCAGGATGAAAGCCTCAAGGCAGCTGCCCGGGAATCTCATGCACACCTGCACAAAGGTCTTTTTATGGCTGCACACCAGCTGCACATTAATGAAGTGAAAGCTCTTGCGGTTGACGAACAGTCCTGGGTGATCTGGGGGGGTGCCCTAATTGCCAGGTGTGTGCAGTTGATGACACCCTGCACCTGTGGGAAGCCAGCCAGAGCTGCACACCTGAGCCCACGCTCATTCTGACTGGCATCATCACAGGCAAAGTTGGCATAATTGGTGAACAAGCCATCTGTCACCTATCATATGTATTTGTGGTCTGCCGACTGGGAGATCCTGCAAATGTCTCCGGCAGAGCCCTGGAAGGATCGAGAAGCAAAAAAGTTGAGGGTGGTAGTGACTTTGACAGCCACTGGTAAAGCGTGGCCACCAGGTCCAGCTGGCAGTAGGTCTTGTTCCAGCAGGCTGCAAATGTCTGCCACCACCTGACACGACACCCTGAGCCTCCTGACAGACTGCTATTCAGACATGTCGAGGAAGCTTATCCTCTGCCTGTAAACCCTGTGTGCTGGGTATGGCCTCCTGTGAGCCGCACCTCTCCGCTGCTCCCCACTCGCCTGTGGAAATACAGGTCTGTGAGCAGCCGGCTGTTACTGGTGCGATTGCTCCTCATCTGAGGTCTAATCTAAGGCAGCATACGCGGCACCCATCCTGATCTGATAGATCAGACCTCCAAAGTGTAGATCAGGCCTCCAGGCCGGAATTTTCTGGGGTCCATGCGGGCGTGATTGGAGGCGGGTCGGGAGGGAAATTTGAAAAAACTTGGAGCAGGTTGGGAACCCGCCGTTATCTCGCCCCCACGCACCTTTCGCTCGGGCGTGTTTGCCAGCGTGGCAGTGACCCGAACGGCAGAGGTGGCCAAGGTAATTGAGATCATTATGAGGTACTTGTCAGACCCTTAAGTGTCTTTTTCACCCTATCTTTCAAATTTCCCTTGATGAGCACAGGAATCACGTCGTTCGGGAGCCACATCTGTGAACCTGAGGCAGGAGTTCAGTGGCCCTTGATCCAGCTCATTAGTGCACAGCATGGAAAGCACAATAAAAACTCTCACCTGACACCTGGTCACTTTCCTAAGGCAGATGCTGTTGCTGAGTGCATTGTCAGCACAGATTTAGCTTTCTAGAGGTTGCAAGTGTTTCCTGCAAAGTCGCCATCCACTGTCACCTCATTGTTAGAATCTATCACATCATTGACAGATTGCTTCTGTCATCTCTACTTGACCTGCCATCAATTATGGGTGCCGTTTATACTCTCTCACCTTGATCCTCAGAATCGGACCATGATAAGCCCCAACACCAGCAGCACCAGGCACACCAGCAGCACCAACACCACCAACCTTCTCTTCACCATACTGATGCTGCACAGGGCAGAGGGCATCAGCGCAGGGCTGCACCGCGCCAGAGGCAATACCCCCAACACAGGGTATACAGGCAGAGGATGAGCTTCCTCAACATGGCTGAGCAGCAGTGCCAAAGGAGGCTCAGGCTATCGCGCCAGGTCATTGCAGACATTTGCACATTGCTGAAGCAAGACCTGCAGTCCAGAGGACTGGGTGGACATACCTTACCAGTGGCTGTCAAAGTCACCAACGTCCTCAACTTCTTCGCCTCAGGCTCCTTCCAGGGATCTGCAGCAGAAATTTGCAGCATCTCACAGTCGGCCACCCACAGATGCATCACACAGGTCACCGATGCCCTGTTTGACAAGTCAGCCAATTATATCAACTTTGCCACTGATGAAGCCAGTGTTACTGAGTGGGCCCTGGCCTTTGTCACTCTGGCTGGCTTCCCACAGGTGCAGGGCGTCATCGGCTGCACACATGTGGCCATCAGGGCACCCCATCATCACCCAGGAGTCTTTGTCAACCACTCCCTCAATGTGCAGCTCATCTGCACCCACAGTAAGATCATCATGCATGTGTGCACCAAATTCCTTGACACTTCCATCCTGCGCCAGTCCACCCTCCCTCAGCTCTTCGCTCCTCCAAACAGATTCTCCAGCTGGCTTCTTGGAGACAAGGGCTATCCACTGAAGACGTGGCTCATGACATTCTTGAGGTGGCCAAGTACTGAGGTCGAGGACAGATGTAATGAAAGCCACATTTCCACCAGATGTGTCACAGAGCAGACAACAGGCATGCTGAAAATGCGCTTCAGATGCCTTGACAGATCTAAAGGAGCCCTTTAGCACGCACCAGTCAGGGTCTCCAGAATCGTCATGGTCTGCTGCACCCTGCACAACATAGCGCAGCAGCGAGGATTAGCACTGCATGAGGAGCAAGGCACTGAGCGCACAGCCTCTTCAGAGGAGGAGCAGGAGGAACCTGCGGTCCAGATCCCACCAAGAACCCGAGCACATTGCTGCCCGGGAGGCCAGGGATGGCCTCATCATGGCCAGATTTACTTAACTTTACGCATTACACCCACATGACGTCTCCAGGAAATCCCCTCCGTGCCTTTTCATTCTGCGCAGAGGGGTTTCCTGTATGGGCTGTTCTTGCACACTCTCCACTTTGCCATCCTCGTCTGCCTTCCGGACACGCCTTGGCACACCATCTTGCCATCCGGAGGAGGCGAGGGTCCCCAATGGAGGGCTCTTTATGCGGGAGTCCTTCCTTTATCTATTGGGGACTTGGCCTGGAGGCTGTTGCATGGAGCAGTCCCGTGCAATAAAGTTTTAAGTAGGTTCACGGATTCCCAGGCCGCCTGCCTTTTCTGCGGCCTGGAGGAGTCCGTGTTCCACGTTTATATGGAGTGTGAGAGGTTGCAGCCCCTCTTCCATTATTTGAAGGGGTTGCTCCTCGATTTTTGGCTGCGCTTCAGTCCCACGCTTCTGATCTTTGGTCACCCGGTGCGGAGGGGAGCGGGCAGGTCGGGGGACCTCCTCATAGGACTGCTCCTGGGCCTGGTCCTGGCCAAAGTGGCCATTAACTGGTCCAGGCACCGGCGGTCAAGGGGGTCGTTCGGCCCGACTGCCTGCCTCTCTTCCGCAGCCACGTTCGTGCCCGAGTGGCCCTGGAGATGGAGCACGCGGTGTCCGCCGGCACACTCGAGGCCTTCCGCGACCGGTGGGCACCGCAGGGACTGGAGTGCATCATCACCCCCCGCAAACCAAATTTTAATTTAATTTGTTAAGTTTCTTTTAATATTTTAAGTTAAGTTACAGCTTTTTTGTTTATGGGTTGCTCAAAAGAGTACACCCATATATGGCTGACACATGCTGTGCCAGGTTGGCACCACCCCAGAGCAACACCATAAAGGAACCCTACAATGACCAGGCCATTCCCTTCACACTGACCACCATTGCTGGAGGTAACATTATGTCTCACCATTCACTCCAACTCACTAAGCCACTTCCAAAGTTGCACCCAAATTTGCGCATGACCAGAAAGTGGTGAAAATAAATAGTTTTATGCGTGACATCACAGTAACAGAAACTTTACAGAAACATTTATTAAAACACCCAAGTGGCTACCCTTGTACATCTACTTGTGTTTTCACCTTTCTCTTACGCGTGCTTCTACGAAGTGCTACCCCTATGGCTTCAGCAGAGGCAGAGGCAGCTTGCTCACTTCCTTACTGCAACTGCATAGACACTTTTGGCAAATGTCGTCTAGGTTTTGGAGCCTGTGATGGCCCTGCCAAAGTCTGCTCCTCCCGTCACTGTGCAGGGGCAGACTTGGTCATCGCGATCCGAGGAGTCATCTGGGGCTCTGACTGAGGGGGTGGCAATGGGGGAGAAGTGTAAGCATTTTGAAAGGAATCCCCACTTCCATGTCCCCTCTCACCGTCATCCCTCTCATGGGCCACCCGCACGTCCCTGCTAGCAAGGAGCTGGAGAGCATCTTGCTGCACAACAGTGGAGCCATAAGGACCCACGTCTATGTTGAGATCCCTCCTAGACAGGTGGTCTATGAGTGTCTGCCATCTATTCTCCATAGATAGCCATCTATTCTCCAGAGATTCAATGTGCTCCTATGAGTGCCGCATTAGCTGCTCCATGCAGGTGGCCATCCTTTCCATGGAAGAGCCTACAGTCGCCATTGCCTGTGACACGATGGTGCTCATGTTGGAGATGGACTCCTCCATTCTCTGCACATTTGCAGACATTGCACTCGCAAAACCTGTCAAAGCCTCCTGCACTTCTTCCTGTCCCTCCAGGATCACCCTCTTTCTGGATGGCCCTTGAGGCTCAGCCTCTGCAAGCAGCTGAGCAGAGCAGGGAGCATCCTGCGCCCTCCGGCGAGGAGTCGCCACTGCTGTCCCTGTCTCCACCATCTGCTCTTGCTCACTTGTGAGTTGTGTCACCAGGTGACAACATTGCTCTATCTCACGTTGCACCCACCCAGGTGTGCGTCTCTGTGCTGGTGCTGGGTGCGCTCCTGTCTGGTGACGCTATGTCCTCAGAGGCTGGAGGCTCCTCTGAGGAATCACCTTCCTCTTCCTCCTGGACAGTGGGGGGTGGGGGGAGGTGCTCTTGTTGGACCTGTGGGAGAGTAAAGAGATGAGTTAGATATGCCATATGAATAATGGGTACAATACCATTACGCACATGATGAACATTCACTGGCTGTTGACATCAGTTCCCATATGAGTGACTGCTGTATGCCATGTGGCTGTATGAGATGTAATTCTGTCATCGGGTGCTGAGATGTCCCCCTCTCTCCGTCTCCCATGTCCAGCTGCTCGGTGACTCCAGACACTTCCAGAGCGACCTCCTCTGCTGCTGTTAAGGTGGCCAGTGATGAAGGGCCACCTCTGGTTCTCTCGCTCTCCCTCTTATTGTGGGCTCCCTTTTCGTGAAAGGAGGGAAAGAAGAGAAGGTTGAGTGAGAGTGATGGAATGAGTGTAAGGAATGGATGGGTTGCATCTGTAGAGGGAGACTATGATGAAGTGGGGTGCCAAAGCCAAGTGGCCTCCTTGTGTGTTGTTAGTTGGTATGATTGCATTAGGATGAGGGTGAGTGTGAGGTGTGGTTAGTGAGATGGGGATGTGATAATGTAGATAGATGGAGAGGGATGAGTGGAGGAGCAAGGTAATTTGGTGTGAGTAAGGATGTGCAGGAGTAGGGTAGGGAAGGCAGAGTGATGGGGATGTGATGAGTGGCACAGCAGGATGAAGTTAAGTGTGGCTTTGTACTAACGTTTCCTGATCTAATGAGATCATTGAAATGTTTGCGGCACTGCACCCAGGTCCTCCTTACAACAACCCTGCTGTTGGCCACCTCTGCTATTTGGAACCAGGCTCCTTTGTCTGTTGGGGAGGTCTATTCTGCCCATCTGAAGGGAAGATCTGCGTGGTCTCACTCCCTCCACAAGCTTATGGAGGGAGTCATCTTGTAGTGTATGTACCTTTAAGAGGAACTATGTTTTTGAAGCCCCTGTATACTGTAGTACCAGTAGTGACCACTCGGGTATATAAGCCTGTGTAGCGTCTTGTGTAGTTAGTTCACCTCCAGACTTTGTTCAGTAAACAAATCAACTCCTGCATTCCGTGTCTCCATTAACACACGGATCTAACAGTGGCGACGAGTTAGAAACGAACTTACCTGCAATTCGGCAGCACCTCAAGGGGATCGATTCCTCAGACGAAGGTCGAAGCCAGAAGCAAGAAAAAAAAAACTGTGGTTTCACCAGCTAAACAGGCTGGTGGCAGGTAGTGCACTGATCCTTCCTGGGCTGCGGCGGGCTAGAGCTCGATCGGGTGGCTCTGCAATGGGGCCAGGCAGCGAGTCGGGAAGCGGAAGCAAAGAGAGAGAGAGGGTGGAGCACTCAGGGCGCGGCCGGTGCTGCAAAGCAGGTCGGCGTTTGGACCGAGCAGGGGAGGGGAAAGTCCCAGAGGGTCCGCTCCACGACGGGAACGGTTCTCCAAGTAGCGGAGAAACTATTGAAGTGATATATAAAAAAAATTTTAAAATAGAAATACCGCGAAAAGCTGCAGGTCGCAACGGGAACCGTGGAGAACAGCGTTGGCAGCAGCGGCAGCGGCGGGAAAGCGCGGGAGGCACCATCTTAACTCGACGGGGAAGAAAGAAAAGCACGGGAGGCACCATTTTGATCCATCGGGGATGGAGGAAAAGCGCGGGAAGCGCCATTTTAGATTTTCAAGATGCCGAAGACTGGCAATATTACTGCTTTCGATAGTGATATAGAAGATTTGACCACATATGTGGAAAGAGTGGAGGTATATTGCAAGGCGAATGAAGTAGCGGATGATAAAAAGGCATCGGTACTTCTAAATCTGATGGGCGCAAGGACATACGGGCTGTTACGAAACTTGATCACTCCAGCCAAGCCGATGGACAAGAATTTTAAGGAAATTGTTGATACCTTACAGGAGCACTTAAACCCAACACCGCTGCTGATAGTGGAACGATTCAAATTCTTCAGGAGGAATCAGCACAAGAATGAAAGTAACGCTGATTACCTCACCGAATTACGAAAGCTGTCAAAGCACTGCCAATTCGGGGCAGGACTGGCAGATTCTCTACGAGACAAATTCGTCTGCGGCCTCCTAAGCGAAGGAACACAGAAAAGACTACTTTCTGAGAAAGATTTGACACTGGACAAGGCTTTCAGTGTGGCTGTATCATACGACGCAGCAGCAAGAGGAGCTGCAGAGATACAGCAAAAGCCACAGGACTTCGGCACCCATGAAATGACACGGGGTTTCGAGAGATGTTATCGCTGCGGCAGATCCACCCATGACCAGAAGGACTGCTGGTTCAAGGACAAAGCATGCAGGCAATGCGGAAAGATGGGACACATTGCACGTGTATGCAGATCTGGAAAGAAATCCGCTGACAGTAAAAAGGTCAATAAGGAAAAGTACAGAAAGGTACAAATGATGACGGACAGCAGCTCCGAAGACCAGAAGAGCGATAGCGACTCCGGAAACAAGAGACTAAGCTGTCTCAAATTACATAATGTAATTACCAAAGAAGATTACCAGACCATTTGGGTTACCCTCATGATAGCGGGGTCCCCAGTCAAAATGGAGCTAGATACAGGATCAGCTCTGACCGTCATGAGTCGACGGGATTATGAGTGGTTATTTCCGCATATACCTTTGAAAGACACATCCATTATCTTGAAGACATATACGGGGCAGAAAGTATACCCCAGAGGGAAAATAAGGGTGCCTGTTGTATACAACGGCAAGGAAATACAGAAGTTGTATTTATACGTTCTGCAAGAGGGTGGTCCACCGTTGTTGGGACGTGAATGGATCAGAAAGATACATTTAGACTGGCACTCCATTCAGGCACTGACAGTGACCAGTAAGAAAAAAAACGATGATGACGTCATACCTGGACGATTAAAAGAAATCTTGGCTAACGCCAAAGAAGTGTTTCAACAGGAACTAAGAACCCTGAAAGGCGCCACCGCCTCAATAAAAGTGGAAGATGCGGCAATTCCCAAGTTTTTTAAGGCAAGGCCGGTGCCATACGCAATTCGTCCAGCCGTCGAGGCAGAGCTGGAGAATTTGGAAAAAGCAGGCGTGTTATCCAAGGTAGATTGGAGCGAGTGGGCAACACCCATCGTCCCGGTCATGAAGAAAACGTTGAATAATGATAAATCTGAAGAACAGAGAAAAGTTTGCATCTGTGGGGACTTCAAGGTGACTGTAAGCCTGGTTCTTCACACGGTACAGTATCCTCTTCCGAGGATAGAAGATATTTTCGCCTCACTATCTGGAGGGAAACGTTTCACCAAAATTGACTTAGCACAGGCATATCTACAGATGGAGGTTGAGGAGGCCTCTAAAAAGTATCTCACGATAAACACACACAAAGGCCTGTACCAGTACAATCGACTGGTTTTCGGAGTGGCATCAGCTCCGGCTATCTGGCAAAGAGCTATGGAGCAAGTCCTCCAAGGGATTCCGGGGACTCAATGCTACCTAGACGACATCCTTGTAACAGGAGAAAACGACAACGAGCACCTTGCCAACTTGGAGCAGGTGCTCACGAGGCTGAGAGAACGGGGCCTACGAGCAAATCGCCCCAAGTGCGAATTTTTCCAGAAACAAATATCATATTGTGGCCATGTCATTTAGGAAGAAGGGTTGCATAAGTCACCTGAAAAAATTGAAGCGGTCGTAAAGGCCCCAGCGCCTGAAAATGTCTCACAATTAAGGTCGTTCCTGGGATTAGTAAATTACTATCATAAATTTTTACCAAACTTGTCGACGGTTCTGCACCGTCTTAATGCACTGCTACAAACGGGAGTAATTTGGAAATGGAGCGAAGACTGTAAATGTGCCTTCCATAAATGCAAAGGCTTGATCACGTCCAGGGAAGTGTTGGCTCATTACAACCCATCACTGCCAATCAGACTGGCGTGCGATGCATCCCCTTACGGCGTGGGAGCGGTATTATCGCATAGATTCCCTGATGGCTCAGAGCGGCCGATAGCTTTTGCGTCACGCTCATTGAACTCAGCTGAGCGTAACTATGCCCAGATCGACAGGGAGGCACTCAGCCTGGTGTGGGGGATGAAGAAATTCAACCATTACCTACACGGACAAAAATTTACCTTGTTGACTGACCATCAACCCCTCGTCTCCATATTCAACTCTAAAAAGGGCGTTCCCATTATGACAGCGCAAAGGCTACAGAGGTGGTCCCTTTTCCTAGGGGCACACCAATATGACATAGAATACAAAGGAACAAAACAGCATGGGAATGCTGACGGGTTATCGCGCCTACCATTGCCAACGGTGGAAGAGGCGCCTACAGTGGACCCAGTGGAGATGTTTCACTCGACCATAGTGGAATGTCTACCGGTGACAAATTCTACCATTGAAAAGGAAACGTGAAATGACCCAACTCTCTCACGAGTCTACGATTTAACGCTGAAGGGATGGCCAGCACATGGCGAACCAATGTTGCCAGCATTCTCGCAAAGAAGAGAACAGCTGTCAGTGTGCCGAGGAACCTTGATGTGTGGATCCAGAGTGGTGATTCCACCCAAACTCAAGGATAGAGTGCTAAAGGAGCTTCACGAGGGGCATCTGGGTGGAGTAAAAATGAAGAACTTAGCCAGAGCGTTTGTGTGGTGGCCAGGTATCGATGGAGACATCGAAGAAATGACCAAGAGCTGTCTAGGATGCCAGAAGGTCCAAAACGCCCCACCACATGCCCCTCTACATCCATGGGAGTGGCCCTCATCTCCATGGCAAAGGGTACATATCGACTTTGCTGGTCCATTTATGGACTCAATTTTCTTAATCGCGGTGGATGCACACTCCAAGTGGCCGGAGGTAATAAAGATGTCCTCCACAACCACGGAAAAAACCATCACAGTATTAAGGACCATATTCACCAGCAATGGGCTGCCTGTACAGATCTGTTCTGATAATGGACCGCAATTTGTATCCGAAGAATTCAGGAAGTTCTTAAAAAACAATGGGGTTAAGCACTACACGTCCGCCCCATACCATCCCGCCACCAATGGATTGGCTGAAAGGTTTGTCCAGACCTTCAAGAAGGCCATAAAGGCCATGGGTAATGAAGACATAAATCTACAACATGAGGTAGATAACTTCTTGTTTGCGTACAGGAATGCAACACATGTGGTTACAAACCAAACCCCCGCCATGATGTTTTTCAATAGAAGCTTAAGATGCTGGCTGGATTTGGTCAAGCCAAACATCAGAAGGGACGTAGAGAACCGGCAATTTCAAAGCATGAATGAAAGGCCAACTAGAACCTTCCAGATAGGTCAACCAGTTTTGGCCCGGGACTACCATGCCGAGAAATGGCAGCCTGGAACTATTTGCACACGACTAGGACTGCTGATGTATACCGTGGACATTGGAGAAAGCATAATAAGGCGCCATGCTGACCAGATCATAGAGTCATCCGAAAAAGGACAACCTACACCACAACTCTATACGCCTAGTGATGAAGCAGAGATACCCATAGTATCTACCTCCGATCCGGTGATACTGGAACCAGATGAACCCGACACTGGCATTGAAGCCGAATCGACCTTGCCAAAAGAACCTACTACACCACCGAGGCATTATCCGGACCGAGTCAGGAAGCCTCCAGAGAGACTGAATTTGTAATTGATTAACTTCAGCAAATGTGTATATTATTGTTCTTGTAAAAATGTTATTTAATGATTTCTTAAAATGTTATGTACTATTTATCTAAAAGGGGAGGAATTGTAGTGTATGTACCTTTAAGAGGAACTATGTTTTTGAAGCCCCTGTATACTGTAGTACTAGTAGTGACCACTCGGGTATATAAGCCTGTGTAGCGTCTTGTGTAGCTAGTTCACCTCCAGACTTTGTTCAGTAAACACTTGTTAAATCAACTCCTGCATTCCATGTCTCCATTAACACACGGATCTAACACATCTGAGAACCTGAGTGCAGCCCTCTGTCTCTGTGCATTCATGTCTCCAAGTGTTTGCAACACTCCAATGGTGCAGTGCAGTGCCTGCACAATCCTAGATGAACCTTCAAATGCAATGTGGCCATGGCTCCTTTAAATATCATTGATGACATCATCAGACCCGCACCATTTAATAGGGCCGGGTAACACGCAGGGTGGCCTTAATAGGCGCCATTGACGGAAAATCGATCTCAGGAATGGGATGGAATCAGGAACGGGGTCGCGACCCGCCACGGCGACCACCCGCACCCGACAGGCCCAGGTAGGAAAAATTCCGGCCAAGCGTGTAAAGTAACCACTCAGTGAACAAAGTTCCAGGAAGCCCGGGAAACACACGGACCCGACGTTAAACACAAAAATGTAGGTCAATATCGTTCTAATTGAGCAATTTACATTTGCTGATTGGCAACCTGGCTCTGCCGAGGGGGGTTGCACGTACGCAGCGTAACGCGCTTCAGTCAAATGCGGAAGTTGGCGGGTTGGAACCGGCTTCCCGACGCGCTGATATTTTTGCCGGTTTTATTCCCCCACGCGCCATTCCAGGTTAAAATTACCCCCTTAGTATTTCTCATTGCTGCTGGTGCTGTAGAAACATCACAGAAGACGTTTTTATTTAAACATTACTTATTCGTAAATCTTTCTATTTTTTTGTGTTCTTTCCTTGATTTATCAATTATGTTATTCATCTCACTGCAAAACAAAGTCAAATATTTTATTTGGGGCTTAATGAAGACGCAACTAAGGTACATGCAAAAACATTTACAAAGGTGATCAACTATCATGTGATCAAATCTCCAGGAATATGTCAAACCAGAATTGGCAACCCTCGGCTTATTGGACCACCTGATCTTTTCCTGTCCTTTGTTTTGGTCTGATGCAATATCAGGGGTGGGCAATTATGTAGGCTGGAGGGCCGCATAACAAGTTTTGGTGAGCTGTTGAGGGCCGCACACCAATCTTCCCCCTAAGGTGCGCGGCCATACTGTCCCGCTCAGGCCACTCGCCAGCTCTGGCTGCTGGAAGTGATACCGCGCGGCAAATTTAAAAGGACCGCATACGTTGGTGAGAGCAAAGGATTAGATTGGTAAATTTGAAACGGGCTAACTCAATTTACCTGCAGTCCTTGTGCCCCGGGATCCACTCCCGTATCTCAGACGGCGATGAGAACCCCTCACCCCCACCCCGCGCGCGCCGTCGTACTCTGGGTCCCGGGAAAGACGCAGCACCGGTCTCTTTGGTAAAAGAGTCATCGAGAAGAGCAGCCGCGACTCGACTCAGACTAATGTGCAGCTCGAGCTCCGGCTCGCCTTCTACTGCAGGCCCGTGGGCCCTATTTTGCCCGCCACTGGGCTAGAAGCTCCCCCGTTCTTTACTGAGGAAACTCGCAGGAACGGCAGGGACCCGATGTCACTGGGTCTGCGCCAGTGTTACGCCGGGAGACTGGTGGTACCTCTGCGGAATTCAGACAACACCTATCACCCAATTGCACCAATCATCAAAAACAGCAATTTTGTAACTGACTGGAATGAAATCAAGCCCGGGGCTCATTTTTTGAACGAGTGGCTGAAATTCCTCCAGAGACCAGCTGAGACTAAAAACTCGTGGCAAGATTTGAGGAAGAAAAGTTATATTCAATTCGATTGTGTCAGTTCCGAGTCATGCTGCCAGTGGCGTTATTTTATAATAACAACAGAAAATGCTGGAAAAACTCAACGGGCCAGGCAACATCCGTGGAGAGAAAAATAGAGTCAACGTTTCAGGTCAAACCCTTTATCAAGACTGAAAAAGCACAGGAAATGTAATAGATTAAAAGGCCAGGCTGGGAGAGAACAAAAGAGAAGGAAAGAGACATTGAGAGGTATTCAAAACGAAACGAGATGGTGATAGGACTAGTGGAGACAAAAGACGGCTCTAGATTAGGTGTGAAATGCGCTGGCAGAATGGGAGAGAAAAAAAGGGGGGGGGGAAAGGCCAAAACAAAGGTGTGGATAAAAAATAAGTAAAAATGTAATAGGGGCCAAGGTTATGATCTGAAATTGTTGAACTCGATATTGAGTCCGGAAGGCTGTAAAGTGCCTAATCGGAAGATGAGGTGCTGTTCCTCGAGCTTACGCTGAGCTTCCGTGGAACAATGCAAGAGTCCGAGTACAGTGAGGTCTGAGTGGGAATGGAGCGGTGAATTAAAATGACAGACGACTGGAAGCTCGGGGTCACCCTTACGGACTGAACGGAGGTGTTCCGCAAAGCGGTCACCCAATCTGCGTTTGGTCTCCCCAATGTAGAGGAGACCACATCGTGAGCAGCGAATACAGTATACTAGATTGCAAGAAGTACAAATAAATCGTTGTTTCACCTGGAAGGGGTGTTTGTTTTATACCTGTAAAGTATTTCTGTGACCGTGCATTTATCCAGAAGGTTTGCACAGATTGAGGGAAACTGAACCCACAAACCGTGAGTAGCTCACCTTTCACATTGCAGTGACAGTGCAGAAACTGAGCTTTCGGGTGTGAATTACTTTGTTGATTTACAAACAAGCGGCAGAAAATGCAGTAAATTTCTATTTACCCCCGTAATCGCTTCAGACATTTCCGAGTCTGGACAGTGTTGATTTTTTTTTTGCACATTTGAAAGGGGGAGGAAGTCGGAGCAATGACACATTCGATTTGCCCCGCCTCTGTTTTTGATTAGGACTGGCCTGTTGCCTCGCTCGATGCTGCTGAGTACTTGTTTTTAATTTTCGGCAACTTGTCGTTTCTTTCTATTCCTAACCCCTCCTTGACAAAAACTATAAACAGTAACATTCTCAATGACAGAACCTACAAAGGCTGGCGGTCAGGATCTGAAGGGAAGGATAAGGTTGATCAGAAGGATCTGATTGTCTTGCGGAGAGTGACTGGCGTGTAAACCCTGCACACCGAGGCTGCTTTGAACTCCAGTGGAGACATGGAAAGTGGCGTGAAATCGAAGAGGGTGGTGCAGATTACACGAGTGGAGAGTTTCAGCGCCGCTCACTACCTCCACAGGTAATTGACAGCACCGCCCCCAGACTGGGTCCCAACATCTGGATGTTCAGTATCTCGGCTGGTATCTCAGAGAGGAGGGGCTGTAATTGAACGCTGTAAAAGAAATAAGCCCCGGCTTCCCTATTCTGAGGCTACGATGCGTGGATTTGTCGGATTTGTAGTTTTTTTTTTGATCTCTCCGCAATGTGGCGGAACAGGAAGGATTAGGAAAGGACTCCAAGTCCCAGAAATGACCTGAGCAGGTCCTTGTGCAGGCCCGCTGTGCGGAAGTACTGTTCGTTGCTGGTTTTAGTTTCGTTTTCGGCAGCGGGCGGAGTCTTAGATTTCACCCCGCCCACCACCGCTGTCCTGAATCAACCTGAGCAAGGTCAGACTGAGAGGCACTGGCTGGCTGGGACTGATTCTGTAACTACTGGCCCCAGACCGGCAGCTGCAGCACCAATCTACTCCACTGTAGCTTACCCTGGATAATAAAGACCGTTCAATGGCGGGGCAGTCAGTTTATTCTGTTCTCTTCTTAGGCAGTCCCTCGGAACCGAGGATGACTTGCTTCCACATTAAAAATGAGTTCTCAGCTGACCCACGAGTCCAATGCGGGACCTACAGTCTCTGTCACAGGTGGGGCAGACGGTGGTTGAAGGGGCGGGTGGGTGAGGTGCTTAGGTTGACGTGCGCTCCTTCCGCTGTTTGCGCTTGGCTTCCGCTTGCTCCCGGCGAAGAGACTCGAGGTGTTCGGCGCCTTCCCGGATGCTTCTCCATTTGGTCCGGTCTTGGGCAAGGGATTCCCAGGTGCCGGTGGGGATGTTGCACTTTTCCAAGGAGGCTTTGAGGGTGTCCTTGAAGCGTTTCCTCTGCCCACCTGGGGCTGTCTTGCCATGTCACAGCTCCGAGTAGAGCGCTTGTTTTGGGAGTCTCGTATCGGGCATGCGGACAATGTGGCCTGACCATTGGAGCTGATAGAGCGTGGTCAAAGCTTCGATGCTCCGATGGACGGGTCATGACTCCGTTCTATGGTAGAAGGGATAATAATTGTCTTGGAATAGCTGATTGTCCCATTCTCTTTGAACATTTTCTTCACTTTCCCGAAAGGCATTGATTCGCACAGGGCTACAGTTCAATCCCTTGTCGGACATTGGCATGTTTTCCAGCAGGGGTTAGTGGACACTGATTGGGAACGGGGACCTTCACTGAGACACACTCACTGACCCAGGAGGGTACAATGCTCGCTTCATCTAAACTGTATAGTATGTAAATTCAACTGCTACATGCTACAGCAAGCTCCCCAAGTCACTCTCTGACATATTCCTACCTTTAAACCTACACAAGGGAATTCATCAACAACAACAGCTTGCATTTGTATAGCACCTTTAACATAGTAAAACGTCCCAAGGCGCTTCACAAGAGTGTTACCAGCCAAAAAATTTGACACCGAGCCACGTAAGGAGCTATTAGAACAGGTAGGTAGGTTTTACGGAGTCTCTTAAAAGGGGAAAGAGAGGTAGCGGCGGAGAGGTTTAGGGAGGGGGTTCCATTGCTTGGAGCCTAGGCAGCTGAAGGCACGATCGCAAATGGAGGGGCGAAGGAAATCGGGGATGCACAAGAGGCCAGAATTGGAGGAACGTAGAGTTCTCAAGAGGTTTGGACGGCTGGAGGAGGTTACTGAGATAGGGAGGGGCGAGGCCATGGAAGGATTTAAACAAGTACATCGTGCACAGTAAGTTAGAGGATACATTGGCCCAGATTTTGCAGTAAAAATAATGGTTAGGCTTATAGCACTCACCGTTATTAAAGAGTAAATCGGACAGCAACTTCCAGCGACTGCACATGCGCAGTTAAATGCGGAAATCAGGAAGTTGCTGTCCATTTTGCCTTGCTCCTCCACAAACTTCGCTATAACATTATCTTGCCGAGAGACTCGGCATTGAAATACATGCAACAGCGTGAAGTTGGGGTACTTGCATGATGGATAGCCACTAAATACGCCAGAAAAAGTTAGGGCTTGTTCATTGAAGTGTAAGTAAATTTTTAATGGCGTGATAAGTCTTAATTACTGCCAAACAACCTCTCTGGCAATGAAAATTTACTTTTAAAAGTGTGGAGTATCATTCCTTCAGATTTTAATTATGGTTGGGAATTTAAAAAAAAATTAATTTAATTAAACAACATTTACTTTTTCTTTCTATCTCTTTTATCTTTCTCTTTTAATCCCATCTTGCTTTACCTCTCTTATTTTGCTTTCTGTATCTGATTGAATATTCTAACTTACACTTTCTGGTTCAGACTCTGCGCGCCACGTTAATGATTCTTCAATCTGATTGGTTAAGGAGATGCACAATTGCTTGTCCTGTTCACACAGGTCTCCGATCCCCTGTAGAGGGCACCGCGCCATTTCAGATTTCTAATCACCACAAGTTCCAGTGCAAAAGCCCACAGAAAGTCTGTGGGCAAGTTTAAGTGTAACGAACAATCGCTGCTAACCGCAAAATCCGGGCCACGGTTTTATATCAAGTGGAACATTGTAAAATGCAAAAGCCAAACGCTTCACAGCCAATGAAGTGCTTATGAAGTGCAGTCACTGTTGTAATGTAGGGAAACGTGATTATAAATCCCTGATACCTTGTTCTGTGAAATGTTTTATATGTTTGCTTCCCACCATCCCTTTGATACCCATGTTAAGCTGATGTAATACCAGCATTTAGTATCAGACGTCAGACACAGGAAGGGGAAAACTGCAGGGAAATCTGAACATATTTGCATAAGAACATAAGAAGGAGGAGCAGGAGTAGGCCATATGGCCCCTCAGGCCTGCTCCGCCATTCAATAGGATCATGGCTGATCCGAATCTAGACTCATGTCCACTTCCCTGCCCTCTCCCCGTAACCCCTAATTCCCTTATCTGCTAGGAAACTGTCTATCTCCATTTTAAATTTATTTAATGTTGCAGCTTCCACAGCTCTCTGGGGTAGCAAATTCCATAGATTTACTACCCTCTGAGTGAAGAAGTTTCTCCTCATCTCAGTTTTGAAAGCGCAGCCCCATATTCTTAGATTATGCCCCCTAGTTCTAGTCTCACCCATCAGTGGAAACATCCTCACCGCATCCACCCGATCAAGCCCCCTCACAATCTTATATGTTTCGATAAGATCGCCTCTCATTCTTCTGAACTCCAATGAGTAGAGTCCCAACCTACTCAACCTTTCCTCATACGTCAACCCCCTCATCTCCGGAATCAACCGAGTGAACCTTCTCTGAACCGCCTTGAGAGCAAGTATATCTTTTCTTAAATATGGAAACCAAAACTGCACGCAGTATTCCAGGTGTGGCCTCACCAATACCCTGTATAACTGCAGCAAGACTTCCCTGTTTTTATACTCCATCCCCCTTGCAATAAAAGCCAAGATTCCATTGGCCTTCCTGATCACCTGCTGCACCTGCATACTAACTTTTTGTGTTTCATGCACCAGGACCCCCAGATCCCTTTGTACTGTAGCACTTTGCAGTTTCTCTCCATTTAGATAATAACTTGCTCTTTGATTTTTTCTGCCAAAGTGCATAACCTCACACTTTCCAACATTATATTGCATCTGCCAAATCTCTGCCCACTCACTTAGCCTGTCTATGTCCTTTTGCAGGTTTTTTATGTCCTCCTCACTCATTGCTTTCCCTCCCATCTTTGTATCGTCGGCAAACTTGGATATGTTGCACTCGGTCCCTTCCTCCAAATCGTTAACATAGAAACATAGAAGATAGGAGCAGGAGTAGGCCATTCGGCCCTTCGAGCCTGCTCCGCCATTCAATGAGATCATGGCTGATCATCCAGATTCAGTACCCTGTCCCTGCCTTCTCCCCATATCCCTTGATCCCTTTAGCCTTAAGAAATATATCCAACTCTTTCTTGAATATACTTAATGAACTGGCCTCCACCGCCCTCTGTGGCAGAGAATTCCACAGCTTCACCACTTTCTGGGTTAAGAAATTCCTCCTCATTTCAGTCCTAAATGGCTTACCCCTTATCCTTAGACTATGACCCCTGGTTCTGGACTCCCCGGCCATCAGAAACATCCTTCCTGCATCTAGTCTGTCCAGGCCTGACAGAATTTCATAGGTTTCGATGAGATCCCCTCTCAATCTTCTAAACTCCAGTGAGTATAAGCCCAATCGACACAATCTCTCCTCATACGTCATTCCTGTCATCCCAGGTATCAGCCTGGTGAATCTTCGCTGCACTCCTTCCATGGCAAGAACGTCCTTCCTCAGGTAAAGCGACCAAAACTGCACACAATACTCAAGGTGTGGTCTCACCAAGGCCCTGTACAACTGCAGCAAGACATCCTTGTTCTTGTACTCGAACCCTCTTGCTACGAAGGCCAACATACCATTTGCCTTCTTAACCGCCTGCTGCACCTGCATGCTTACCTTCAGCGACTGGTGTACAAGAACACCCAGGTCTCTTTGCACTTCCCCTTCTCCCAATCTATTGCCATTCAAATAATAATCTGCCTTCCTGTTTTTGCCACCAAAGTGGATAACCTCACATTTATCCACATTATAGTGCATTTGCCATGTTTCTGCCCAATCACCCAACCTGTCCAAATCGTGCTGGAGTTTCACGACATCCTCCTTACAGCATACCCTCCCACCCAGCCTTGTGTCATCTGCAAATTTGGAGATATTACATCCAATTCCCTTGTCCAGATCATTAATATATATTGTGAACAGCTGGGGTCCTAGGACCGATCCTTGCGGTACCCCACTAGTCACTGCCTGCCACTCGGAAAACGACCCGTTTATTCCAACTCTTTGCTTTCTGTCCGCCAACCAGTTCTCTATCCAAGTCAATACCTTGCCCCCAATCCCATGTGCCTTAATTTTGCACGCTAATCTCTTATGCGGGACCTTATCGAAAGCCTTCTGAAAGTCCAAATACACCACATCCACTGGTTCTCCCTTATCTATTTTACCAGTTACATATAGATTGTAAAGAGTTGGGGTCCCAGCACTGACCCCTGCGGAACACCACTAGTTACTGATTGCCAGCCTGAGAATGAACCATTTATCCCAACTCTTTGTTTTCTGTTAGATAGCCAATCTTCCACCCATGCCAGTATATTACCCCCAATCCCGTGATTTCTTATCTTGATCAGTAATCTTTTGTGTGGAACCTTGTCAAATGCCTTTTGGAAGTCCAAATACACTACATCCACTGGTTCCCCTTTATCCACCCTGTATGTTACATCCTCAAAGAATTCGAGCAAATTTGTCAAACATGACTTCCCCTTCATAAAACCATGCTGACTCTGTCCTATTAAATTATGTTTATCCAAATGCTCCGTTACTGTTTCCTTAATAATGGACTCTAACATTTTGCCAACCACAGATGTTAGGCTAACTGGTCTATAGTTTCCAGCTTTTTGTCTACTTCCCTTCTTAAATAAGGGTGTTACATTAGCAGTTTTCCAATCTGCCGGGACCTTTCCTGAGTCCAGGGAGTTCTGGAAAATAATCACCAATGCATCCACAATCCCTACCGCCACTTTTCTCAAGACCCTAGGATGTAGGCCATCAGGTCCGGGGGATTTATCCGCCTTAAGTCCCATTATTTTACTGAGTACCATCTCCTTAGTGATTTTATTCGTCTTTAGCTCCTCCCCGCCCATTGCCCCCTGTTTGTCCAGTGTTGGGATATTTTTAGTGTCCTCTACTGTAAAGACTGATACAAAATATTTGTTCAGCGTCTTTGCCATCTCCATGTTCCCCACCACTAGTTTCCCGGTCCCATCCTCTAAGGGACCAACGTTCACTTTAGCCACCCTTTTTCTTTTTATATAGCTGTAGAAACGCTTGCTATCTGTTTTTACATTTTTTGCTAGTTTACTTTCATAATCTATCTTCCCTTTCTTAATTAATCTTTTAGTTATTGTTTGCTGGCTTTTAAATGCTTCCCAATCTTCTATCCTCCCACTAGATTTGGCTACTTTATATGCCCTTGTTTTCAGTCGGATACTATCCTTTATTACCTTACTAAGCCAAGGATGGCTGTCTTTTCTTTTACTCCCCTTTTTCCTCAGTGGAATATATTTATCTTGAAAGATGTGAAATATCTCCTTGAATGTAGACCACTGCTCTTGTACCGTCTTACACTTTAATCTGTTTTCCCAGTCCACCTTAGTCAATTCTACTCTCATACCTTCATAGTCTCCTTTATTTAAGCTCAGTATGCTGGTTTGAGATCCAACTCTCTCACCCTCAAACTGAATTTGGAATTCAACCATATTATGGTCACTCATTCCAAGGGGATCCTTTACTAGGACATGTTTTATTAATCCTGTTTCATTACACAGGACCAGATCTAAGATTGCCTGCCCCCTGGTTGGTTCAGTTACATACTGCTCAAGGAACCCGTCCCTAATACACTCTCTGTGAGCTCTTCCTCAAGGCTGCCATGCCCAATTTGATTAGTCCAGTCAATATGAAAGTTAAAATCCCCCATGATTATAGCTGTTCCCTTATTACAAGCCCCAACTATTTCCTGATTTATACTCCGACCAACAGAGTTGCCACTGTTAGGAGGCATATAGACTACGCCCACTAGTGACTTTTTCCCCTTCTTATTCCTTATCTCCACCCAAACTATTTCACTATCCTGATCCTTTGACCCAATATCATTTCTGACTATTGCAGTGATTCCATCCTTGATTAACATAGCCACCCCACCTCCCTTTCCTTCCTGTCTGTCCTTCCTAATTGTCAAATACCCTTGTATGTTTAGTTCCCAGTCATGATTATCTTGCAGCCATGTTTCCGTAATGGCCACCAGATCATACCCATGTGTAGTTATTTGTACCGTCAACTCGTCAATTTTGTTACGAATGCTGCGTGCATTCAGATAAAGAACTTTCAAATATGTTTTCTGACAATTTATTCCTGCTTTTACCCCTTTTACTACTTTACCTTTATCATTATACATTCTGTCCCTTCCTGACACACTCTGGTTTTTAATTCCCCCACTGCTACCTTGCTCTATTGCCTTCTCCGCTGTCACTTATATTTTTCGCTCTCTTAAAACCTCCCCCCCACTAATTAGTTTAAAGCCCTCTCTACAGCCCTAGTTATTCGATTCGCCAGGACTCTAGTCCCAGCACTGGCCAAGTGAAGTCCGTCCCAACGGAACAGCTCTCTCCTGTCCCAGTACTGATGCCAGTGTCCCAGGAAGCAAAACCCATTTCTCCCACACCAGGCTTTGAGCCACATATTTAACTCTCTAATTTTATTTACCCTAGCCAGATTTGCACGTGGCTCAGGTAGTAATCCAGAGATTATTACCCTTGTGGTTCTGCTTTTTAATTTGACCCCTAGCTGCTCAAACTCCCTCAGCAGAACCTCCTTCCTTGTCCTATCTATGTCGTTGGTACCAACATGGACCACGACAACTGGATCCTCCCCCTCCCACTCCAAGTTTCTCTCCAGCCCAGAGGAGATGTCCTTAACCCTGGCACTGGGCAGGCAACACAACCTTCGGGACTCTCGCTCTCGGCTGCAAAGAACTCTATCTATCCCCCTAACGATACTATCCCCTACCACTACAACATTTCTTTTATCTCCCCCCACTTGAATGGCCCCCCGCTGCACGGTGCTGTGGCCGGGTTGCTCATCCTCCCCGCAGTCCCCGTTGCCATCCTCACAGGGAGTAAGAGCCTCAAACCTGTTGGACAAAAGCAAGGGCTGCGGCTCCTCCAACACTACCTCCTGGATCCCCGTACCTGCCTCACTTCTAGTCACACCATCCTGACCCTGGCCACGGACTACATCTGAATTAATTAATCTAAGTGGTGTGACTACCTCCTGATACACAGAGTCCAGGTAACTCTCCCCCTCCCTGATGTGTCTCATTGTTTGAAGCTCGGACTCCAGCTCTTCAACACGGAGCCGGACTTCCTCGAGCAGCCAACACTTACTGCAAATGTGATCACCGTGAGCATCAATGGTGTCCACCAGCTCCCACATATTGCAGCAGCAACACATCACCTGTTCTCCCATTCTATGTAATTAATTAAATTTATTAATATTATTCTTAATTACCTTCTGCCCCGATTCTAGAAACCACAGAGTTTAAGCTTCAAAAGAGAGAAATACTCACCAACCAATCACTTACCCGCTTTCTGGTGACGTCACACTTGGATTACTTTTTACCTCTCTCCTTCCCTCTGAGGTCCGAGACTGGAGACTGGTACGCCTTACCTGGGTCTCTGAAGCTTTGTAAAGCTTCCCGCTCGCGCCTCCCGCCGACACCCGCGGTCTGAGGCCTTACCTGGGTCTCTGAAGCTTTTTAAAGCTTCCCGCTCGCGCCTCCCGCCGACACCCGCGGTCTGAGGCCTTACCTGGGTCTCTGAAGCTTTTTAAAGCTTCCCGCTCGTGCCTCCCGCCGACACCCGCGGTCTGAGGCCTTACCTGGGTCTCTGAAGCTTTTTAAAGCTTCCCGCTCGCGCCTCCCGCCGACACCCGCGGTCTGAGGCCTTACCTGGGTCTCTGAAGCTTTTTAAAGCTTCCCGCTCGCGCCTCCCGCCGACACCCGCGGTCTGAGGCCTTACCTGGGTCTCTGAAGCTTTTTAAAGCTTCCCGCTCGCGCCTCCCGCCGACACCCGCGGTCTGAGGCCTTACCTGGGTCTCTGAAGCTTTTTAAAGGTTCCCGCTCGCGCCTCCCGCCGACACCCGCGGTCTCTAGATAGGAAGATGCATAATACACCTGTGGAGTCTGTATCTTGTTACAGAAAACCAATATGTACACCATGGCATTTAGAATAAAAACAGAAAATGCTGGAAACACTCAGCAGGTCAGGCAGCATCCGTAGAGAGAGAAACAGAGTTAATTTTTCAGGTCGGAGACCCGTCGTCAGAACTGGGAAAACTCCCTGCCCCAGCACTTGCTTAAAAATCTGTTACATCTCTAACTTTTTCCAGTTCTGACAAAGGGTCATCGACCTGAAATGCTAAAACTGTTTCTCTCTCTACGGATGCTGCCTGACCTGCTGAGTGTTTCCAACATTTTCTGTTGTTATTTCAGATTTCCAGCATCCGCAGTATTTTGCTTTTGTATGACATTTAGAATGTTTGCTTTGAAAATGTGATTACCATTTGGGACTTGTTTTCCAGTAACTGCTTGAGTGCTGAAGAAAACAAGAGAATTTTTGGAAAATGCAACAACCCTAATGGCCATGGTCATAACTACAAAGGTTAGTGATGGACGTATTGCCTGTTGGCATAAATGCGTGAACAAAATATGTGCAATTCATAATTGACTGAACTCTGCTACAGCAGTGAAACCATTGTCTCGTGAACTCCTTACATTGAACTTCCTTATTGTACCTTGGAGAGCTGAACTGCTTCAAACCAAATGGCTCTAAAGTCAGATTAACTCCATTCCTGAAGTTTAGTATAACTGGTTTGGTTGCTTCTGAACGGGAACCCGTAAGGATGGGCAGAACCTTGCTGTGGTGTTAACTGCAAACCTGACTTCGGCTCTCATTTTTGTGTGGCACTGATCACAGAATCACAGAATCACAGAAACCCCACAGTGCAGATAGAGGCCATTTCGGCCCATCGAGCCTGCACCGACACATATCCCACCCGATCCCCGTAACCCCTACACCAACACATATCCCACCCTATCCCCGTAACCCCACATATTTAATCCCCCTAACGCTAAGGGTCAATTTATCATAGCCAATCAACCTAACCCGCACATCTTTGGACTGTGGGAGGAAACCGGAGTACCCGGAGAAAACCCACGCAAACACGGGGAGAATGTGCAAACTCCACACAGACAGTCACCCGAGGCCGGATTCGAACCCGGGTCCCTGGCGCTGTGAGGCAACAGTGCTAACCACTATGCCACCGTGATGATATGTTATTGGCTATTTCATGATGCCCCACACTCAGCTACAGCCTGACATAGTCATACTCACAGAATCATACCTTTCAGCCAATGTCCCAGACTCCTCCATCACCATACCTGGGTATGTCCTGTCTCACTGGCAGGACAGACCCACCAGAGGTGGCAGCACAGTGGTATAGAGTCAGGAAGGGGTGGCCCTGGGAGTCCTCAACATTGACTCCGGACCCCATGAAGTCTCATTGCATCAGGTCAAACATGGACAAGGAAACCTCCTGCTGATTACCACCTACCATCCTTCCTCAGCTGATGAATCGGCACTCCTCCATGTTCAACACCACTTGGAAGAAGCACTGAAGGTAGCAAGGGCACAGAATGTACTCTGGGTGGGGGACTTAAATATCCATCACCAAGAGTGGCTCGGCAGCACCACTATTGACTGAGCTGGCAGAGCCCTGAAGGATATAGCTGCGGATCATATAACTAGGGCTGTAGAGAGGGCTTTAAACTTAACTAGTGGGGGGAGGTTCCTAGAGAGCAAATAATACAAATGACAACAGAGAAGGTCATAGACTTAGGTAGCAGTGGGGAAATTAAAAACCAGAGCATGTCAGGAAGGGGCAGAAGGTATGGAGTAAAAGGTAAAGTAATAAAAAGAGCAAAAGCAGGAACTAAGTGTCACAAAACATCTTTGAAAGTTCTCTATCTGAATGCACGTAGCATTCGTAACAAAATAGATGAGTTAATGGCACAAATAACTACATATGGGTATGATCTTGTGGCCATTACAGAAACATGGCTGCCGGGTGACAATGCCTGGGAATTAAACATACCAGGTTATTTAACAATCAGGAAGGACAGGCGGGGAGGTGGGGTGGCTATGTTAATAAAGGAAGGAATCACTGTAATACAGAGAAATGATATTGGGTCAAAAGATCAGGACAATGAAACAGTTTGGGTGGAGGTAAGGAATAATAAGGGGAAAAAAACACTAGTGGGCGTAGTCTATAGGCCTCCGAACTGTGGCAACTCTGTTGGACGGAGTATCAATCAGGAAATAGTTGAGGCTTGTAATAAGGGAACATCTATAATTATGGGGGATTTTAACTATCATATTAATTGGACAAATCAAATTGGGCATGGCTGCCTTGAGGATGAGTTCATTGAGTGTATTAGGGATGGGTTTCTTGAGCAGTATGTAACTGAACCGACCAGGGGGCAGGCAACCTTAGATCTGGTCCTGTGTAACGAGACAGGATTAATTAAAAATGTCCTAGTAAAGGATCCCCTTGGAATGAGTGACCATAACATGGTTGAATTCCATATTCAATTAGAGGGTGAGAAGGTTGGATCTCAAACAAGCGTGCTAAGCTTGAATAAAGGAGACTATGAAGGTATGAGAGCGGAATTGAGTAGAGTGGATTGGGAAAATAGATTAAAGGGTAAGACGATACATGATCAGTGGTGTACATTTAAGGAGTTATTTTACAACTTCCAAAAAATATATATTCCACTGAGAAGAAAAGGGTGTAAAAGAAAAGACAGCCATCCGTGGCTAAGTAAAGAAATTAAGGATAGTATTCGACTAAAAACAAGGGCATATAAGGTAGCCAAATCTAGTGGGAGGATAGAGGATTGGGAAAACTTTAAAAGACAGCAAAAAATAACAAAAAGATTGATTAAGGAAGGGAAGATAGATTATGAAAGTAAATTAGCAAAAAATATAAAAACAGATAATAAGAGTTTTTATAGTTATATAAAAAGAAAAAGGGTGGCTAAAGTAAATGTTGGTCCCTTAGAGGATGAGACCGGGAAATTAATGGTGGGAAATATGGAGATGGCAAAAACACTGAATGAATATTTTACATCAGTCTTTACAGTAGAAGACACTAAGAATATCCTAACACTGGACAAACAGGGGGCTAAAGGGGGGGAGGAGCTAAACACGATCAAAATCACTAAGGAAGTGGTACTCGGTAAAATAATGGGACTCAAGGCGACTAAATCACCTGGACCTGATGGCTTACATCCTAGGGTCTTGAGGGACGTGGCGGTAGGGATTGTGGATGCATTGGTAATAACTTTTCAAAACTCCCTGGACTCGGCAATGGTCCCGGCAGACTGGAAAACTGCTAATGTAACACCCTTATTTAAAAAGGGCAGTAGACAGAAGGCTGGAAACTATAGACCAGTTAGCCTAACATCTGTGGTAGGTAAAATTTTGGAGTCCATTATTAAGGAGACAGTAACAGGACATTTGGATAATCATAATTTAATTGGACAAAGTCAGCATGGTTTTATGAAGGGGAAGTCATGTTTGACAAATTTGCTGGAGTTCTTTGAGGAAGTAACATATAGGGTGGATAAAGGGGAACCAGTGGACGTAGTGTATTTAGACTTCCAAAAGGCATTTGACAAGGTGCCACACAAAAGATTATTGCTTAAGATAAAAAATCACGGGATTGGGGGTAATATTCTGCCATGGATAGAGGATTGGCTATCTAACAGAAGGCAGAGAGTTGGGATAAATGGTTCATTCTCAGACTGGCAATCAGTAACTAGTGGTGTTCCGCAGGGGTCAGTGCTGGGTCCCCAATTCTTTACAATCTATATTAACGATTTGGAGGAGGGGACCGAGTGTAACATATCAAAGTTTGCAGATGATACTAAGATGGGGGGGAAAGTAGTGAGTGAGGAGGACATAAAAAACCTTCAAGGGGACATAGACAGGCTAAGTAAGTGGGCAGAGATTTGGCAGATCGAATACAATACTGGAAAGTGTGAGGTTATGCACTTTGGCAGGAAAAATCGTAGAGCAAGTTATTATCTTAATGGCAAGAAAGTTGAAAGTACTGAAGTACAAAGGGATCTGGGGGTCCTGGTGCACGAAACTCAAAAGGTTAGTATGCAGGTGCAGCAAGTGATTAAGAAGGCCAATGGAATGTTGGCTTTCATTGCTAGGGGGATAGAATATAAAAATAGGGAGTTGCTTCAGTTGTACAAGGTATTGGTGAGACCGCACCTGGAATACTGCGTACAGTTTTGGTGTCCATACTTTAGAAAGGACATACTTGCTCTCGAGTCAGTACAAAGAAGGTTCACTCGGTTAATCCCGGGGATGAGGGGATGGACATATGAAGAGAGGTTGAGTAGATTGGGACTCTACTCATTGGAGTTCAGAAGAATGAGAGGCGATCTTATTGAAACATATAAGATTGTGAAGGGGTTGGATCGGGTGGATGCAGGGAAGATGTTCCCGATGATGGGTGAAACTAGAACTAGGGGGCATAGTCTTAGAATAAGGGGCTGCTCTTTCAAAACTGAGATGAGGAGGAACTACTTCACTCAGAGGGTAGTAGGTCCATGGAATATGCTGCCCCAAAAAGCTGTAGAAGCTACATCATTACATAATTTTAAAACAGAAATAGACAGTTTCCTAGAAGTAAAGGGAATTAAGGGTTACGGGGAGCAGGCAGGAATTTGGACATGAGTCTAGGTTCGGATCGGTCATGGCCCTGTGGGTAGCGGAGCGGGCCCAGGGGCCATGTAGCCTGATCCTGCTCCTATTTCGTGTGTCTAATTCTGTTAGATGCAGGAGATGGTTCTGTGATAGTGGATTGGCAGTTAGGATCAGATCAGCCATGATCTTATTGAATGGCGGAGCATGCTCGAGGGGCCGATTGGCCTACTCCTGCTCCTATTTCTTATGTTCTTATGTTCAGACTGGCTCTGCAGCAGGTGGTGAAAGAACCAACACAAGGGAAAAACCTACTTGACCTCGTCCTCACCAATCTACCTGTCGCAGATGCATCTGTCCATGACAGTATTGGTGGCAGCGACCACCACACAGTCCTTGTGGAGACGAAGTCTTGTCTTCACACTGAGGACACCCTCCATCATGTTGTGTGGCATGACCATCGGGCTAAATGGGATAGATTCAGAACGGATCTAGCAGCTTAAAACTGGGCATCCATGAGACGCTGTGAGCCATCAGCAGCAGCAGAATTGTATTGCACAACAATCTGTAAACTCATGGCCCGGCATATCCCTCATTCTACCATTAACATCAGGCCAGGTGACCAACCCTGGTTCAATGAGGAGTGTAAAAGAGAATGCCAGCAGCGCCACTAAAAAAAGCTGGGGAAGCTGCAACACAGGACTACATTCATGCTAAACAACGGAAGCAGCATGCTATCGACAGAGCTAAGCGATCCTACAACCAACGGATCAGATCAAAGCTCTGCAGTCCTGCCACATCCAGTCGTGAATGGTGGTGGACCATTAAACAACTGACGGGAGGAGGAGGCTCCATGAACATCCCCATCCTCAATGATGGTGGAGCCCAGCACTCGAGTGCAAAAGACAAGGTTGAGCGTTTGCAACCATCTTCAGCCAGAAGTGCCGAGTGGATGATCCATCTCAGCCCCCTCTTGAGGTTCCCACCATCACAGAAGCCAGTCTTCGGCCAATTCAATTCACTCCACATGGTATCAAGAAACAGCTGAGCGCACTAGATACAGCAAAGGCTATGGGCCCCGACAATATCCCTGCTGTCGTGCTGAAGACTTGTGCTCCAGAACTAGCCGCGTCTCTAGCCAAGCTGTTCCAGTACAGCTACAACACTGGCATCTGCCCGACAATGTGGAAAACTGCCCAGCTATGTCCTTTCCGCAAAAAGCAGGAATGACGTATGAGGAGAGATTGGGTCGATTGGGCTTATACTCGCTGGAGTTTAGAAGAATGAGAGGGGATCTCTTTGAAACTTATAAAATTCTAACAGGACTGGACAGACTGGATGCAGGAAGGATGTTCCCAAAGGCCGGGGAGTCCAGAACCAGGGGTCACAGTCTAAGGATAAGGGGTAAGCCATTTAGGACAGAGATGAGGAGGAATTTCTTCACCCAGAGAGTGGTGAACCTGTGGAATTCTCTACCACAGAAGGCAGTAGAGGCCAATTCATTAAATATATTCAAGAAGGAGTTGGATATATTTCTTAAGGCTAAAGGGATCAAGGGATATGGGGAGAAGGCAGGGACAGGGTACTGAATTTGCATGATCAGCCATGATCTCATTGAATGGCGGAGCAGGCTCAAGGGGTCGAATGGCCTACTCCTGCTCCTATCTTCTATGTTTCTATGAAAAATCCAATCTGGCCAATTACCGCCCCATCAGTCTACTCTCAATCATCAGCAAAGTGATGGAAGGTGTCATCGACAGTGCTTTCAAGCAGCACTTACTCACCAATAACCTGCTCACCGATGCTCAGTTTGGGTTCCGCCAAGACCATTTGGCTCCAGACCTTGTTACAGCCTTGGTCCAAACATGGACAAAAGAGCTGAATTCCAGAGGTGAGGTGAGAGTGACTGCCCATGACATCAAGGCAGCATTTGACCGAGTGTGGCAACAAGGAACCCTAGTAAAATTGAGGTCAATGCGAATCAGGTGAAAAACTCTCCACTGGCTGGAGTCATACCTAGCACAAAGGAAGATGGTTGTGGTTGTTGGAGGTCAATCATCTCAATCCCAGGACATCGCTGCAGGAGTTCCTCAGGGCAATGTCCTAGGCCCAACCATCTTCAGCTGCTTCATCAATAACCTTCCCTCCATCATACGGTCAGAAGTGGGGATGCTCGCTGATGATTGCACGTGTTCAGTTCCATTCACAGCTCCTCAGATAATGAAGCAGTCTGTACCCGCATGCAGCAAGACTTGGACGGCATTCAGGCTTGAGCTGATAAGTCACAAGTAACATTCGTGCCACAGAAGTGCCAAGCAATGACTATCTCCAACAAGAGAGCGTCTAACCACCGCCCCTTGACATTCAACAGCATTACCATTGCTGAATCCCCCAACATCAACATCCTGGGGGATCACCATTGACCAGAAACTTAACTTGACCAGCCACATAAATACTGTGGCTAAAATAGCAGGTCAGAGTTTAGGTATTCTGCAACGAGTGTCTCACCTCCTGACTCCCCAAAGCCTTTCCACCATCTACAAGTAACAAGTAAGGCACAGGTAAGGAGTGTGATGGAATACTCTTCACTGGCCTGGATGAGTGTAGCTCCAACAACACTCAAGAAGCTCGACACCATCCAAGACAAAGCAGCCCCCTTAATTGGCACCCCACCCATCACCTTAAACATTCACTCCTTCCACCACCAGCGTACCGTGGCTGCAGTGTGTACATTCGACAAGATGCACTGCAGCAACTCGCCAAGGCTTCTTCAACAGCACCTCCCAAACCCATGACCTCTACCACCTAGAAGGACAAGGGCATCAGGCACACGGGAACACCACCACCTGCAAGTTCCTCTCCAAGTCACACACCATCCTTGTTCTGGACATATTACATGCAGATAGCACCCTCTGGTGGTAGCTATTGTATAGCAGTGTTAGTATACAGCAGAGGTCATTTGACCTTTCTTCCTGTTTGACCCCAGAAGTAGTTTTCCAGGAAGAACTTACTGAGTAATGGAGAATCTTCCATGAGGGATTCCATTCTCAATCTAGTGCCATCTCACATCATATGCTAGGCCAGACGCAATGGCCTAGATTTTCAGTATAGACAGTTTTGGGGCGCTACCCTTAGCGCCCGCCCGAAGTTAGCGCCCGCCCCAAAGTAGCGCCCCGTTGCCGGAAATTCAGTGGCTTCGCCCTAAGAGGTTGGTGGAGCGCTAAAAGAGGCGTTCCACTACAGTCTTTAGGCGCTAAGCCGGCGGTGCAGAGCGCAACACCCGAGCTCGGGCGCAGCGCACGGCAGACACTCTGGTGCCAGTGAGCTCTTAAAGGGGAAGGGTGCATGTGTTTTTTTCAAAGGCAGAGTCTGGGGGCGAAAACAGGAGGAGGAGGAGGAGGAGGTGGCCGGAAACATTAATACACCGTTCACAACAACACACTGGATCCTTCCACACAACACATGCAGACTGCCTTCTATAGAGCAGGAGGAGGGCCCTTTAATTTGCGCTCCCCAGGGTGTGTTGCGTTCCATTTTACAAACGCTCTGGACGCCAGCCGCACAATGGGGCGATCCAACTGAAGTTTGGATTCGGGGCGGCCAAAGGGCGTTGCACGAGGATGTGACGTCATTTTCTGCGCGCGCATCCGGGCGGCCGCTAAACTTTGCACTGGCGCTAACGGGCAACTTAATTTGGGGCGGGGCGCAAACTGCGCTGCGCCCGGCCGCTACACGCATAGCGCCCGAAAATCACTTCTCTTAAGGCGCTAACTGCTGGCGCAAGCAACTGAAAATCTAGCCCAATATCTTTTCACCAATTTGTTCAAGTAAAGCTTCAAAACAGCAAACCGGCTTCTCGAGGAATTATTTGAATAAGTGTTTAACTTGCTGGATAACTAGATAGGAGCACCTTGCGAGCAGACGGGGCCTCGGTTTAACGTCACAGCCAAAAGTCGGCACCTCCGACAGTGCAGCACTCCCTCAGCACTGCACTGGAGTGTCAGCCTACATGTTTGTGCTCAAGTCTCTGGAGTGGGACTTGAACCCACAACCTTCTGACGCAGAGGCGCGGGTGCTACCAACTGAGCCACGACTGACCTACAAAGTCTAAAAACTTAGACATCCTTGCCCTGACTGTGTACAGGACGATGATTTCATGCTTTTAAATTGCCCACCAGAATATGGACTATAGCAATAACTAGTCTGTTCTTCCCTTTATTTTCCATCTCTGATTTATAGGAAATCTCTTTCTAGTTGGCCGGGTTAAATACTGGAGGTGTGGGGATGGACGATCATTTTGCAGTGCTGCTTAACAACATTTGGGGATCAGGAAGTATTTATCTGGAATTGTCCCTTGGGCGGGTTGAATAAGTAGAGTAAAGTCTATGATTGAGTAGATTGGATAAGGTCTGAGGGAGGTGAATGCTGGACAGGGTGTGTGACCTTTGTTCTTCCCAAGCTTTCTTTCGGCACCGGTGAGATCCGAAATTTGACCCGCAAGAACACTTGTGGAGAACACACATACCACCTGTTTTGGGGAATCAGATCAGTACATGAATGGGTTCTGGCAGTGGACCATGTGGAACTTAATTCTACCTCATACTCATGGCGTATTGTTTATACCTCTATTGTAAGGTTCCCTCTTCAATAAAACAGTTGTCCCTGTTCATAAGTAAGAAAACTGCATTTATAAAACCTGAAAGTACGGCACACTCTACAAAATAGACTTCGCTTTTCTGATTAATGTGAATGGTTTTCAGGTTTCATCTTCTTAGCAATAACAATTTTTTGTGCGATAGTTCTAACCTGGTGTATTTGTGTTTTTCAGTGGAGGTTACAGTGCGTGGAGAGGTGAGTGAGAAGTTGGATTTTTGTTGGCAACAGTCAATATTTCAATCTGCTTCAGTCACAACCTGTCATGGGCCCAGTAACTTGCACCATATACATTTCTGAGGGTTCAGAGGAAAGCGACAAGAGTGGGACTACCCAACTTTTTAAAAATATTCTTCAGCACAAAAATACACCAGGAATTGACTCAGTCACATCAAAGCCTTTGCTCGCTTGGCTTTCAATTGGGACAACGCTTAGCATTTGGGGTCAATTTTCAGCTAATCAAAAGCCACTTTTTTTAAGGTGAGCACTGGAAAGTTGGGAGGGAGTGGAAGAAGAAAGAGGCTAGAGAAAAGGTTTAAAAAGGGAATATTGTGTAGAAAAGATAATTATGTTTGAATAGATAGGAAAAGATAAAATTTAGATTGAAGTAAAATAGAGAGAATGAGGAAATGGTAATAAAAAAAAATTAAATGCTTCAACTGAATTATTTAAATTTTGTAGTTTAGAATAATTCCAGTAATAAAGCTGTTCTGACATTTTTGTAGATTTATTACTTTAATACCATTTATTTTAATGTCAGTGAGTGAACTGAAGAAAGGCCGACCCAAGGTGATAGTTATTTCCTGGTACCTGCTGGCAGTGTGAGGGTTAAGCTCTAGAAACTTTTTTTTTCACTTTGATGGAACTAAATTCTTTTAAATGGCATATTCCCCTTTTTGAAATGTCCCTCTATTGTCAATTAGTAATGTAAAAACAAATAATTGTATAATTGCTAGAACTATCCACTCGAAGGCAATCAAAGTAGAATGAAAGTGGTTCCGTCCAATCCTTCTACAGATCGTCATTGCTGAGTGGTGAATCTAAGTTCATTTCATTTCCACCATTTCATGTGTGTTTCAGGTCAATCCACTCACTGGGATGGTGATCAGCCTCACAGAACTGAAGGAGCACATGCAGGTGATGGTTAAATTGAAGAAGAATTCTATTTGCTGTAACAGGTGGGCGATTCGCTCTGCCGCATTACCACTCAGGGTGGGTGGAAATTGTAAATGATCCCCAAGGTTATCAAATGACCCTGATCTGACTGCTGAGTATCTGATCCGTAACCCTTTAGGTATTTAAAGAACAGTCTATTCTTTTTTGCCCATCGTTCTAATCGATAGTGACTGCAGGTCCCTGTCTAATTTTTCTTTAACAGGAAGCCATCATGAAACCACTTGACCACAAGAACCTGGACAAAGATGTTCCACACTTTGCTAATCTTGTTAGGTAGGTATATCGTCTGTTTCTTGTATAGAGGATCCTATAGGCTTTAACGTTATGCATCTATATGAAAAGCAGCAAGGTGATTAGGAACAATTTTGGGGCTTGTAAAGGTGGGTGATGTTAGTGCCAGCGAATAGACTATGGGGGAGAAATTCAGTATAGCCCCGTTTGGGGCGCTAACTTCGCCGGGGCGCTAAAAGTAGCACCCTGGAAAAATTAGCAGCCCCGCACCGGAAATTGGTCGGTTGCGCCCCAAAGGGAAGCGGGGCGCTACTGGAGGCGCCCCGCCTCCCTCTTGGAGTGCTGCGAGTGAATATCATGGTGCTATGTGCACGTCGCGCTGCGGTATTGCAGGCCTTCCTCCCCTTCTTAAAGGGGAGGGGCCTTGTGCATTGCGATCTGGGGCCCAGCTGGGCCCCCGGGGATTGGGAGTGCAGGCAAAAGAGCCCGGCACCCAAGAGAAGTGCCGGGCTCTTGGAGCGCAGCCAGCACTCCGCGGGGGGGGGGGGGTTCCGGGGGACGGGAGCGCAGGCAGGTGCTGGCAGGCGGCCAACAACAAAAATGGCCGCCCTGCACCTCGCCTTTAATTTGTGCCTCCCCGGCCGCAGGTACGCCACCCTGACCCTGTCAGACATAGCGTCCGGCGGTAAATCAGGGGGCGCTCCCGAAGATTGCAGCCGGGGCGTGAGCGGGGCGCTGCGCACACGGATGACGTCATCGCCAGCGGCGCAGCGCTAACGGTTGGCACCACCACTAACCTCCCGCTGAATTTCACGGGAGGCGTGGGCAGTGCCGCGCCCGGGCTTTAGTTGGTTTGCGCCCCACTTAGCGCCCTCTTGAGGCGCTAACGGGTGGCGCAACCAACTGAATTTTTCCCCCTATATTCCTGATTCTGGTACTCCATGTCCACATCAAATACTGCAGTTATACTGTTTTATGGTCTCAAACCAGTATCTGTGCAGTGTGTAGTGCAATTGGTAGACCAAGTTATACTGAGGTCCCTGCCAAAGGGACTTTGTGTATATCTGCTTGGATTCATTTACAGACCTCTGCTACCTAGGCAGTTAATTTTTAGTGTTGAGAGTGTGGGGTGCTGTATCTCTTAACATTAAAACCATTGAGAAGTACATTTCTGAAGTGCCCAAGTGGGCACTTCTAAAATGCATTATACACCAGACTGGATTTATACCGCACACCCTAAACTCGGGCCGCTGTGAAATAGTCCCACAGAGGTGGTCTCACACTAATCCACTCAGTGCACAGTGGGAGTCAGATTGGGCTTTCACTCCTGAGTTATACTGCCACATTCATGTTGTTGCACATCCGAGGATGTTCTGAATTCATGTAAAAGTGACAGCAAAATATTCCCAGGACAGGTCCAGAATGGGACAGATGCAAAGTAAAGCTTATTTACATTGCCTCAACAGTTTCTGTTGACCTAAGTGTCAGTAAAAGGCTTCTTACTATGCTGACACTGACTTTTCTCTTGGTTTTGGGTTGGCGATGACAGCTGGCCATAAGAACATAAGAAATAGGAGCAGGAGTAGGCCATTCGGCCCTTCGAGCCTGCTCCACCATTCAATAAGATTCTGGCTGATCTTCTACCTCATCCCCACTTTCCTGCACTATCCCCATATCCTTCATTCCCTTATTATCCAAAAATCTATCGATCTCTGTCTTAAATATACTCAACGACTGAGCCTCCACAGCCCTCTGGGGTAGAGAATTCCAAAGATTCGCCAACCTCTGAGTGAAGAAATTTCTCCTCATCTCATTCCTAAATGGCCGACCCCTTATTCTGAAACTATGACCTCTAGTTCTAGACTCCCCAGCCAGGGGAAACATCCTCCCTGCATCTACCCTGTAAGCCTTTTAAGAATTTTGTATGTTTCAAAGAGATCAACTCTCATTCTTCTAAACTCCAGAGAATATAGGCCTAGTCTACTCAATCTTTCCTCATAGGACAATCCCCCCATCCCAGGAATCAGTCTGGTGAACCTTCGCTGCACTCCCTGTATGGCAAGTATATTCTTCCTTATGTAAGGAGAGCAAAATTGTACACAATACTCCAGGTGTGGTCTCACCAGGGCCCTATATAATTGCAGTAAGATGTCTTTACTCTTATACTCAAATCCTCTTGTAATAAAGGCCAACATACCAACATTTGCTTTCCTGATTGCTTGCTGTACTTGCATGTTAACTTTCAATGATTCGTGTACAAGGACACCCAGGTCCCGCTGAACACCAACATTTCCCAATCTCTCACCATTTAAAAAATACTCTGCTTTTCTATTTTTCCTACCAAAGTGGATTACTTCACATTTCTCCACATTATATTCCATTTGCCATGTTCTTGCCCACTCATTAACTTGTCTACATCCCCTTGAAGCCTCTTTTCATCCTCCTCACAACTTACATTCCCACTCAGCTTTGTATCATCGGCAAACTTGGATATATTACTTTTTGTCCCCTCATCCAAATCATTGATATAGATTGTGAATAGCTGAGGCCCAAGCTCTGATCCTTGCGGTACCCCACTAGTTACAGCCTGCCAACCCGAAAATGACCCGTTTATTCCTACTCTCTGTTTTCTGTCCGTTAACCAATCCTCAATCCATGCTCGTATATTACCCTCAATTCCATGAGCCCTAATTTTTATTAAGGGTGGCCACAAGTTGAGACCATAACTGATGGAGGGGCAGTTGTGAGTGAGAGTTGCCTAACCACATGGCTTTAGAAATACTCGTTCATCCTTTAGCATGCAGACTTATATTAATACACCACATTTATTAGTTTTGTGTTTGAAATCAAGACATCCCTTGCCTCAGACTGTCTGAAGTCTTCTGCTGAGGTGGAGGTAGAGTTGATGGTGGGAGCAAAGGAGAGATAGAGACCCGTGGAGTCGGGATTGGAGGCGTGCGGGGGGTTAAAGTCCCGAATTCGGGGGTCCTGACACCATCCCGCCTCCGTGTAAGTTTCAAAGGAGGCGGGTACCCGCCCCGCACTGGGACCCGCCTACCCGAGGCGGGAAGGGATTAGTGCCTGTTAACAGGTAGTTAACAGGCAGTTTTTAGCCTAATCCCTATTTTAAAGCTTGAAGTGAGGGATTCCCGATGGCTCCAAACCACGCCAAGTTAGAGGAGTCGGGCCGTCGGGTTGAAGGACTTGGAGGGGTCGAGATGTCGGTGTTCAGGTGAGTGATGGGTGCATGATTGCAAAGGTAAGTGTGTTTGGCGTGTCTAAAGTGTGTAAAGAAGTTTAAATTACCTGTACTTACCTTTTCAGCCTTCCTTCCTCTAGGTTTCAGGAGTCCATCATCTAACCGGCATAGAAAGCAGAATGGCTGCGAACTGTCAAAAGTGACAGCCTGCAGCTTTCTGTGCCGGTGAGATTTCTAACTGAGCCTGTGTAGAAGGACTCAGGTTAGAAGTAAGACTGTCAGTGTTTGACAGCTTCAAACAGCTGTGGAACGCTGATATTTCATCTGTCAAAACGTCTCGACAGATGAAATTTCAGTCTGTGACGTCACCTGTTGCCGAGTGGCCCTTAATTGGCCTGCTGATCAGTCAAGTTAAAATCGCGTGGATTGGCCGCATCTCGATGGAGGCAGGACTACAACCCCGAAAGTTGTAGTCCCGCCTCCTTCCCGACTTCTGAATGAAAATCACCCCCATAGTGTCCCAGGCTATAACAATTCCCCACAGGCTATAGGGGAAACCCAAGTAGGCTTTAGGTTGTCCCTGTGTTTTACTTTCTCTTGGATCTTGAGTTATGAGCAGAAGCCATACTCATCTTGGGTATGACGAGGGCCAGTTGATCAGGACTCCTTATCAATGTGAACCATATCCCAGTTTTTGTTTTTGTCCTTTCTTGGGCAAACGTGTTTTCATGTTGTATCCGGGTATAATATCGATTTGGCAGATTTAACGTCTCGGCAATAAGTGTTCATAACTACTTTTATTTTAACTTTAACTGCAACGTGATACAATGCTGAGGGGCATTTACACTACTTGCTTAGTGCACGTCCAAGTTGGTTTTACGTTTGCACCAACCCTAAATTGGTGTAAATCAGGTATTCAGGCCCAAACTGAACCCACTTTACACCAATGTTACAGCAGTGGTGTGGATGCACCCTTAAAGAGGAGATTCCCTGCCTAAACCTCTCCGCCTCGCTACCTCGCTTTCCTCCTTTAAGATGCTCCTTAAAACCTCCCTCTTTGACCAAGCTTTTGGTCACCTACCGTAATTTCTCCTTATGTGGCTCGGTGTCAATTTTTTTGTTTTATAATACCCCTGTGCAGCGCCTTGGGACGTTTTACTACGTTAAAGGCGTGAAATAAATACAAGTTGTTGTTGTTGTTGTTGTTGTGATACTTGGCGGATTGAGGTGCTGAGCAACTTGTGGAACTGACCCTCTTATCTTTCTGATTAGTACTACTGAAAATGTAGCTACCTACATCTGGGACAACCTACAGACACGTCTCCCGCCAAATCTACTCTACGAAGTAAAGGTGTATGAAACGGATAAGAACATTGTTGTTTACCGTGGGGAATAGAAGATGCCCTTCACGTTCTTGCCGTGTTGTGGTCTTCTCGCCCTGGCTTCTTGTTGACCCAGAATTTCAACTGACCCAAGCAAAGTCCTGCCCAATGTAACCTAGATGAAATGTCAACGCTTGTACTGTGTTAAATTCTGTTGAGCTGCCAAATAAGTTCCCAAGGTGGTTACAGATGAGGAAGGCCATTCGACCCATCTTCGTTCAGCACCCAGAAAGATCTAAAAGTCCTTCCATTTTGGCAACCAGTTGTTGCTTTGAAGATTCCAGAGTTTTTGCGTCCACTACTCTCCCTGGAAGTCCATTCTGTGTGTGTGTGTGTGTAGAAAAATTTTCCTGATATCATTCCTAAATTTACCTTTTACTAATTTGAATGTATGTCCCCTTGTCCTACTCTCTCTACCTAACTTAAAGTAACATCACAGTGTGTGGCCATTATCTATTCCACTGCGCCAATACCTTTGCAGTGGCAAAACAAAGGAATCGCTTTGTTGCTTGGCACACTGAAATGTTGGCAATGGGAAATGCTAGGAAATGGGATATCTGGGATTGGCGAAACCAGTATTTCCAATTTCTTTGCGTTGCACATTGTGATTTACTTGCCACAACTGTGAACCGAACAGAATTCTGACAAAGACATCTATAAATATTGAAATCAATGTCACAGTAATAGCCCCAAAACCCACTGGTACAAAGTATCCGTGGAACCGGAGACTCCAGATTGAATGAAAGGCAATGTGGGAGAAATGCAGGAGCTCACTGCCATGGGGGAGGAAAATGGGTTTACAAGGTCTTAATGGTTTGTAAAAGTAATGTTTATGGCTACTATAGTATAAACGTCTCCTTTTAAAACATTGATTGAAAGTGTTCCTTTTTGCTGCTTTGTATCCACTGTTGTTTTATTACTTCTATAAAACCTTTTAGGGTGTGTTTTGCAATGTTGGACAATTTTGCTGTAGAAGATCTGGGTATGATTTATATTGAGGCGTTTTAAGTTAAAGTGAGTTCACTAAGGTTCAGTTAGATATTGGGCAGAATAAGCAAACTCCTGATCCTAAAGGGTGTGAGGTCAGTTTATGGGAGAGACCAACGACATTGAACCCAAGAGAGCCGAGCGGAAATTTATAACATATGCACTTTCTCATAAACTGTTAGGAATTTAAATTGCAGGTACAAGAGAGAGTTCAAACAAAGTGATTATCTGCATCATTGCTGGAACAGGGCATCTCATTGCGTGCTCCGTTGGTTAGACTTTTTCCTGCACCTTTCAGCTCAAAACATGCTGGAAGTGTGAGCTGATAATGGTATGGCAAGAGCAACGAGGCAACTGGGACCTTGGTGAACGATGGGACCATGGCAAGAGCAACGAGGCAACTGGGACCTTGGTGAACGATGGGACCATGGCAAGAGCAACGAGGCAACTGGGACCTTGGTGAACGATGGGACCATGGCAAGAGCAACGAGGCAACTGGGACCTTGGTGAACGATGGGACCATGGCAAGAGCAACGAGGCAACTGGGACCTTGGTGAACGATGGGACCATGGCAAGAGCAACGAGGCAACTGGGACCTTGGTGAACGATCGGACCATGGCAAGAGCAACGAGGCAACTGGGACCTTGGTGAACGATGGGACCAACAGTGTATCTCCTTAACCGATGAGATTAAAGAATTGAGAAATAAACAGAGGAAGGACTGAGGAGGAGGGTGAATTCAATGTCAAATCCGGTACAGAAAGAGGAATAAAGAGAGGGAAAGAAAGATTGGATTAAGAGAGAAAAAGAAAGGAAAAGTAAGAAAAAAAATTAGTTAAAATTTGACATTTTTTACATCTCCTCCAACAATTCACTACCTGAAGAAATGAGACTCCACACTTTTAATTGTTCACTTTCTGGGCCAGAGAGGTTGATTGGCAACCATTAACAATTATCAAGTCGTTAAAAGGGTACTTGCATTATTAATTACTAGATTTAACTTTCTGTGGTGAGTTTAATGGGCAATTAAAATGCAAGTGCAACAACTTCATGAAACTCATGGGAGGTTAAGTCTGAGATGCTGTTTTTGCGAAGCTAATGGCGGAGCGGCACAAATCGTCCAGTAACTTATGATTCACAATTCACGCAAAAGACACTAAATAATACAATTTTAAGGAGGTGCAGGAACAGAGAGAATTGGGGTGTATGTACACAAATCTTGGAAGGTGGCAGGACAAGTTGAGAAGGCTGTTTAAAAAAAGCATACGGGCTTTATTAATAGAGGCATAGAGTACAAAAGCAAGGAAGTTATGCTAAATAAATCACTGGTTAGGCCTCAGCTGGAGTATTGTCTTCAATTCTGGACACCAGACTTTAGGAAGGATGTCAAGGTTTAGAGAGGGTGCAGAAGAGATTTACTCGAATGGTACCAGGGTTAAGGGACTTCAGTTATGTGGAGAAGCTGGGTTTGTTCTCCTTAGAACATTAAAGGTTAAGAGGAGATTTGATAGAGGTATTCAAAATCATTAACAGTTTTGATAGAGTAAATAAGGAGAAACTGTTTCCAGTGGCAGAAGGGTCAGTAACCAGAGGACACAGATTGGCAAAAGAACCAGAGGCGACATGAGGATACACTTTTTTACACAGCAAGTTGTTGTGATCTGGAATTCAGTGCCTGACAGGGTGGAGGAAGCAGATTCAATAGTAACTTTCAAAAGGGAATTGGAGAAATACATGAAGGGAAAACATTTACAGGGCTATGGGGAAAGGGCAGGGGATTAGGATTAATTGGAGAGCTCTGCCAAAGAGCCGGCACAGGCACGATGGGCCGAATGGCCTCCTGTGCTGATCATTCTGTGATTCTGTTTCTTCCTTGCCACAAGCTACTGGCCAATTTGTACATTAATAGCGCCGTGCGTCATTCAGATGCCGCTATCTTTTCTGCAAATTCCAGCCCAATTTCTTCCTGTGCTTTCAGTGTAGCCAACATGTAGATTTAGAACGGCACATCCATCAACAGGGGAAAACAGGAAGGGGTGGTGTCATCTTTGAAGAGCTTTTACTCACGGTTTACTTGTGAAAACTACATAATCGTCCTTCACTGTTTAAGAGTCATTGCCAACAAGCAATCTTTCCATATTTTTTGATGGAGGTAGTGGTAAGTGCACAGTGATGAATAATTCCCCCCCCCCACCCCCACAAAAAAAAATAATTGTCCCATTCATGTCTGAGGGGGGGCGGATGACGGAGCATGAGGTTAGGAACTATATTTGTGGGGGATAAACTTCAATCAAGTAATGGAAGACAATTCCAAAATTAGATAATTTGGCTTTCTGCTTTATTCATTCACACATTCTAAGATAACTCCATAATGGCGCTATAGAATGAATATTCGCAATTTGTTCTTTTTGAGTCCTTTAAAAATCAGTGTCTCAGAGAGCATCTTTTCTCTGGGAGAGAATAATTCTTAGCAGTGTTAAGTTTGGAGGTAAGTCTATCTAAGTCTTATCCTGAACTCAGTGTTGCTACTTATAGAATCATAGAATATTACAGCACAGAAGGAGGCCATTTGGCCCATCGAGTCTGCGCCGGCTCTTTCGAAGAGCAATCCAGTTAGTCCCACTCCCCCGCTCTTTCCCCATATCCCTGCAAATTTTTCTCCTTCAAATATTTATCCAGCTCCCTTTTGAAGGCTATTATTGAGCCTGTATCCACCACCCTATCAAGCAGTGTATTCCAAATCCTAACCACTTGTTGCATAAAATGTTTTTTCCTCATGTCGCCTCTGGTTCTTTTGCCAATCCCCTTAAATCTGTGCCCTCTGGTTATCAACCCTTCAGCCATTGGAAACAGTTTCTCTTTATTTACTCTATCTAAACACTTCATGATTTTAAACACTTCTATCAAATCTCCTCTTTGCCTTCTCTGCTCTAAGGAGAACAACTTATGGATCGCAATCAGGACCAGGATCCTCAACTAGCCAACTACCAGCTGACTGCTGTCCTGGCTGAGATTGGCTGACTCAGCGCAGTGCATAGTTCAAACTTAGGGACTTCCTGCTGAGTACCTCACTCGGTGGTGCACGTACCCACTGAGTAATCGTGGGAGCTCTACTTAGTGTTTGTCTACAGAGAACTTTTAGGCCTCGAAATTGGGCCCTGTTATTTTACAGAAATGTCAACCCATTTATAATATGGCGAGCCAGCGCGCGCCTCCATTAAAGCGTTCATGCGTTAATATTCAAAGAGCCCAATTCCATGCCATTCATAATCAAATTTGATCAAATGCAGAGCCTTTTCCTGATACAAAGCATGACTTTGCCCACTTTCTATTCAAACCAGTCACTGCTGACTTAAAGCAAAATACTTTAGATGCTGGAAATTGGAAACAAAGACAGAAAATGCTGAAAACCCTCAGCAGACTAGGCAGCATTTGCGGAGAGAGGAAAATAGGGTTGACATTACAGATCAGTGACATTTCGTCAGAACCCCGTCTGACAAAAGGTCATCGACCTGAAACGCTATCCATACCTACCTCTCTCTTTACAGATGCTGCCTGACCTGCTGAGTGTTTCCAACATTTTCTTTTTTCACTGCCGACATAAAAATGATTTCAAAATGGAATAAATATTTACACAATTCTAAAGATTGGTGCCCAGAGATAAAACTCTGCCAACTGTAATATTGATCGTATGTTCTGAGAAAGATGATGATGTCCACATTTAGAATGTAGAAAAGCATGTATACGACCAGTCTAAAATATTAAAGGCATCTTCCATTCCTTAAGAAAACCGTACCTTGTACATTTACAGAATAAAAAGCAAGATTTATAAGATTTCATAATCTGCCTGCTTTAAACCCATCTAATCAAAGAGGCTTAGCCCAACAGAAGATATAAATAATGGTTAAATCCTAGCTAATCAAGGTTGGATGTAAATTAGTAATTATGGTGCGACTATTATTAAATGTTTTTAAGCTGATGGTGGTGTCTGATCCGCTTAAGAATGTAGGAAAACTGAGAAGTACCTCTCTAATAATATAATTTAAAAGTGCCAGTCATGATTTTGGTGCTGCATTCAAAGTGAAACGGATGGTATTTATCGTAGTTGCTGGTTATAGACAGTTACAGCAGAGACCTGGGGGGCATTTGGGGCCTGATGTATGTAAAATGGATTTTATGTTTATAATTTATATCACCAAATTCAATTTTAAATAATTAAAATGACAATCACACATATTCCTCACGATCCTCGACTGTCTAGGTTGCACAATTACTATAACAGAGAGTATCTAACTCACTCTCTGTCAATCCACTTTTCTATATCTTTTACATTTTCATCATTAAGCCTGCTAATTCCTCCAAGTTTGAGGGGCCCCAGGGCCCACTATATTTTTTTTCTTCATTTTCTTCCTTTTCCTCGTCGATTTTCCTTGGCCCTGTCCTGAAGTCATCGAGGGTCATTTTCAACTTCACCACCTACAACAACTTGTATTTATATAGCGCCTTTAACATAGTAAAACGTCCCAAGGCGCTGCACAGGAGTATTTTAAAAATTTGACACCGATCCACATAAGGATAAATTAGGGCAGGTGACCAAAAGCTTGGTCAAAGAGGTAGGTTTTAAGGGGCGTCTTAAAGGAGGAAAGAGAGGTAGCGAGGCGGACAGGTTTAGGCAGGGAATTCCAGAGCTTAGGGCCTAGGCAACAGAAGGCACGGCCACCAATGGTTGAGTGATTATAATTAGGGATCCTCAAGAGGGCAGAATTGGAGGAGCGTAGATATCTCGGGGCGCTGTGCAGCTGAAGGAGATTACAGAGATAGGGAGGGGCAAGGCCATGGAGGGATTTGAAAACAAGGATGAGAATTTTGAAATTGAGTCACTGGGCGATAACCTGGCTGAATGAATCGTCCGGCCTTTGTAGAACCCACCCGATCTCCACCAGGTTACCTCACAGGTGGCGAAGTTGGAATTAGCCCCATTGTCTCTTTCCCTGATACAATTCCATAGGCACTGGTTGTCTTCTGGTACCAAAGGGCCAAGATTCAATTTTGAATCTTGAACTCAAATGCTGGCTCACTATTTGCACTGAAGGGCTGATCGGGGAGCCTGAATTTTAGCTGATTTTCTCCCTCCCTAATCTAGGAGTACTGACACCAATTTTTGTACCCAAACAGAGGTCAGCTAACTTGGGATAGACCAGGGATTTAATCTGGGATTTCCCTGGCCTCTAATGCTCAGCTAATCACTGGATCATCTCACTAAACTATCATAGGAGCTCAAGGCTCACTCTTTTTAATCAGTTTTAATCATCAGAAAGAGAGACATTGAAGTTAATTGTAACTTTCTGGAACAGTTGAATTTTTGGTTAAGGGACTTGCTCATTAATAATTGTAAATGAACTTAGTGCAAAAGTTCCTACTTCGGACAACATTTCTGTACATGTTTCCTCCATTTGAAGAGTTTTTAAGTTCTGTGACCTCTTAACCTTTGCAAACACTATTATTGCTTTTCCAGAGAAGAGTTGAAAGCAAGTTTCCCTGTCAGATAATGCAGCTTTGCTTTAGTGGTGTATTTTTATGAAGTCAAATTGTTTGTAGAACTATTCAGACAGAAAGTTGGTACATCTGAGAACCATTAGAGATGTGGTTGTCTACATGTATCTGTAGACTTTCATATAATTGCAGTTGGCTCCTTCAGATGCTCGTTAAACGACAGTAACAGTAAATTAAGGAATTACTATTTCTATGTGATACATGTGTCAGAATGTGAGTGGGAAACGAATTAACATGTTAATTGATGTGCTTTATTTTAATTTAAGTGTTAAAGCCCTTTTATGTTGCTTAGTACTCAGTGCACACTTGGCCTGGAGATTTGCTTGGAGGCCTCATGCCAATGCTGCTTGTATTTAATCTCAGGGCAACCCTCCTTGTGTGGGTGGCATTCCGTGAAGGTACCACGGCTACGCAAGCCAATTTGTTATTTAGACTTGGAGGCCGCACCAACATTGGGAAGATGTAAGGAATTAAAACATGGGCCATCTAATAGTAATAGATCCATGTGGAATTCAAACACAGACGCTGCACTTCAGGGTATGAGAGGCACCTCCTGTCCACCTTATTTAAGGCCCACCATCATGTTAAAGAACCACCTTCAATGTGGGAAACCAGCCATCCCTTTGGCCTCGGAGAAGATTGTCAAATAAGGATGAAGTCTGTGCTGTGGGCCACTGCCCTCCAGGAATTGAATTGGTACAAGTCATGGCAGTCTCTGGGATTTGACGCTTGTCCAACCATGTGTAAAGTTATTCTGTACTGGGTTTTGCCATATTGGAATGGAGTCACTTATGGCACAAGAAATCTATTCACAATATGAAGAAATACTGTAAAACAACAGCATCTGATTGCAACATAGACACAAGCGATATGCTTAATTTGAAAAAAGAAATTTTAACAGTATGAATTTATATCAGACTTAAATAATATTTGTGTTGAATCTGTTCTGTCATTTTAATACATTAAAGCAGCTGATAAATGTTTCTGGGTAAAATGTTTCTGGGTAAATAGATTCTTTGTAAAACTTAGAAGCGACTACTTTTTAATTACTGTCTCAGAGCACTGTAAAAGTCTTCTAAATGTATTCTATGAAAATGCAGATAAAGCACCATGGATAATCTCTCTCATTACAGTGTGTTGTGTGCATTTCCAATCCTGTATCGAGCAAAGTCTACGGCCCAAGCATTGTTATTCATTGTAGAGTCCACTAGAGGTTACTATTTCTCTTGGTTACGCAACTAAAAAAAGGTAACACTGGGCATTGACGCGGTTTCCTGGTAATCATCAGTCAAACCTGCAGTGATTACATCACAACTGCTAATCCTCCAGGCATAAGGTCATTCTGTGTTTGGTCCACATGACATCACGAGGATGGAAAATAAAGGACCCAAATGGAATAAAACCACAACCTAAAAATCTTGCGTGCTATATATATATTATATAATATATACACACACATGCACACACTGGTACATCACCTATATCATTGATATATAAGGACAGCAGGTTTCCTTCCCTAATGGATATTAATGAAATAGTTGTTTTTTTTTGCGATTTCACAGCATTGTCAATATATATTATATATAGATACTGGTAGCTCACCTATATACAAGGACAGCAGGTTTCCTTTCCTAAGGGACATTACTGAACTCGTTGACGTTTTACTTCATGGTCACTATTATTGATACCAGCTTTTTATTTCCAGATTTTCTTAAACTGAATTCAAATTCTCAAAGTGCCATGGTGGGATTTGAACTCAGGTTCTGACTGGGTTATTAGTTCGACTTCTGTATTTCTAGTCCAGTAACATACCCGTTACAACACCACACCCTCACTTGCTTGACATAAAAGATTTGAGAATTCAATATTCTGTTTCTTTCAAAAAAGTTTTAGAAAATCCAAGGGAACTGTCAAATCACATCGTGCATTCTGAGCGATTGTAGTTTGCAGGAATTCCCACAATGCAATCTGCATTAACGAGCTGAAAGGTTGTGTTTCTTTGCTTTTTCAAAAAGATTTTGAAAGAAAATGGGGACTGAATTCTCATTTTTTAAATTTTAGGCAAGTGGTGACATTTATAGAAACTTGTTAACAACTGTGCTTTTCTGTTACACACTTTTCATATTCGAACACCTGTAAGATGCAGCACTTGTGAACAGCAATAGCTATTATCATGATTCCTTTGTTCATGGTTAGAATTTTTTTTAAATTTTTTTGTTGATCGTTAGCAGAGAAACAGATTGTATATTGAGAATGGATTTTTTTAAGTCAATCACCTAGAATCATAGAATGACACAACACAGAAGAGGGCCATTCGCCCCATCGTGCCTGTGCTAGCTCTTTGAAAGAGCCGTCCAATTAGTCCCATTCCTCTCATTATTTCAGTTGTATATATTTAAGTTAAATACTCTCTCACTTCAGAACCATTTGGAGGCTTGTATAAAAACTTGGAAACTGTGTAAACAATGAATGTGTGGGTGTTTACGCAATAAGTTTTATTTATGGAAATATGTTTATTAAAAAAAAATGAATTGGCAAACTCACTAATAGTGAACTAAAGGGTCATTTTTGAACTTCTGCACTCCTGGCGTAGGGCAGGAGTGCGTTGCAGGAAATTGCGCACCCCCCAGATCATAATTTTCCATCCAATAATTTTAAGAAGCAGAAAAATTACTGACTGGAATGTAAAGGAACTGGCTGAGGGTGTGCAATGCAGTGGGAACGACCTGTAGAGTGAGAAAGATGCTATGGATGGGTAGGCGGAGGATGTTAATGGGTGGGGATATGGTGGAGCGTTGAAGTCTGATGGTTGAATAGGGGCCAAGAGCAATTTGTCTCTTGGGTCCCTCACCCATAGTGCTACCAGTCCCTGCTTCCCACTATATACAATACAATACAAATCGCTTTATTGGCATGATAAGGTACATCTTATGTTGCCAAAGCATCAAAATACATTTATGGTTGAACACATAAACGCGGTTCCATTCATACAGTGTATAAACAGGTATATCCCTGAGTTTATAAATATATTTTCGCCTTGTTTATATATACTCTTGTCTTAGTTTACTGGTTGTCCCTCTGTTCATGGCAAGCTGTAACTATACTGCCAGATCTCAGGCAACCTCCAGTATTTCCAGGGTCCATCCCCCCAAAGCTTCAAAACCCCCCTCCCACTACCTATGGACCTCAGACCTCACCCTCACCCAAGACATCTCCGTCGTTCCACTTCCAGATACCAAGACCCCATCTCAGTGCTGGATGCATAAGAGTTATTTTAAGACAGCAATCTCACCTTGAATTATAAATGATTTAAGCTTCATTCATGTGCTGAGTCTCAGTCTAAAGATGGGTTACTACCTTGTAATCACTCCCAGTTATCCGTTAACTTTTATGTAACAAGGTAATTCCATTGTTGTGGGAAACTTAATAACCTTTTTTATGTAAATACTGTGGGAATAGAATAAAGTGGATCATTTAAGGTGTAATATTCATTTCTCTGATTAAGGTTTTTTTTTGCTATTCTAATGCATTTGTGAATTAATTGGTATAATCAGGCACTGGGAATTTCTACTGGGGTCTGGCAGCAGTACAGGAGAATACTTAAGAAATTTCCTGGGAAAATATTGAAGAAAATAAAAGAAAGACTTGCATTTCTAAAGCGCCTTTCATCACCACCAGACACCCCAAAGCGCTTAACAGTCAATGAAGTACTTTTTGAAGTGTAGTCACTGTTATAATGTAGGAAAACACGGCAGCCAATTTGCATATAGCAAGTTCCCACAAACAGCAATGTGATGATGACCAGATAATCTGTTTTTGTTATGTTGATTGAGGGATAAATATTGGCCAAGACACCAGGATAACTCCCCTGCTCTTCTTCAAAATAGTGCCATGGGAACTTTTACATCCACCGGAGAGGATTAACGTCTCATCCGAAAGACGGAACCTCCGACAGGGCAGCACTCCCTCAGCACTGCACTAGAGTGTCAGCCTAGATTTCTGTGCTCAAGTGTCTGGAGTGGGACTATGAACCTGCAAACCCTTCTGATACAGAGGTGAGAGTGCTACCCACTGAGCCACAGCTGACACACCAAGAGCAGAGTTCGGTGATTGACATGTAACTATACCGGGATAATGGATGTGTCACTGTAACCCCCCTGCCACAAGAGGGAGTGAGACTTCAGATACACCATGCAGTTGAAATCAGTGTTGAAAATATTCAGAAAGACTTGTATTATAGCATGTCTTATTACTTTATCTCAGAAAAGTCTCACCACACTTTGCACACAATGAATTACTTTGACGTGCAGTGACTTATTATGTAGACAAATGTGACACCCATTTTGCACACAGCAACTTCTCATGAACAGCAATGAGATGAGTGACAACACAGTTTCTTCTCGTGAAAACAACCATAACCATTCAAGTCTTTCTTCATATCAAGCAGCATCCTAGTGAATGTGCACTGCACCCTATTACCTCAACATCCTTCCTATTGATCCAAAACTGCACACAGTACTCCAACTGTGGTCTTACTAAGGTTTTATATAGATTCACCATTACATCTCGACTTTTATATTCTATACCTCTCGCCATAAAATCCAGCATTTCATTAGTATTTTTTTTAATGGCCTTATCCACTTGAGGTGGTGCTTTCAATGTCTTGTGAACCGGACCCTCCAAATCCCTCTGCCCTTCCACATCACCGAGCTTTTCCACCATGCTCACTTAACAAACCGATCTGGAACTGAGGTTTTTTGGCACTGATATAATAAAATGTGGAGGGGGACTACAATCAGAAAGAAAGATGATGGGTTGGTGCAATAGGTTAGCCCACTTGCCTTTCACCTCAGACACTTTCTTAGCTCTAACGTAGGTACAGGAAACTTTTTTTATCCGGCACCGACGGGACCGGCGTGGTGCCGGTTGATCAAAAAGTCCGGATTACAGAGAGGTATACTTACTAAGGTACGAGAGCCCCGTACACGGCCACAGATCCAGGCGTCCCTGTTGCATGGCAACAGGTGCAGGAACCCTGGTTATACGGCCACAGATCCAGGAACCCCAGTTACACGGCCAATAATATGAAGTAAAACCTGAACCTACTCCTGAATTTTGCCGGTTAAGAGAGATTTCTGGTTATTTAGGTGCCGGTAAAAAGAGAGTTTCCTGTAGCAGTTTCACTTCACACCAACATTACAGCGAGGCTCATTCTGCTTCACTTCTGATTTAGGTCGGGGCCTGATTCTGGATAGAAACATAGAAAAATATGAGCAGGAGTAGGCCATTCGGCCCTTCGAGCCTGCTCCGCCATTCAATATGACCATGGCTGATCCTCTATCTCAATACCATATTCCCGCTCTCTCCCCATACCCCTTGATGCCTTTTGTGTCTAGAAATCTATCTCTCTCCTTCTTAAATATATTCAGTGACTTGGCCTCTACAGCCTTCTGTGGTAGAGAATTCCACAGGTTCACCATCTTCTGAGTGAAGAAATTTCTCCTCTCAGTTCTAAATGTCCTACCCCGTATCCTGAGACTGTGACCCCTCGTTCTAGACCCCCCCCCCCCCAGCCAGGAGAAACATCTCCCTGCATCCAGTCTGTCTAGCCCTGTCAGAATTTTATACATTTCAATGAGATCCCCTCTCGTTCTTCTAAACTCTAGTGAATACAGGCCTAGTCGACTCAATCTCTCCTCATCCGACAGTCCTGCCATCCCAGGAATCAGTCTGGTGAACCTTCGCTGCACTCCCTCTATGGCAAGTATATCCTTTCTTAGGTAAGGAGACCAAAACTGCACACAGTACTCCAGGTGTGGTCTCACCAAGGCCCTGTATAACTGTAGTAAGGCATCCTTGCTCCTGTACTCAAATCCTCTTGCAATGAAGGCCAACATACCATTTGCCTTCCTAACTGCTTGCTGCACCTGCATGTTTGCTTTCAGTGACTGGTGTACAAGGACACCCAGGTCCGTTTGTACATCAACATTTCCCAATCTATCACAATTTAAATAATTCTCTGCCTTTCTGTTTTTCCTATCGAAGTGGATAACTTCACATTTATCCACGTTATACTGCATCTGCCATGTAGTTGCCCACTCACTCAACTTGACTAAATCGCTTTGAAGCTAGTGGGGGGGAGGTTCCTAGAGAGCAAATAATACAAATGACAACAGAGAAGGTCATAGACTTAGGTAGCAGTGGGGAAATTAAAAACCAGAGCATGTCAGGAAGGGGCAGAAGGTATGGAGTAAAAGGTAAAGTAATAAAAAGGGCAAAAGCAGTTCTCTATCTGAATGCACGTAGCATTCGTAACAAAATAGATGAGTTAATGGCACAAATAAGTACATATGGGTATGATCTTGTGGCCATTACAGAAACATGGCTGCAGGGTGACAATGCCTGGGAATTAAACATACCAGGTTATTTAACGATCAGGAAGGGCAGGCAGGAAGGAAGGGGAGGTGGGGTGGCTATGTTAATAAAGGAAGGAATCACTGTAATACAGAGAAATGATATTGGGTCAAAAGATCAGGACAATGAAACAGTTTGGGTGGAGGTAAGGAATAATAAGGTGAAAAAAACACTAGTGGGCGTAGTCTATAGGCCTCCGAACTGTGGCAACTCTGTTGGACGGAGTATCAATCAGGAAATAGTTGAGGCTTGTAATAAGGGAACATCTATAATTATGGGGGATTTTAACTATCATATTAATTGGACAAATCAAATTGGGCAGGGCTGCCTTGAGGATGAGTTCATTGAGTGTATTAGGGATGGGTTTCTTGAGCAGTATGTAACTGAACCGACCAGGGGGCAGGCAACCTTAGATCTGGTCCTGTGTAACGAGACAGGATTAATTAAAAATGTCCGAGTAAAGGATCCCCTTGGAATGAGTGACCATAACATGGTTGAATTCCATATTCAATTAGAGGGTGAGAAGGTTGGATCTCAAACAAGCGTGCTAAGCTTGAATAAAGGAGACTATGAAGGTATGAGAGCGGAATTGAGTCGAGTGGATTGGGAAAATAGATTAAAGGGTAAGACGATACATGATCAGTGGAGTACATTTAAGGAGTTATTTTACAACTTCCAAAAAATATATATTCCACTGAGAAGAAAAGGGTGTAAAAGAAAAGACAGCCATCTGTGGCTAAGTAAAGAAATTAAGGATAGTATTCGACTAAAAACAAGGGCATATAAGGTAGCCAAATCTAGTGGGAGGATAGAGGATTGGGAAAGCTTTAAAAGACAGCAAAAAATAACAAAAAGATTGATTAAGAAAGGGAAGATAGATTATGAAAGTAAATTAGCAAAAAATATAAAAACAGATAGTAAGAGTTTTTATAGTTATATAAAAAGAAAAAGGGTGGCTAAAGTAAATGTTGGTCCCTTAGAGGATGAGACCGGGAAATTAATGGTGGGAAATATGGAGATGGCAAAAACACTGAATGAATATTTTACATCAGTCTTTACAGTAGAAGACACTAAGAATATCCCAACACTGGACAAACGGGGCTGAAGGGGGGGAGGAGCTAAACACGATCAAAATCACTAAGGAAGTGGTACTCGGTAAAATAATGGGACTCAAGTTGGATAAATCACCTGGACCTTATGGCTTACATCCTAGGGTCTTGAGGGAAGTGGCGGTAGGGATTGTGGATGTATTGGTAATAATTTTCCAAAACTCCCTGGACTCGGCAATGGTCCCGGCAGACTGGAAAACTGCTAATGTAACACCCTTATTTAAAAAGGGCAGTAGACAGAAGGCTGGAAACTATAGACCGGTTAGCCTAACATCTGTGGTAGGTAAAATTTTGGAGTCCATTATTAAGGAGACAGTAACAGGACATTTGGATAATCATAATTTAATCGGACAATGTCAGCATGGCTTTATGAAGGGGAAGTAATGTTTGACAAATTTGCTGGAGTTCTTTGAGGAAGTAACATATAGGGTGGATAAAGGGGAACCAGTGGACGTAGTGTATTTAGACTTCCAAAAGGCATTTGACAAGGTGCCACACAAAAGATTATTGCTTAAGATAAAAAATCACGGGATTGGGGGCAATATTCTGGCATGGATAGAGGATTGGCTATCTAACAGAAGGCAGAGAGTTGGGATAAATGGTTCATTCTCAGACTGGCAATCAGTAACTAGTGGTGTTCCGCAGGGGTCAGTGCTGGGTCCCCAACTCTTTACAATCTATATTAACGATTTGGAGGAGGGGACCGAGTGTAACATATCAAAGTTTGCAGATGATACTAAGATGGGGGGGAAAGTAGTGAGTGAGGAGGACATAAAAAGCCTTCAAGGGGACATAGACAGGCTAAGTAAGTGGGCAGAGATTTGGCAGATGGAATACAATACTGGAAAGTGTGAGGTTATGCACTTTGGCAGGAAAAATCATAGAGCAAGTTATTATCTTAATGGCAAGAAAGTGGAAAGTACTGAAGTACAAAGGGATCTGGGGGTCCTGGTGCACGAAACTCAAAAGGTTAGTATGCAGGTGCAGCAAGTGATTAAGAAGGCCAATGGAATGTTGGCTTTCATTGCTAGGGGGATAGAATATAAAAATAGGGAGGTATTGCTTCAGTTGTACAAGGTATTGGTGAGACCGCACCTGGAATACTGCATACAGTTTTGGTGTCCATACTTAAGAAAGGACATACTTGCTCTCGAGTCAGTACAAAGAAGGTTCACTCGGTTAATCCCAGGGATGAGGGGATGGACATATGAGGAGAGGTTGAGTAGATTGGGACTCTACTCATTGGAGTTCAGAAGAATGAGAGGCGATCTTATTGAAACATATAAGATTGTGAAGGGGTTGGATCGGGTGGATGCAGGGAAGATGTTCCCGATGATGGGTGAAACTAGAACTAGGGGGCATAGTCTTAGAATAAGGGGCTGCTCTTTCAAAACTGAGATGAGGAGGAATTACTTCACTCAGAGGGTGGTAGGTCCATGGAATATGCTGCCCCAAAAAACTGTAGAAGCTACATCATTACATCAATTTAAAACAGAAATAGACAGTTTCCTAGAAGTAAAGGGAATTAAGGGTTACGGGGAGCGGGCAGGAATTTGGACATGAGTCTAGGTTCGGATCGGTCATGGCCCTGTGGGTGGCGGAGCGGGTCCAGGGGCCGTGTAGCCTGATCCTGCTCCTATTTCGTGTGTCTAATTCTGTTAGATGCAGGAGATGGTTCTGTGATAGTGGATTGGCAGTTAGGATCAGATCAGCCATGATCTTATTGAATGGCGGAGCAGGCTCGAGGGGCCGATTGGCCTACTCCTGCTCCTATTTTGTATGTTATGTTCTAAGCCTCTTTGCATCCTCCTCACCACTCACAATCCCTCCTAGTTTTGTGTCATCAGCAAACTTGGAAATATTACATTTAGTTCCCTCATCCAAATCATTGGTATTATATATTGTGAATAGCTGGGGCCCAAGCACTGATCCCTGCGGTACCCCACTAGTACAATGCAACCTCTTAGTGTTGGTGCCAAGTGGAACCACTTCATGCTGACACGGCAGTTGCAGTGTAAACTCCACTTTAAAGATGGAAACTCACAGCCAGGTTTGTTTTCCTGTTGTTGGGAAACTGTTGGAGAAAAGAAATCCTGGATCATGGCATACAAATGCAATCAACGTTCCTAGATCTCCAGAACCTGTGACTGGGCCTATTATTGGAACCCAGTTGCTTGCTTATTAGGGATTTGAATTATGAGGAAAGGTTAAGGAAGCCAGGCTTGTTTCAAGGTTATAACGGGCAATGAAATGGATTATTTCAGTAAATTCAAGAGGGAGCTGGGCTGATATTTGGTGAGGGCAGAGGAGTATGAGGGATAGAGTGGTATATGATCATTCCTGCTCTTATTGCCTCGAATTTTTATGTTCCGAGCTGCGCATCCTTATGTTCCCATGAAAATGTTGAGCCAGGAAAATAGTTCACAGCGGTGAAGAGTTCAAAGAATATGCCACACGTATTCAAAATTAGCAAGTTAAGAGCAAGAAGGGACATTAGGTTGAATGTATTTACCCAAAGGATGATGGAGTTGTAGAATAAATGACCAGGAAAGTCCTTTGGAGCAGACCGTGTGATTGAGTTCAAGAAACAATTAGAGGCATTTCTGGTCTGAGGAGACTGTTGGTGGCTTTTTGCCAATTTAGGACCAGACTGGTACAGTGGGCTCATGCCCACTCGACACTGGATTGAGATTGCCCAGGTTCATAGAAACATAGAAACATAGAAGATAGGAGCAGGAGTAGGCCATTCGGCCCCTCGAGCCTGCTCCGCCATTCAATGAGATCATGGCTGATCATCCAAATTCAGTACCCTGTCCCTGCCTTCTCCCCATATCCCTTGATCCCGTTAGCCTTAAGAAATATATCCAACTCTTTCTTGAATATATTTAATGAATTGGCCTCAACTGTCTTCTGTGGTAGAGAATTCCACAGGTTCACCACTCTCTGGGTGAAGAAATTCCTCCTCATCTCTGTCCTAAATGTCTTACCCTTTATCCTTAGACTGTGACCCCTGGTTCTGGACTCCCCCACCATCGGGAACATCCTTCCTGCATCTAGTCTGTCTAGTCCTGTTAGAATTTTATAAGTTTCAATGAGATCCCCTCTCATTCTTCTAAACTTCAGCGAGTATAATCCCAATCGACCCAATCTCTCCTCATTTCATATAGGATCCTTGCATTCAACAGAGGAGACCTTCAGCGCTTCACCCTGCTCAACATTCTAATCCAGCTCCGAAGATGAATGGGCAGACTCTAACCCACTGCACCAACTACTTCTGTCCTATCATCCCCCGCACCACACCCCTCCCCCCCATCCCATTGCAAATTCTTAAAGGGCCAGGTGTATAACTCCTCCCATTTGGAATGTTGGCAAAACAAGGTAGAAAAAATATTCGTGGCCAGAGCCTAACAGCATCAAAACATTCGGGCACAGGCAAAAGCGGCAAGCTAGAGGAATCTGGTAGGCGTATGGCTGTGGTTTCAAGTAGCCTGTTCTAACATTTCAGTACCCTCAGGGGTTCTAGCTCCATAATTTTCCAAACCTGTAGTTACATAGAAACACAAACAAATGGCGTGCATTCATTCAGTACGTCCGTTTTTAATAGACCTCATGATATTGTTGAAACTGTTTCTTGTGAGCTGGCGCAGATAGGAATTTTGAGTCTTGCAACACATTCCGTATGATGGAGATCAATGAACCAGCAGGGCAAACACTAATAAATCTTGTTTCCCAGCAGCTGTTTGACCTCCATTTTGCTGATCCACAAGTCTGGAATTTGATTGATTAAAAGATTTAGGTCAAAGCCTACTTTGTCCTTCTTGACAAGTTTGTGAGAGGAATGATATGTTATAATAAAGCCATCTGTTTTTTTTTTGTACGGTGGTAGTTTGGTGTTATGTTTTAAATAATAAATGGAGCCACAGAAAGATTTGTTTCGTGTTTCAACTAGGCTTTAAAGGAACTACATTTATCAGAATTCGAGTCACTAAATTCTCAGCCCAGAAATTACTCTGTGTGTCATTACAGTACTGTAATAGTCAGCTTAGCTCAGTGGTCGCACTCTCACTGCTGAGCCAGAAGGTTGTGGGTCCAAGCATACAATTGATTTTGACACTTCTATGCAGTACTGAGGAACTGTTGTATTGTTGAAAGTTCTGTCTTTTGGCTGTGATGCTCAACTGAGGGCCCATTTGCCTGTACAGATGCACATAAAAGACCCCTTGGCATTTTTTGAAAAAGAACAGAGCGTTCTCCCAGTGTCTTGGCCAATATTCATCCCTCAACCAACACTGCCAAAACAGGTCATCCTTCTCATTGCTCCTTGTGAGACTTTGCTGTGCGCCAATTGGCTGCCACATTTGCCTACAAAACAACAGTAAGTCATTGCCTGTAAAGCATTTTTGGATGTCCTGAGGACATGAAGGATGCTATATAAATGCAGCTTCATTCTTGCTGAATACTTAACTCAAATTCCTCTTAATTTCAGCAGGTTAATGCCTCTGTTAAAATAGCAGATAGAGGAATTTGATACAAATACTAGAAACACAGAATGTAATCTCCAGGCTTTGAAGCCTAGGCCCTGTTTGACCACTTTAGTCCTTTAACCAATGAGATAAAATAACTTTATGGCCCTTACATCCTACGACTGTTATTTTGAGCTTGGGTTTCTGAGCAGTTCCCATGATGCAGTGCGGAGAGCATCACAGTCACAATGTCATTTCTTTCTTGCTAATTTTCTCCGTTCCTTTCCCTCTACTTTCATAATGGTGTTGACTGCTTGTGTTGACTCCTTGCTGGGGGACAGTGGTTACCTTTCAGCGCTTTGTCCAAGTGGCCTTCCTCATTGACCTATCTATTTCTAGAGTCTTGTACAAGTTCCCTTATTCAAGTCCATGAAAGTGGAAAATCCAGATCACATGTTGATCAAGCTCTGTGTGAAGAACTTCCTCAGTTTACCTTTCACTATTTGGAATTGTGTCTCCTTGTTCCTTTCTTGCACTTTAGTTTGAAGTAATTTTCAAGATTGACCCTTTCCCATACCATTTACTATCTTCTGAACCTCTCCAAGTTCATCTCTCAGATGCCTTCCGTCAAGGTTGAAAAGCCCAAGTTTCTCCAACCCTCAATAACTCAGACCTCTGAACACCATGGATCAGCCTTGTGGCTCGACCCTACACTGACTGCAGTCTTCTTCCTGCTAATTTAAAAGCAGAACTTTTCATCAATTAAACAATAGTTCCATACTTTCCCAAACAGCAGTACAGAGCATTGCAGCCTAAAGGCTTGTTGTTATTTTAAACCTAAACTGCGCCAGGGTGCCCTTGATAAGAGACTGCAGCCCCAGTGTCTCTTTATAATAAAAGGCAGCAGCTCTGAACCCGCTGGTTATCTTGTTTATTCCCCTGCCGTGTTTGATTTCAGCATGCAGCATCAGGTTGGTTCCTTGGTTCAGGTTGACCTGAATGCGATGAAACAAAGGTATTTGATATGAGCTGAGATGTCTGTTATGCGGCTGAGCTCAGTTTGGCTTACAGTCGTGCAATCAGTTCAAGAGATCGAGTTGAGGGGGCAGGGAAATTAATGCTGGTCATCCTGGAACAGGTTTATTTGCGGGGCTTCTTTACAAACAGAGATGGCTTTTCATTTGCAATTGGGACGTAGGCCAAAATCTTTCCTCTTGAGTTGAGAATCGGATGAATGACTAAACAGCCTCACAGGCGCCAACCAATTGGCGCCTGATTAGTACTAATTTCAGCCATTTTTCAATCCTTTTCACAGCTGGAGGCAAGAATCTAAAGACACCGGCATCTTTCCAGATGATCAGTCTTTTAGCAGAGTAAGCACTGAGTGATTTTAAACTTGATTAACATTCCAGTACTGCTGCTGATGTATTGAAGTGAGGCATCACATGCTACCTGCTCTGCACTGGTTGGTGGGGGGGGGGAGGGTTGGGGGGGCTGGTGGGCAGTGTGGGGGGGTGAACACAACAAACACAATTGTCGAAAAGTTTGATTTATAATCGGCCCACCCCAAGATTATCTCTCTTTTTCTGCCCTGCTTGCCTGAAACGTTATCTGTTGAGTGAATTATCAGGAGAGGCATTGAAGCAGCTAGCATAAGTGGGCTCAAGGGATAATTATACATGCTTCTGTCGCCTGTGCCAGTTTGGCTCAGTTGGCAGCACTCTCACCTCTAACTGGTTGGGGGGGGTTCTAAGACCCACTACAGACTTGAGCGCATTGTCTAGGCTCAAATAGCAGTGCCATCTAAAAGGAGTGCTGCATTGTTAGAGGTGCTGTCTATCAGATTAAACGTTAAACTGAGTGCCGCCTGCCTGTTTAGGTGGATGTGACAGGTCTCATTGCACTTTTGGAAGAGCAGCAAGTTCTCCCGGTGTCCTGGCCAACATTCATCTCTCAACCAACTCTACGAAAATAGATTATCCGGCCATTCATGTCATTGCCGCTTGTGGGACTTGCTGTGTGCAGATTGGCTGCCGCATTTGCCTACATAAATACAATTATTTCGAAAGTACTTGATTGGCTATGAAGCACTTTGGGAAATCCTGAGAGTATGAAAAAGTGCAATATAAATGCAAATTATTTCTTTCTTTGGCGAGACAATGAACTGAGGGATACAGTGAGGAGGGTGGGTATGGTTTATCTATCAAAAGACATGAACCTGTTGAGCCCAACGACCTTTGTCTCTTCCTAAAAATGCCTTTGTTTGTGCTGTTCTGTGGGTACCTTAACCAACTGGCATTCTGCCTGAGCTAATGATCTATTCAACTGTGGCGTTACCACAGTTATTGTCCTCGCCCAATGGCTGCCTAATCACACGGGTCATTGAACCCTTTTCTAGTTCCCTTCCCATGCCCAAAGACAGCAAGCCCAATGGCAGTGCCCCTACCACCTGCCCAGCTGTGAGCAGGTCATTTAGTACAAGCCAAGGATCAAACCTGGGGTCTTCCTGGTCTCTGTGGCTAGTGGGGAGGTTTCTAGATAGATAATTTTTGTGTTAATGGTTAAACTAGTACTTGCGGGCAGGGTTGTAATTGTGTGTTTACATTCTACTCTAAGAACAACATGGACGCACAAATTCTTTCTGAGGTTGACATTTCATCACATTACAAGATGGAATCCTGTGATATACCTGATGAAACATCACATCCATCAGTTGCCAAAAGATTTATTATTGAGAAATACAGATGGATTTAGATTGGTGGGAGACTGTTTGCAGCGGTATCCTAGAGAGACAATGGAGAATGTCAGAATCAATGGCAGGTCTTATTACTATATATAAATATCAGTCAAAGTCATTATGATGACAGTCTCTAATGGTAAGTTTTGCAATGTATATTAACACTTTGTTCTCACCAGGAGGTTTTTTTTTGCTTTACCATGAGTTCCTGCTGATGGGAGCTAAGGAAGTACACACTAATCACCCAGTCTTTGGGGTTCCAGAATGCATCACACTGGTATCAGCTTTGCTCCTTTTACTCCCCGATTCACTCTCTGCTGCTCGCTCCCGGCTTTGCTGTCTCATAATCTCCTTGCTCTCTGCTTCCTCTTTTGATCCTATAGCATTTGTCCATACTCTCCCTTCCCTTTCATGTTGTATTTTGCCTGTTCCTCTCCGCTTACAGTGCCAGCTGTGGCTCAGTGGGTGGCACGACTCGCCTCTCGAGTCAGAAAGTTGTGGGTTCAAGTCCCACTCCAGGGACTTGAGCACATCAAGCTAGGCTGACACTCCAGTGCAGTGCTGAGAGAGCGCTGCACTGTTGGAGGTGCCGTCTTTCAGATGAGATGTTAAACCAAGGTCCCGCCTGCTCTCTCAGGTGGATGTAAAAGATCCCACGGGCACTATTTCGAAGAAGAGCAGGGGAGTTCTCCCCGGTGTCCTGGTAAATATTTATCCCTCAGCCACCATCACTAAAACAGATTATCTGGTCATTATCACATTGCTGTTTGTGGCAGCTTGCTGTGCGCAAATTGGCTGCTGTGTTTCCCACATTACAACAGTGGCTACACTTCAAATAGTACTTCATTGGCTGTGAAGCGCTTTGAGACGTCCGGTGGTTGTGAAAGGCGCTGGAGAAATGCAAGTCTTTCTTTCACTCACTACAAAGGCTGCAGCAAATCCTATAGTGAACCCTGGTTCTGCCCATTCCCAGTCCAGAGGAACTGTGCTCATTGGCAGAGATAAAAAGTAAAACCACAAATGTTGGAAATCTGAAATATAAAAATTCATTTGATACAGACTCAGTGTGATTATCTGAAGGGTACTTCATTTAGGCAGTCTGAAATAATGATGTTTCTCATAAGGTCACTGACGTAATAAAGCTCACTACGCACTTGGTTCGAGTATAAAGCAAGGCTTTAATCAACTTGTTTCAGAACATGGAGGGCTAGTTGTACTTCACTAGTTCCTGTCTTACAAAATGTCCCTGGGAAGCTGGGCCCACGCCCGAGTATTTATACTCCTTGGATGGCGCCACCAGCTGGCCGTCCAGTGTTATTTCATGAGTAGTTTCTTCATGATGATGAGATTTATAACAGTAACATTGACACTTCTATAGTTATTTGTTGTCCAGGTAATGGTTAATTTTTCATAGGAAGCTAGAGATATTGGGGATAATCCCGTGACCCCACACATGCTGCGCTTGCATGGAATGCGGGTCAGAGAATTGGGGCTATATTATTGTAACCCCCATCTCCAACCTGCTTTCCCCTGAGCACAGCTTCCCTGCTGGAAGTGCAGAATCATGGAATTACCCTTACATAAGAGCATAAGAAATAGGAGCAGGAGTAGGCCAATCGGCCCCTCGAGCCTGCTCCACCATTCAATAAGATCATGGCTGATCTGATCCTAACCTCAAATCTTCTATCACTCTGCATCCACCCGAACCCATGTGATCTCCCGGGAGAGGCGAAAAACCAGATGAAGACCCAATGGCCAATTTGGGAGAAAAAAATCTGGGAAATTCCTCTCCGACCCATCTAGGCGATCGAAATTCTTCCAGGAGATCACTGTCCCTATATTTTCTACAGTACTTACCTTCTGTAAAGGCGATCTCCACCCCAGCCAGGAACAGGAATTGAACCATCTCCTGAAATCTAACACAGAATTAGAACACAGTAGGAGCAGAACCAGGCTACACGGCCCCTGGGCCCACTCCACTACCCACAGGGCCATGACCATTCCGAACCTAGACTCATGTCCAATTTCCTGCCCGCTCCCCGTAACACTTAATTCCCTTTACTTCTAGGAAACTATCTATTTCTGTTTTAAATTTATTTAATGATGTAGCTTCCACAGCCTTCAGGGGCAGCAAATTCCACAAACCCACCACCCTCTGAGTGAAGAAGTTTCTCCTCATCTCAGTTTTGAAAGAGCAGCCCCTTATTTTAAGATTATGCCCCCTAGTTCTAGTTTCACCCTTCATTGGGAACATCCTCACCGCATCCACCCGATCAAGCCCCTTCACAATCTTATATGTTTCAATAAGATCGCCTCTCATTCTTCTGAACTCCAATGAGTAGAGTCCCAATCTACTCAACCTCTCCTCATATGACCACCCCCTCATCCCCGGGATTAACCGAGTGAACCTTCTTTGTACTGACTCGAGAGCAAGTATGTCTTTTAAGTATGGACACCAAAACTGTATGCAGTATTCCAGGTGCGGTCTCACCAATATCTTGTACAACTGCAGCAATACCTCCCTGTTTTTATATTCCATCCCCCTAGCAATAAAAGCCAACATTCCATTGGCCTTCTTGATCACTTGCTGCACCTGCATACTAACTTTTTGAGTTTCGTGCACCAGGACCCCCAGATCCCTTTGTACTACAGTACTTTCCAGTTTCTTGCCATTAAGATAATAACTTGCTCTATGATTTTTCCTGCCAAAGTGCATAACCTCACACTTTCCAGTATTGTATTCCATCTGCCAAATCTCTGCCCACTTACTTAGCCTGTCTATGTCCCTTTGCAGGTTTTTTATGTCCTCCTCACTCACTACTTTCCGTCCCATCTTTGTATCATCCCTTATAGTGTATTGATTCACTCCATGTTTTGTATCTCACAGTCGATGTGGTGTATTGATACATTTCATGTTCTGTCTGATACTTGTGTATTGATCCAGTCCATGCTTTGTATTGATCCAGTCCATGTTTTTTTATTGATCCATTCCATGCTTTGTCTTGATCCATGTCCCGGTTTTGTATCAGATGCTAGCAGGGTTTGATCAGCAGAGGTCAGAAGTGAGTGTGTGATCCACAGGTACTGGTTAGTAGCATGGTGCTTGTGGAGGTTGTTTCAGTTGTTTTCAAAGGTTACATTTGAAATGTTCTGCACTATGAGTCTCTACTCACTATGTTGGAAATGGAAATGCACAACAGACCAATTAGCATCTAAAAGAGAAAGATAGGACAATGGGACCCTTCATCAGGACACTTTGTACATACTGTAGTATTATATCCTGTCAGTATTACATGAATTGCTTTCAAAGAGGAAAATACAAGGTAAGATCAAAAAATCTAACAGTAAGCAATTTAGTATTGTGCAGGGCAGTATGGGTAAAATCACAGGCACGGGGCAAGCAGTGTGTGTCTGAAGCTTCCTACAGTGTTCCTCCATTAAAATTCATTACTTGGCTGTTTGAAATAGCAGATTATATTAAGGATCTAGTCTCAGGTGCCTCAATATTCTTCCCAAACTAAAGAAATGCATTTATTAAAACCCTTTTTTTAAGGCTGTCATTTACAGAAGTCGCCATCGTGGGACAATATCTTCCTCTCACGATAAAAATTAAAGAAACGCTCATTTCAAATTATTTCTGACAAAACCCAGCTCTCGCTACCATCTCTCTCAACTCCTCCGCTACCTCTGTTGTCAGGCTGCTTGTCCGATATCCAGTCTTGGACAAGCCACAGTTTCCTCCATTTAAACATTGGGAAGACTGGAAGAGCAAAGCCATTGTCTTCAGCCCTGCCATAAACTCTGTACCCTCGCCACCGATTCCATCCCCCCCCCGGCCAGTGTCTCAGGCTGAACCAGACTGTTTGCAATCTCAGTGCCCTATTTGACCCTGAGCTGAGCTGGGCTGAGCTTCTGACCACATATATTCTTAATCACAAAGTGTACCTGCTTCTACCTCCATAACATCGCCCATCTCTACCCCTGCCTCAGCCCATCTGCCGTTGAAACCCTCATCCTTGCCTTTTGTCACCATCAGACTCGACAATTCCAATGCTCTCCTGGCCGGCTACCCATCCTCCACCCTCTGTAAACGTCAGCCCATCTAAAGCTCTGCTGCCTGAGTGCTATCCCGCACGAGGTCCCGTTCACCTATCACCCTGTCCTTGTGGATGTACATTGGCTCCCAGTCCCTGAGCGGCTCCAATTTAAAATTCTCATCCTTGTGTTTAAATCCATTCATGGCCTCACCCCCTCTCTATCACTGTAACCTCCTACAACCCACACAATCCATGATCTCTCTCTTCCTCTGACTTTGGCGTATTGTGCATCCCTCCACCTGTGCCTTCAGCCTTTTATGTGCACACACTTTGGAATTCCCTCCCTAAAGCGCCCCCCCCCCCTCACTTTCCTCTTATAAGGTTCTCCTTAAAGCCTATCTCTTTGACCAAGCTATTGGACACCTCTCCTAATATCTCCTTCTTTGTCTCGGCATCCATTTTATCTCATTACGTCCTCTGTGAAATGCTTCGGGTTGTTCTACATTAAAGGGGCTATATGAATGCAATTTGTTGTTGTAGTTTAGATCGTTAATTAAACAAAACGTGTAATTTACAGTGTCATAGAGATGTAAGGTCACGGTACAAAATCACTTTGGAGCTGAAGCTAGTGTATTGTGAGAACAATTTAAAGGACCCACCACTGCTGGTTACATGGTACTTTAATCAAAAGCCAAAGTAGAAATAGCTGCCTTTAACCAGCACTATAAGGGCTCCCTTAATGAACAATGGGAAGAAATCTGAGTAAATCCCACATCAAAACCACGAACGGATGGCTTAGGATGAATCATTTTTGGGCCTTTTACAGCAGCACGGTGGCATAGTGGTTAGCACTGTTGCCTCACAGCGCCAGGGACCCGGGTTCAAATCCAGCCTCGGGTGACTGTCTGTGTGGAGTTTGCACATTCTCCCCGTGTTTGCGTGGGTTTCCTCCGGGTGCTCCGGTTTCCTCCCACAGTCCAAAGATGTGCGGGTTAGGTTGATTGGCTATGATAAAATTGACCCTTAGTGTTAGGGGGATTAAATACGTGGAGTTACAGGGATAGGGTGGGATATGTGTTGGTGTAGGGGTTACGGGGATCGGGTGGGATATGTGTCGGTGCAGGCTCGATGGGCCGAAATGGCCTCTATCTGCACTGTGAGGTTTCTGTGATTCTGTGATTAACAGTTGTCTTCTGTCTTTCGAAAAGATTGAAAATTCCAGAGGTTTGAGGTGTCCCACATTGGTGTCCAAATCAGAACATTGTGCTCGATTTTTGCTTCCAGGTGTTCCGAGTGTCTTTCCCCCCGCGCTGGTGATACCTAACAATGGGGTAAACTTGTACATTACATTCCACAACCTACCAGTAAAGAAATAGCCCCAATATCACAGAATAAACTCAAAGGGCTAGAAATTGCATAGCGACCCGCTTGGGGTGATAACTTTTGCGGGAGCGCAGAAGCATTGCCAGGCGCTACACAATTGATTCCAACGGGAACTTGCGGTTTAGCGCTCCAAGAGGGAAGTGAAGCACTAAATCAAGTGCTACCACTTCCCTTAGAGCGCTAGAGGGAGCGAGAGGGGCGGGAGCAGCAGAGTGCTGAGCAATGCTCCGTGCAGCGCTGCCGGTTTTACAGGCTCCTTCCCTCCCTTAAAGGGAAGGGCCAATGCTGCAGTCATTGAAGGCTAAGGCTGGGAATGGTCGTCGATGGCACCTGCGATACGTGTGCCGCAGCCCCAAGCACTCGAAGAGAGAGAGTGCAGGGCTGAGCAATCCCGGGCTGGAAAAAAATCCAAAAAACACCAGAATGGGGACATTATTAAATTTTGGCCTACCTGACCACCACCGCCTTTAATTGGCGCTCCCCAAGTGGCCAGCCGAGGTGACAACGCCTCCTGCAGCTGCCGTTGTTGACGCCCGGCGATGCTGAAGCGCATTTTACATCCGCGGCGCATACAGGGCGCTGCGCACCGGATGATGTCACCAACTCCGGGGCGCAGGAGATCGAGACGGTAAGTTATAGCGCCAGCGCTATCCTGCCATGGAAGCTCACGTACGTCGGTATTTTCACCGCGCCCGGTCGGTAAGCCCTTAGCGCCCCGTTATCGCCCCCCCGGAGGTGCTAATGGGAGGCGCAAAGGAGGCCAATTTCTCCCCCAAAGGCTATAGAAATAGGAAGATTTTGAATCAACAGATCAGTTTGTTTCCCAAAATCTACATGCAGCCCACCACAATGATTGATTGGATTGGCTGTTTCTGCTTCAAATCTTTGGGTTTCATGAGCATGAGTTGATAATGAGAAGCCAGGCATCCAGAATCTTGGGGGGGAAAATTGGGCTGCATTGCAAAGCCCCTAGCGCCCGGGTGCGGTGCTGCTAACGCCTCCCGGGAAATTCAGCAGCAGGTCAGCGGCGGCAGTAGCCGGTAGTGCCCCATGGCGCTACGCCTCCGGCGTTGATGAAATCGCCGTGTGCAGCGCCCCGGCCGCAAACTTGGTTCGCACCTCCTGACCTACTGCTGGATGCTATGCCTGACAGGGCCAGGGTGGTGTTTTCGCGGTTGCGGCGGCACAAATTAAAGGGCAGGTGTCGGGCGGCCATTTTTTTGGGGGCCGCCTGCCAGCACCTGCCCCCACTGGCCTCCTCCTGCGGAGTGCCGGCCGCGATCAGGCAGCCTGGCACTCCTCTTGAGTGCTGGGCTCTTTTGCCGACACCCCGCTCCCCGGTGGTCCAGTAGGGCCCCGGCGCACGCAGCGCTAGGTCCCACCCCTTTAATCAGGGAAGGGAGGCCTGTTATACCGCGGCGCTATGTGCTGACGCTCGTGGCGCTGTTGCAGGTGGTGCCGCGATATTGAATGGTAGCGCCCCAAGAGGGAGGTGGAGCGCTTCCAGTAGCACCCCGACTCCTGTTTGGGGCACTACCACTCAATTACCGGTGCGGGGGGGCGCTAACTTTTTTGGGGCGCTAAAAGTAGCCCCCCGGTGAAGTTAGCGTCCCAATTTTTTACCCCTTGGATTTTATCAAATCTACATAATGGATATCCATACTAATATGGTGGGTCTGAAAAATGACATCAATTTCACCGCATTTTGTAAGTTATTTTCTCTTAAGGATTGTGTTCTCTTCCCGGTAACATAGAAACATAGAAGATAGGAGCAGGAGTAGGCCATTCGGCCTTTCGAGCCTGCTCCGCCATTCAACGAGATCATGGCTGATCATCCAAACCCTAGCACCCGGTCCCTACACCGACAGCCATCCCACCCAAGCCCTATCCCCGTAACCCCGTAACCCCACGTATTTAATCCCCCCTAACACTAAGGGTCAATTTTTATCATGGCCAATCAACCTAACCCGCACATCTTTGGACTGTGGGAGGAAACCGGAGCACCCGGAGAAAACCCAGTCAGGCAATCTTTCTCTTGCCCTCTGGCTGGTCATTCTTAAAATGTGCCCCAGGAGATCTGCCAGGGAGGGGCGCAGGTTGATTTTGATCCTTCTCAAGGAGACAACCCCTTTCCCCCTTCAACACTGGCTGAGGCTTAGAGTCCGAGTTCACTGTATTGGTAGTTGGAGGGGTGGGAACCCTGCAATTTTAAATTCGTGATTGGGCATGAACCGCACCGCCAGGCGATCTCCTAATGTTTGTATGTTCAACGGAATGAAATCACCAACAGTGTGGTTTATATTCTGCAAACTCCATTAATTCATACAAGGCCTAAGGTCACTATGGCTTTGTTTCCACTGAGCCCTTATTAGTTCCTTTTTTCTGCATCAGCTGAACTGAGCATATTCAGGTTGTAGCAGTCGGCTGGAGGCAGGAAGCCTTCCACTCTAAAAGTCTGGGTAATTATCAAGCATCTGCATGTTGGCTACATTTGAAAGAGCTGATTAGATGCTATTTATGATTCCTCAATTTTTTTTCTTGTGTACAATTTGCTAACGTACTAAATTATGTTATGGCAGAATTACAGTTCTTCAAATTTAGATAATCTGCTTTAATTTTTAGCAGAGGCACGGGTGGTATTTTCTCCGACTGACTGCGAAAGGGGTAAATTCCACATCTGTTTTTGTTTAAAGTTTGACTAGATAGAGCCTGTAATTGGGACAGTATGCACTGTAGAAAATCCTGTGGAAAATACTTGACTAATTTTATATGAATTGTAATTTTGTGTGTGTAAATGTAATTGCCCATTACCCATCAACACTAGGAGAGGTGCCTTTCCCACTGAAATTACATCTTTTTTTGCCAACATCGCCACAGGCATTTATCCTTCTTCTTCCGCCATTATTTTCAGTCCCAGCTCCATCATGTCTCCATTATGCTGCTTTCATGTTTCGGGCCCATCTGTTGAAAACCATATTTGTTTTCTTTAAGGATTTGGAACTGCTGCTGGTTTATTCCTTGATCCCTCGGTTTTTACTCCCTCTCAATGAGTCAGTGCTGGAGTTCGGTTTGATGGGGCTGGGTATCTGGTTACCTCACCCAATTGGCGGTTCCTCGTGCGGGAGTCAAATCACTGAGCATTGGCAGGCTATTTACTCATTGGGGCCTTCACAACCGTGCCCCATCGTGTCCTTCTGTGATGCTCATGCCCACATTGTTTCTTGCAGCAGTTACTGGACAATGACCCGGAGACGGAACGTTGGCTGATATTTTTTTATTTCCCCCCTCCCCCACAGTCCAGGAACATGAGGCCATTTGTAGTGCTCCCTAATCTGAGATTAGTTAATTCACCAAAGACCGGGAGCTTGACAGGGTGGATGCAGAGAGGATGTTTCCCCTCGTGGGGGAATCTAGAACTAGGGGGGCATAATTTTAGAATAAGGGGTCGCCCATTTAAATTGGAGATGAGGAGGTATTTCTTCTCTCAGAGGGTCGTGAATCTTTGGAATTCTTTACCCCGGAGAGCTGTGGAGGCTGGGTCATTGAATATATTTAAGGTGGAGATAGACAGATTTTTGAATGATAAGGGAGTCGAGGGTTATGGGGAGCGGGCAGGGTAATGGAGTTGAGGCCAAGACCAGATCAGCCATGATCTTATTGAATGGCGGAGCAGGCTCGAGGGGCTGAATGGCCTACTCCTGCTCCTATTTCTTATGTTCTTATGAATGAATCTGAGATGATCATTTTTTTCTGATTACGTCTCTGTGATGGGCCTTGGGATGTTTTTCTACATTTAAAGGCACATTTAGGTTAAAAAACAAACCAAGCACTGGGGTTCATTTCTGGAGGGATAAAATGGAAAAGCAGAGAAGTTATGTTAAACTTGTATAGAACTTTGGTCAGACCACACTTGGAGTACTGTGCACAGTTCTGGTCTCCATGTTATAAAAAAGGATATAGAGGCACTGGAGGAAGTGCAAAAAAGATTTACTAAAATTATACCAGAACTGAGAGGTTATACCTATCAGGAAGGATTAAATAGGCTGAGGCTCTTTTCTCTAGAAACGAGAAGGCTGAGGGGTCACCTGATAGCCGTATTTAAGATTATGAAAGTGTTTGACAAGGTAGATGAGGAAATGTTTCCACTTGTGGGCGAGACCAGAACTAGGGCCCATAAATGTCAGATAGTCACTAATAAATCCAAAAGGGAATTCAGGAGAAACTTCTTTACCCGGAGAGTGGTTAGAAACTCGCTACCTCAAGACGTAGTTGAGGAGAATAGCATAGATGCATTCAAGGGGAAGCTCGATAAGCACATGAGGGAGAAGGGAATATGTTGATGGGGTTTGATGAAGACGGGCGGGAGGAGGCTCGTGTGGAGCATAAACACCGGCATGGGCCAGTTGGGCCGAATGGCCTGTTTCTGTGCTGTAAATACATTGTAAACGGCACTTTGTAAATGGAAGGTGTTGTTGTATTTTGCAGACACTGTTTTGCCAAACAGATAAAGAATTCCGAAATCCCCATTTTACACAAACAAAACTAAAGAATGCTGCGGGATATTTGCATCTACTTCCGACGCATTTTCATGTTTGGACACAGCAGTTCAGAATAAGGATCAGGTGGGGTGGAACGGGCTTCACATGCAATTACATGAGCTCCGAGGACACATCTACCAAGGACTACTGGAAGCAGAATGTTGGTGCAGTGGCAGCTTTGCTCCTTGCCCTTTACAGTTCTGACCACAAGCATTCCCCATTGTCCAGGTAGGGTCTGTGCAGCCCCGCCATGTGCTGAAAGCTCCACAGGCCGACGGCCAGAATAAAATGGCGGCCCTGATGGCAGACAGCACTTTCACCTTGGCTACTCTCAGCCATTCGCCACTGGTGGACGGGAACTTAATCAGCCCGTGAGGTGGTTCCAGTGGCACGAGTGCCACATCATAATGTTATGGCGCTGCATCTGAAGGCTGGGCTGCCTGATAGGTAGCCCTGTAATATAAATGGAGTGTTGGATCATTCTACAGGAAACTCTTTGGTATCCGGCACCGACGGGACCGGGATGGTGCCGGTTGATTAAAAATTCTGGTTGACGGAGAGGGTTATCTACCGAGGCTATTTTGAACAAACAAAGAGTCAGACTCCTGTTATTGAGGTGTTCGGACTTCCGACAGCGCCAAGAAGCCGAGTAGTGGCAGTTTGGCGAACTACCCCCACTGACTAACTCGGCCACCGCGGGAGACTCGGACTCGGACTCGGTAACATTTCCGGTTATTGAGGTGTTTTCAGAGTATGAGTTTTGCCGGTTAATAGAGAATTCCAGATATTTAGGTGCCGTTTAAACGAGAGCTTCCTGTACTTGCTCTGTTTCATTTGGCATCTGCACCTTTCTGTGTACCGCTGCCAAAGGAACAAAACAGGAAAGAAGAAAGAGCTTGCATTTATACAGCGCCTTTCACCGCCTCACGATGTCCCAAAGCGCTTTACAGCCAATGAAGTACTGTTGAATGCATTCACTGTCGGAATGTAGGAATCTTGGCCTGTCAATTGCGCACAGCAAGCTCCCATAAACAGCACTGAGATACTGACCAGATAATCTGCTTTAGTGATTTTGGTTGAGGGATAAACATTAGCCAGGACACCGGGGAGCACTCCCTTGCTCTTCTTCAAAGAAGTGCCATGGGAGCTTTTACGCCCACCCAAGAGCGCAGACGGGGCTTCGGTTTAACATCTGGTCTGAAAGATGCCACTTTCGACAGTGCAGCGTTCCCTCAGTACTGCACTGGAGTGTCAGCCTAGATTATGTGCTCAAGTCTCTGGAGTGGGACTGTGAACACACAACCAACAACAACTTGTATTTATATAGCGCCTTTAACGTAGTAAAACATCCCAAGGTGCTTCACAGGAGTGTTATAAGACACAAAATTTGACACCGAGCCACATAAGGAGAAATTAGGGCAGATGACCAAAAGCTTGGTCAAAGAGGTAGGTTTTAAGGAGCGTCTTAAAGGAGGAAAGAGAGGTGGAGAGGTTTAGGCAGGGAATTCCAGAGCTTAGGACCTAGGCAACAGAAGGCACGGCTACCAATGGTTGAGCGATTATAATCAGGGATGCTCAATTAGAGAAGGGATGCAGAATTAGAGGAGCACAGATATCTCGGGGTTGTGGGGCTGGGGGAGATTACAGAGAAAGGGAGGGGCAAGGCCATGGATTTGAAAACAAGATGAGAATTTTGAAATCGAGGCGTTGCTTAACCAGGAACCAATGTACGTCAGCGAGCACAGGGGTGATGAGTGAACGGGACTTGGTGCAAGTTAGGACACAGGCAGCCGAGTTTTGGATGACCTCAAGTTTACGTAGGGTAGAACGTGGGAGGCCAGCCAGGAGTGCGTTGGAAGTCTAAAGGACGGAGGATGAGGCAGCTGCTGTGCCAGAGCTTCTGGAGAAGCGCGAGTCGTAGCTTCAGACACATCCACTGCGCCACAGCCGCTGCCATGCCCATCAAGGTAAGGAGGGAAGAGGGAGAGGGAGACCATGGAGGGCTAGGGGTCAGGGGCCAAGGGCCAAGGCCACCTTCCCTTGACCACTTTCATGGCACAGCCCCAATCTCCCACTGAGTGCACAGAATCATAGAATCACAGAATGCTCACAGCACAGAGGAAGGCCGCTCGGCCCCTTCAGCCTGTGCTGGCCACGCCGGGCTGGGTAATGTTCTTGCATTGGTGGGGGCTGTCACCGTCTTCGAGGGCTGAAGGCATTGATAAAAAGAAAGAGTCGCATTGATGCCTTGCCTTTCACCACTTCAGGATGCTTGACGGACAATTTTTGAAGCGTAGTCGCTGTTGTAATGTAGGAAACGTGGCCGCCAATTTATGCACAGCAAGCTCCCACAAACAGCAGTGTGATAATGACCCAGATCATTGTTTTTTTTTAGTGATGTTGGTTGAGGGATAAATATTAGACCCAGGACACGGGGAGAACTCCCCCTGCTCTTCTTCCAATAGTGGCTGTGGGATCTTTTACGTCCACCTGAGAGAGCAGACGGGGCCTCGGTTTAACATCTCATCCGAAAGACGGCACCGCCAACAGTGCGGCGCTCCCTCAGTACTGCCCTGCGAGTGTCAGCCTGGATTTTTTGTGCTCAAGTCTCTCGAGTGGGGGCTCGAAACCCGCAACCTTCTGATTCCGAGCTGAGACAGAGAGTGCGACCCCACTGAGCCACCTTCAGAAGCAGCTCACCTCTCATGAGGAGGTCTTTTCTGCGCCCCAGTCATTCCCAGCCCCGTTGACGGTTGGCTTTGCCTGAGTCTTGGGGGCTTGTGAATCTTTTTTGTCGCTGTTTTTGTAGTGATTGTGCGAGCACTTCTCCGATAAACCTGCAGCTCTCCGTTTGTACGAGGAAAGAGAAGCTGATCGAATGTTTGTTTGTGACACACGTGCAAGATGGAAACCGAGCCAAGCTTCGTTCAGAATATTTTATAGGTTTGATTGTCTTAGAAATGAAGGATGTTCTTGAACCTTAAAGTCAGCTCTTGGGGTAAGCTAAAATGTGCAATTGTGTGCCAAATTGCTTAGTCCTGTGTTCTAACTTGAGCAAAAAAAATTCTAGCTTTATATTCTGAAATGGGATCTAAAAAAAGTAGAAAAACCTTAAGTTTCTTCATCTCCAGTTTGTTAGATGCTCAATTTCTTGCACGGGTATAATTCAAGTTAAAACATAATAAGCAATGGAGTTACACACACCATCAGATGGAACTGGAGCTATTAAGATGCTGAGGGTTGCCCATTTTTGGGTGATTGGGTGGGTTGGGGGGGCGGTGAGGTGGGAAAGGGGCGATACTATTTTGGACTCCACAGGAAGCACCTGGTTGAGTTTAATATTTGATGCATCTTTTAATGTTTAATGCCTTTGTTACTACAGGGTTATAGCCTATGAAACCCAGGCAGAGAGGACCTGCGGGAAGGAGGGAGGAGGACAGTAGGAGTATGCTTGTGTGTGTGTGTGTGTGTGTGTGCTAGGCCGATGTAGCAGAGCCTGGTCTCCAATTGTCTTGGATCCCCTTGCCACTGGACCAAGACCTTGCTCTGTCAAGCCCGTGTGGTAGCTGGTGTGCAACGGCCACCCCAGGTTAAAATAATTCACGCACAGGCATCTTCCATCCTTTAAAATGAAGTTCGGGACCTGGAACGTCAGGACCCTCCCTCATGGACAACCCCAACAGTGACACGGACTGTAGGTCCCGCATTGGACTCATCAGTCACCTGAGAACTCATTTTTAGTGTGGAAGCAAGTCATCCTCGGTTCCGAGGGACTGCCTAAGAAGGAAGTCTAGAGGTAACAAAGGCATGGATGAGGGTTTCAGCAGCAGATGAGCTGAGGCGAGGGCAGATGTTACGGAAATAGGCGGTCTTATTATGCCGCTGACATGTTGTTGGAAGCTCATTTCAGGGTCAAATATGTCACCAAGGTTGTGAACAGTCCGGTTCAGCCTCAGACAGATGTTAGGGAGAGGGATGGAGTCAGTGGCTAGGGGAGGAATTTGTGGCGTGACCGAAAACAATGGCTTTGGTCTTCCCAATATTTAATTAGAGAACATTTCTGCTCATCCAGAACTGGAATTTAGAGACTGTGGAGGAGTCGAGAGAAGTGGTGGTGAGGTAGAGCTGGGTGTCGTCAGTGTACATTTGGAAACTGATGCTGTGTTTTCAGATGATGTCGCCAAGGGGCAACATGTAGATGAGAAATAGGAGGGGGCCAAGGATAGATTCTTAGGAGACACCAGAGGTAACGATGCGGGAGCGGGAAGAGAATCCATTGCAGGTAATTTTCTAGCTATGATTAGATAGATAAGAATGGAACCAGGCGAGTGCAGTCCCACCCAGCTGGATGACGGTGGAGAGGCATTGGAGAAGGATGGTGTGGTCAACCGTGCCAAAGGCTGCAGACAAGTCAGGAAGGACGAGGAGGGATAGTTTACCTTCGTCAGTTACAAAGGATGTTTTTGTGACTTTGATGAGAGCTGTTTCGGTACTGTGGCAGGGGCAGAAACCTGATTGGAGGGATTCAAACATGGAGTTGCGGGAAAAGTGGGCACAGATTTGGGAGGCGACAACACGTTCAAGGACTTTGGCGAGGAAAGGGAGGTTGGAAATGGGGCGGTAGTTTGCAACGATGGAGGGGTCAAGGGTTGGTTTATTGAACCTTCTGACTCAGAGGCAATAGTGCTACCACTGAGCCACAGCTGACAGCTAGATGCGCAACGTGATGCAATCTGGATGTGGCTTTTTTTTGTCAGGTCCAAGCTTCAACTTTTGCAGGAGGCTGTTTTCCGCCAATAGTTTCTACGCTCAATGTCTATCAGGGGACAGCTTTGCTTCAAGGGAATTCAGTCAGCAAATACCAAGGAGGTGTGAGACGATGAAGACTGCAATGCCTCAGTAAATTCATTCAGCGTATTGGATGCAGAACAAAATCAGCTCATAAAAATAAAACTCAAATGAGCGGTGCAAGTCATAGCCCAGGAATTGTTCAGAATCCAGACTCTCAGTTTACACCTTCTGTTATTTGGCCTCATCATACATCGAACTGAAGGTTAGGATGACTCAGAGTCGAGTTCAGTCAGGAGCCTGCATGGCTGTTTTCTAAAACAGATGAGTACTATACACGCTATAGGAGACTTTGCATTGGAAAAAAACCATCAATCTTGGATGCTCCACTCATTGCGAAGTGTGGAGACTCTGATGTATTTGGCCCACAGCGCTTCCTGATGAATGGCCCTGTCTGGGTCGAATTGTTACTGCCCTCAATTTAGGCAGCATTATTGACTCTATTACAGATCTAACACTGCTTTATGTATCTAGTCAGAGATTTTAATGCAAGAGTCCAGCATTTGGTAAGGACTGGATTGAGTTTTGCTGTGATGCTTCCGCTGTGGAAGAGCTGACCTTGCGTTAAGACACAGACATGCAGAATGGCCACTCATGTGAGGTATTGCTCGGTAACCCTGTGACCATACCTTAGTGCGGAGTCAGCCCCTTGAGAGAAAGATTTGTGGGAATCTTTTTTTCAAAACTCTAAAAACTATTCTAAATTTTTGATTATCGCTGCTTCTAACTATGAACTTAATTTATACATTCAACCCAAACGTGATGTATTATTAGTCAGGGTCCTTCGTTTTTGTAGCTGTTAATCACTGGCCCGCACCGAGTTACCTCCTCCGGGCTCAATAATCGGTTTTGGTGTTAATAGTCTAGGGAAAGGAAACAAATTTAAAAGGAAAGACTTACATTTATATAGCGCCTTTCACGACCACCGGACATCTCAAAGTGCTTTACAGCCAATGAAGTAGAGTCACTGTTGTAATGTAGGAAACGCGGCAGCCAATTTGCCCACAGCAAGGTCCCACAGACAGCAATGTGATAATGACCAGATAATCTGTTTTTGTTATGTTGGTTGAGGGATAAATATTGGCCAGTGAGGAATAAATATTGGCCAGGACACCGGGGATAACTCCGCTAATCTTCTTCGAAATAGTGCCATGGGGTTTTTTACATCCACCTGAGAGAGCAGACAGGGCCTCGTTTTAATGTCTCATCTGAAAAACGGCACCTCCGGCAGTGCAGCACTCCCTCAGCACTGCACTGGGAGTGTCAGCCTAGTTTATGTGCTCAAATCTCTGGAGTGGGACTTGAACCCACAACCTTCTGACGCGGAGGAAAGTGTGCTACCCACTGAGCCACAGCTGACAAATTAGCCACAGTTCCCTCTCCTAATTGTTACACAGTGACCCTGCTGAAAGTGAGTTTCTGAGGGCATTAGGTGAAGATAGATCGGGCTTGGCCAAGGTGCCCGTGAAGGGGGAGGAATATCCAGACTTCCTGCGTCCACACGCTTAATCCGGATGTGAAGCAAATACAGAGCATTAAAGATTGAGGAAATTCGAGTGCAACTGTGCCACGTGCCTAATTAGGCTGTGCCCGGCTTTCCCCGATCTTTTGTACCCATTGATCCCTGTGCCCGAACGCATCTCGGCTTGTAATGTATATACCTTTAAGGGGGGAACTATCTTTTACAGCTCATGTATACTGCAGTACCGGCAGTGACCACACCTGTATATAGCCCTGAGTAGTAATCTGTACAGATCAGTTCCAGTGTGAGCCACGTTGAGTAAACACACCTGTTGTACCATTCTCCTGCAGTCTGTATCTTATTATACACGGACACAACATTGGCGACAAGGCAAGTTCGAACCTACCTGCAACTCTGCATCACCTCCCGGGGATTCGTTCCTGGAGATCAGTGGATTGGAGGTCAAGGCCAGAGACTCGGGCGTCGACCACGGGCAACCACCCAGTCATCCAGCAGAGACTCGAGAATTGCGGGGGAGGCTGTCGATAGCCAGGCTTGGCTTTCCAGTCGAGGTGGTCCAGCGAAACGGGCTGGCAACAGGTAGTGCGCAGACCCTTCCCGGACAGCGGCGGGCTAGAGCCCGACCGAGCGGCACAGCAAAGGGCCGAGCAGCGTCGACGGGGGAGAGAGAGAGAGAGGGCAGAGCGCACAGGGCGCAGCCGGTGTTCAGGGGCCGAGCAGCGTCGAAGAGAGAGAGAGAGACGCGCAGAAACCCGCAAGGTGCCGCCATTGCCACGAGGACCGCCGAGAGCGGCGTTGGCAGCAGCGCAGGAGAAGCGCGCGAAACCTACAGGGCGCCGCCATTGCCACAAGAACCGCCGGGAGCGGCGTCGGCAGCAGCGGGGGAGGAAGGAAAGCGTGGGAGATGCCATTTTAAGCCATTGGGAGACGCCATTTTAAACCACACCCAAAATGCCGAAGAGTGGCAGTATCACCGCATTTGACAATGAAGTCGAAGATTGGACTACATATTTCGAACGAATAGAGGTATACTGCAAGGCAAATGAGGTGTCAGATGACAGGAAAGCGTTGGTATTGTTAAATTTAATTGGTGCAAAGACGTATGGTTTATTACGAAATCTAGTAGCCCCAACGAAGCCAATGGAAAAGAGTTTTGAAGACGTAGTAACGATACTACAGGAACATTTAAACCCCACACCGCTGCTGATAGCAGAAAGATTCAAGTTTCACAAACGGGACCAGCATAAGGATGAAAGCAATGCTGATTATTTAACAGAACTGCGCAAACTATCGAAAAACTGCCAGTTTGGAGTGGGACTGGCAGATACCTTAAGGGACAAGTTTGTGTGTGGGCTTCAAAGTGAAGGAACCCAGAAACGGCATTTATCTGAAAAGGACCTTACGCTGGAAAAGGCTTTCAGCATTGTGGTATCATATGAAGCAGCAGCACGGGGCGCTGCAGAGATACAACAGAGACCGCAAGAATATGGCACAAATGAAATTCATATGGAACAGAGAAGTGCTATCGCTGCGGCAGAACAACACATGACCAGAATGATTGCTGGTTCAAAGACAAAGTGTGCAGACAGTGTGGAAAAGTAAGACACATAGCACGAGTCTGCAGGTCGGGAAAGAAAACCAGCAATAAGAAACCTACCAAAGAAAAGTACAAGAAGGTACATAAGATGACGGAGAATAGTTCAGACGAACAAAAGAGTGATAACGACTCCGAAAGCAGGGAACTGAGGTGTCTGAAACTACATAACGTGATCACAACGGAGGATCACCGAACCATTTGGGTCACTCTCAAGATAGCAGGAGTCCAGGTAAAGATGGAATTGGACACAGGATCAGCCCTAACAGTCATAAACTGACGGGACTACGAGCGGGTATTCTCACACATACCCTTGAGAGACACAAAAATTATTTTGAAGACGTACACGGGGCAAAAAGTCTACCCCAAAGGAAAAATAAGGGTGACCGTTATATATAACGGTAAGGAAACACCAAAACTAGACCTGTATGTATTACAAGATGGAGGACCACCATTACTGGGACGTGAATGGATCCGGAAAATACAACTGGATTGGCATTCCATACAGGCACTGACTGTAGCTGACAAAAAGGATGACGATGTCACACCTGGGCGACTGTCAAAGATCCTAACTGACGCGAAAGAAGTGTTCCAGCAAGGACTCGGAACACTAAAAGGCATGACAGCGATGATTAAAATTGAAGAAAACGCAAGCCCAAAATTTTTTAAGGCCAGACCGGTACCTTATGCGATCCGCCCAGCCATCGAAGCAGAGCTGGAGAGTCTGGAACATTCAGGTGTACTGTCCAAGGTAGACTGGAGCGAGTGGGCTACACCCATCGTCCCTGTGATTAAAAAGTCATTGAGCAGCACGCCTGGCGAACCAAGGAAGGTTCGCATCTGTGGGGACTTTAAGGTAACAGTGAACCCGGTCCTTCACACCGTACAATATCCACTTCCGCGGATTGAAGATATTTTCGCCTCGCTATCTGGAGGGAAACGCTTCACTAAGATTGATCTGGCCCAGGCGTATCTGCAAATGGAGGTAGAAGAAGCATCAAAAAAATACCTCACAATCAACACCCATAAAGGTCTCTGTGATGAAATATATGCCTTCATCAGCCTATGTGTTTTACCTGTGTGTTTCACCTGCTTGTATTGTGTGAACCGCCCCCTTTTGTTCCTATTGTGTGTGTTGGCTACGCCCCTGTCTTTTGCCATATAAAGGTCTCAGGAGCTGGATGAGTCATTCCTACCAGACGCCCGATGTGGGAAGACCTGTAATGCTGCTATGTTCTTAGTGATTAAAAGCCTTAGTTGAATCCTTTAAATTCCTTGTCTTTGAGTTATTGAAGGCACATCCGTCTCTACCAATACAACCGGCTGGTATTCGGGGTAGCATCAGCTCCGGCTATTTGGCAGAGGGCAATGGAACAAGTCCTGCAAGGGATCCCAGGGACCCAGTGTTATTTGGACGACATCCTGGTCACGGGCGAAAATGACAGTGATCACCTTGCCAACCTGGAGCAGGTGCTCACTAGATTGCAGGAATATGGGCTCCGAGCTAACCGCCCCAAATGCGAGTTTTTTAGAAAACAGATCTCGTATTGTGGCCACGTTATCGATAAAGAGGGGTTACATAAGTCCCCAGAGAAGATTGAGGCAGTAGTCAAGGCTCCAGCACCGGAAAATGTGTCACAACTGAGGTCGTTCCTTGGGCTGGTAAACTACTACCATAAGTTCTTGCCAAATTTGTCTACAATACTACACCCACTGAACACCCTACTGCAAACTGGGGTGCCATGGAAGTGGAGTGACGAATGTAGACGAGCTTTCCAGAAGAGCAAAACACTAATCACATCGAAAGAGGGATTGGCCCATTACAACCCAGCATTACCAATTCGGTTGGCATGTGATGCATCACCCTGCGGCATTGGAGCGGTGCTGTCGCACAAATTGTCGGACAGCTCAGAGAGGCCAATAGCCTTTGCGTCACAATCACTAACCTCAGCCGAGCGTAACTACGCCCAGATTGATAGGGAGGCCCTCAGCCTAGTGTGGGGAGTGAAAAAGTTCAATCACTATCTGCACGGGCAGAAATTCACCTTGCTGACGGATCACCAGCCCCTTGTCTCCATTTTTAATCCGAAGAAGGGCGTTCCGGTGATGACTGCGCAACGACTACAAAGATGGTCACTTTTTCTAGGGGCGCACCACTATGAGATTGAATATAAGGGCATGAAACAGCATGGAAATGCTGATGGGCTATCACGCCTGCCATGCCTACTGCGGAGGAAGCACCAGCAGTGGATCCTGTCGAAATATTCCATTCGACTATAGTTGCATACCTACCGGTAACTAACGCTTGTATCGAAAAGGAAACCCGAAATGACCCGACACTGTCTCGGGTATATGATTTGACGGTGAAGGGATGGCCAGCACATGGCGACTCACTGTTGCCAGCATTCTCGACAAGGAGAGAACAGCTGTCAGTGTGCCGGGGGACCTTGATGTGTGGATCCCGAGTGGTAGTTCCACCCAAGTTAAGGGATAGAGTGCTCAATGAGCTTCATGAGGGTCATCTGGGAGGGGTAAAAATGAAAAACCTAGCCAGGGCTTATGTGTGGTGGCCGGGAATCGATAAACAAATCGAGGACCTGACCAAGAGTTGCTCAGGATGCCAGAAAGTCCAAAATGCACCACCACAGGCCCCTCTACACCCATGGGCATGGCCTTCATCTCCATGGCAACAGGTGCATATTGATTTTGCTGGTCCATTCATGGACTCAATGTTTTTAATAGCCGTGGATGCGCACTCGAAATGGCCTGAGGTCATCAAAATGTCCTCCACCACCACGGAGAAAACTATTGCAGTCCTACGGACCATTTTTGCCAGGAATGGCTTGCCAGAACAGATTTGCTCCGACAACGGACTACAGTTTGTGTCCGAAGAGTTCCGGAGGTTCTTGAAGAAGAATGGGGTAAGACATTACACATCCGCCCCGTATCATCCAGCCACAAATGAATTTGCTGAGAGGTTCGTACAAACCTTTAAGAAGGCAATAAAGGCTATGTACAATGACAACATTCCGCTGCAGCACAAGGTGGACAATTTCCTGTTCGCCTACCGGAATGCGACACATGCAGTCACCAACCAGGCCCCAGCCATGATGTTCTTTAACCGAAGGTTAAGATCTCGCCTGGATTTGCTCAGACCAAACGTACGAAGAGATGTTGAGAGTAAGCAATTCCAGCACATCCATGAGAAGCCAACAAGGAGCTTCAATATAGGGCAACCAGTCTTGGCCCGCGACTACCGAACAGAAAAATGGCAGCCAGGAACGATATGCACACAGTGGACATTGGGGAGAGCATCGTGAGACGCCATGCTAACCAGATCCTAGAGTCACAGGAACAAGTCAACCCCATGCCTCGCCCATACGTACCTGGTGAGGAACCCGACGTACAGGTCGCATCTACCCAAGAAACAGTAGCATCGGAAGCTGCTGAACCAACTGACGACAGGGGGCCAGAATCGCCTCCGCACCAAGAGCAAGACACTCGGGAAAGGCGCTATCCAGAAAGGATCAGGAAGCCTCCCCAAAGACTGAATATATAAATAGACTATTTTCAGCTAATGTTGCATGTTAAAAGTGTTAATTGTACTTAGTTTGATATTTAATTGTCAAATGAGTGTTATGGTACTGTTAATCTAAAAGGGGAGGAATTGTAATGTATATACCTTTAAGGGGGGAACTATCTTTTACAGCTCATGAATACTGCAGTACTGGCAGTGACCACACCTGTATATAGCCCTGAGTAGTAATCTGTGCAGATCAGTTCCAGTGTGAGCCACGTTGAGTAAACACCTGTTGTACCGTTCTCCTGCAGTCTGTGTCTTATTATACACGGACACAACATGGCTCATTATAATGGCTCCACCCTCAGGCTAAAGGGCCGTTCAAGCAAATTTCCTGCAATTACACTGGTTCAAAATGGGTGTAAAATGAAACCCAGAATTTTACACCCAGCAAGAAACAAGGTCATCGACCTGAAACGTTAACTCTGTTTCTCTCTCCACAGATGCTGCCTGACCCGCTGAGTATTTCCAGCATTTTCTGATTCTGTTTAATTTTCTGGTGTTTTATTGCGATTTTTTTTAAGCGATCTTTAAAATTATTTATCCTCACTGAGACTTGCCCTGTAGTTTCTGTCTCTTTGTATTTTTACAGCAACAGTATGAGCCACATCAAAAATTGCAAAGCTTCCCTGATTACAGGTCCTTAAACATGCTGTACCTAATGTGCATGAATGATGGGTGTACTTAAAGAAGGAATCTATGGTGCGAGTTTGGCTTTTTCCTCAGGTGCCAATTGATTACGTTCCAGCATAGGCTTGAAGGGATATTTAATAGTCCTAGCCCCTTTAGGGCTACCCCGGATCAGGCGTATTTCTCAGACGTTCACTTTCAACTAAAGTTTGAGGTAGCCGAATCCTAAAGATGCTTAATTGGGTCTAAAGGTCCGGGCAATCTCTCCATAAAGGAAAGGAACAACCCGAGAATGTTACCGTCCTCCAGATAGCACTTTTAATAAATTTAGCTAGACTGTAACGTTCCGGATATTATGAGGGTCCGGAAATCTCCGTCAGAATTTTGCAACTCTTCACCAAAGAGTGTACAGAGATTGAGTTCCTGAGTTTTTGATACAGAATTATGCGAGACAATTCTAAAAATATATAGAGATTTATTAAAGAACCGACATGCAATTTACAGTTGAGGAATCAGTTAATCACAACATTAACAGTTCTAAAAAGAGAAAAAATACTATATTTTTAACAGATAATCTTACTTTTAAATCTTAACTTTGCTACCATATAACAGTTCTTAAAGTTATCTATACAGGATATCCATCAATATCAAATACCTTTGATCCCCGAGGTGCAAAGTGTGGTAGACTACAGAGCCGCCTCTGAAGCCGAGAATTGCTTTGCCCGATTAAAGCAAGTCTGATATCCCATTTGAGAGTTCAATATTTATACCCTTTTCCAGTGGTATCTCCTTTAAAGTTTCTGCTGATGCAAGTTAATTATCCCGAGTCATTTTTCTGCCGACCTCTGCAACTCTTACTGCCACATCAGCCAGAATCTTGTCTCATCTCCAGGTGTTCTGGGTTGATCATATAAAAACAGTGTGACGGGCAGGTGTTCCTTATTTTATGTGCCATCTTTACGAAGTTTAAACTAAAACACCTTATCCAGGGTGAACCATTGTTTTGTTCCCAAAAGGTCAGCTTGCCAGAGCCATGCACCTTCTGTTTCAATAAGGTTATTTATTCAGGGTCAACAACTATCTTATCTCAATAGCCAGAATGCTTTCATAGCTATTTCATCGTTAGGTTTCTAAATTTCCAAACTCAGTTTGTCATGTTTTAATAAGCCCAGAATGCTTTCATAAGAGTGTATTTTTCTGACTAGGTTATATGGTTTATTCCTTCACAAGCTAATGAACATTGGCAGGAAATTTAGCTGCAAATTGGCATCGGCAAAATGGGCACACAGATGGGTGTAATTTCCCAATTAACCCCCTCCACCACAGGAAATTCCACCCCAAACAGCCTGCCGTTACTCAATGTCTAGGCATACACATGAAGAATGGTCATTCGGGTGATACACTGGGAGCTGCCAGCTCCTGAGAATCTATCTATCCCAACATGAGGCACCACCTTTAGGGAAGACTGGGCAGGTAGAAAGGAGAAGAAAGAATTTGTATTTATTTAGTGGGTTCGCATCTTCAGAACCTTCCAAAATGCTTCACACTTTTCAAGTACAATTACTGCTGTGTAGGCCTGGGCAAGTGGACAGGGCCTCAGGTTAATGGCTTATCTGAGCAATGGGACCTCTAACAATGCAGCACTCCCTCAGTGTGATACTGAAGTGTCAACATCTGTGCTGCAGTCTATAGTTGGGCTTGGAACTATGACGCTCTAAATTCAGAGACAGGAGTGCCACCAACTTAGCCAAGCAGACACATTGGGATCAGGACAAAATTAGGGGAAGAAGACGATGAGGAAGGCTAGATAACAAACTGCCACTTGACACAACAACAACAGCTTGTATTTATATAGTCCCTTTAATGTAGTAAAACATCCCAAGGTGCTTCACAGGAGCGTTATCAAACAAAATTTGACACCGAGCCACATAAAGAGATACTAGAGCAGCTGACGGGTCAAAGAGGTAGGTTTTAAGGAGTGTCTTAATGGAGGAAAGAGAGGTGGCGAGGTTTAGGGAGGGAATTCCAGAGTTTAGGGCCTTGGCAGCTGAAGGCACGGCCGCCAATGATGGAGCGATTAAAATCGGTATTTTTGTTTTCGTTATATAAATTTTGACAGATGTTTGGCTTTCTACAATGCTGAAAATGTGACAACGTTTACTGACCCAGCATTAAATAAACCTGAATAAACACATTATCTATTTCCTTTTTTTCTGATCTATTTTTAAAAGGTAACCCCTGCACCAATGTGACCTTGTTTGGAGAATTCAGTGACATGAACAATTCGGAGACCCCAGCATCAATTTTCTAGCCATTTGTGTTCTGAATCAGCCTTCTAATTCTGTGCACAAAGCTGTTAAAGACAAGACCGAAAAATGATCAAATACCGTTTCTGACTTGCCTTTAACTGCTGCACACACAATGGGAACGCTGCATCAGTAATGAAGCGCCCGCGAAGCTAACATTCGGCTGCATTTCTTCACGGATTTGTTCAAAGAATGTTTTGCTTTTAAAGAAATCCGTCTTGGATGAAACAGGCAAAAGTAGAATAAAGAGCATGGTTTAACCAGCAGTGAATGCAGGGTCACTAGACATTGATGGACTTTGCAGTGAGGAGAACAGAAATTATATGTACCCTCCTCACAAAAGCTCTTGAAAGTCACTTGTACATATAACCTTGGGGGTGGTTGTGAAGACAGGATGAACAATCCGTAGAATCTGAGTTTAAAAATATGTGTCGAAGGCTAAATTGATAGCCAGCAATGTTTTGTAGATGAGCTCTACTTAGTGCTATTGCAGAAGTAATGGCCCATTCATTAAATATATTCAAGAAGGAGTTAGATATATTTCTTAAGGCTAAAGGGATCAAGGGATATGGGGAGAAAGCAGAGACAGGGTACTGAATTTGGATGATCAGTCATGATCTCAATGAATGGTGGAGCAGGCTTGAGGGGCCGAATGGCCTACTCCTGCTCCTATCTTCTATGTTTCTAAAACAATTGCTGTAAAAATGATGGTGAGACTCATAGCGCTCACCATTATTTAAGTACAAATACCACAGCAACTTCAGGTGAGGGCAGATGCACGTTTACACGTGGAAATTGAGAATTTGCTGTTTGAGATGCACTGCTCCACTGTTAGCTTCGTGAAGACAGCATCTTGCTGTCTGGCTCCCCTTTGAAATGCAGTGAATGGCGTGAGATGCGCAGTAGATCTGAACTAAACCCGCCGCAAAAAGTTAAGTCAAGTTAATTTCAAGTCTAAGGACCCTTTTAACGATGTGATAAGTGTTCATTACTGCCAGTCAACCTCTCTCGCACTGAAAATGAACTATTACAAGTGCAGAGTCTCATTCCCTCAAGTTTTAATTGTTGTTGGAGATTTTTTTTTAAATACTTTTTCTTTCTGTCTCATTTTTCTCTCTCTCTTAATCCAATCTTTCTTTCCTTCTCTTTACTTCTATATCTGTACCTGATTTGACATTGAATTCACCATTCTAAATTACATTTCCTTGTGCTGTTCATTTCCCAATCCTGTAATCTGATTGGTTAAGGAGATACACAGTTGCTTGCCCTGTTCACTCAGGTTCCAGATGCCCTGCAGAGGGTGCCGCGCCGTTTCCATCTTGCACTTCCACCAACTTGCAGCGCAAAATAGCACGGAGATTAAACAGGCAGGAGCAAGTCTAACTAACGGCGGGCACCGCTCGTTGACCAGTTACAGGAATTGTTGGGCCAATATGTTGCTGGACAAGGTAAAGAATTTTTTACGGATTGGCTTAAGCATACTACTTTTACAGAACTTATAACCTGTGATGCACGTAGACCAAATAGGTGGGGCCAATTTTAACCCAACCCGTCCATTCGCAAAACTGACAGGATCATGTGCAACACTGGCTTTGCACCACACCCGATTTTACTCCTCATTAAAGTTAATGCAGAGTAATATTAAGCGGGGTGTAAAACCGGTGTTCCACCCAATCCCGTGTGTTTCCTGCCCGGCGATATAGGTTAAAATTACCCCTTAGTTTCAGTTGCATCTGATCTGATTAAATGCCTTACTATGCAAAGTTTTGTATCTCACTGACACTTTCTTTTGTATGTAATGTATTTTAAGGGAGGGGCTAGTTCAAGTCATTGGCGGTCATATTACTATATTCCCTAGGATTGTGGCTACCGATTCCAAAAATCCTGCCTTTCACTGTTAAACAGCCCTCCATCTTGGGTGCGCGTTGGTTTTATAGACTCACTGGCTGTGCTTCCACAATTGATTTTCCAGTGTTGAAAGTTACCATTTTCTGTCATCTCACGTATGTAGTGTTGTCAGGGAAACCGTGAAGGCATCTGTCCCTGATGTGTTGCAGATGTAGATATGGTTCCGCACTAATTGGCCTGTAACAGGATTCTGAAGCAAAGAGTATTTCCAGCCAGCTAGAGGGGTTGAAGTTCACAGTGGCTTGGTAGCCTCGTGTTACATGGGGATTGTAGGACAATTGCGATAACAATCACCGCAAGAGAACCATGCTGAGAAACCCTTACTGTCTGATGATTTAAGGACAACAACAGAATTAAATGGGTTGTAATGAGGTGACTTACAAACTTTGACAATCCACCTTAAACGATGAGAAGGTAGCCGAATTAACTCATACGTTTCCAAAAAACACTAAAACTGAGGTATGTTTATCGTTTAACCTCAACTTTATCTGGATCACAATTAGTTCAGGTGTATTCACTACCCCCCCCCCCGCCGCCCCCGCCCCCCCCCCCCATAGGTTTTATACAGAGAGCTGCCTGAGTCTTGCTTTACAACCAAAATTAAAACATTTGCCTGCCCGATGCATCGGAGCCTGGATAGTTCAGCCGGTAGAGCCACATCCTTCGGTGCGGACTCGATGGGCCGAATGGCCTCCTTCTGTGCTGTACTATTCTACGATTAACAGCTGTGGCAGCTATTTTGGTCTGTGCCGAGAACTGCTGGCGGTGGGGGGGCGGGGTGGGGGCGTGATGCAAAGCGGAGGCCTGTTTTGGAACCTTCACAGCATCTGACTCCCATTCCAACCGCCAACAAAACAACAACAACAAAAATCTTCTTTCTGCTGAAGTTTCAAGTCTTCCAGATAAAGTGTCACCTGCCCCTCTGTCCCCTTGAGATTACAAGCTGTATTGATCAAGGAGAATAAAGGGTATGATTTATGGACAGGCAGAATGCTCAGGCCAAGCCAGTAGCTGTTTAAAATGGCTGCCACAAAGGCCTTCCGCCATGACAGAACCAAGAGTGCCGACTGAATTTTGGTCCTGAGTCAGAAATGCACTTGTCTTCTCAGATGTCTGTTAACAAGTTATTCAGTTACGCAGCAGCTACCAGTTTATTTCTTGTACAAATCTGCAGCCACTAGATGGTTGGACTGCGCAGTTTACCCTGCATTACAGCAGCCGGTCGTAGTTTTTGTCAGTGCAGGAGAGTTTTTTTTTAGTGAGCTGCAACTAAGTGCTTCATACCCTTGAAGACTAAACTCCGCGCAGTTGGGGTTCAGAACTTCTGCAAGGTGAGATTTGCTGAAACTAGTAAGGGTCGTACGGAGCTTTAAATTATCAGCCAGTTGCCCAAAGGCCATATACAGTGCTTGCACACAAGCAATGCGAACACGTAAAGGTCTGAATTGTAGAGGATATTATGCTTCTAGGATGCTTAGCTAAAACTTTTCTTTGAAGAGCTGCTGTTTGCTGCTTAGCATTAGGAAAGTGAAAGGCAGAATACATTGAAAGTGTATTTGAAAATCTGGAGACCATATGAATTGCAATTAAAATGCAGTTATCCCATAACCTATCCCATTGCACATGGTGATGACATTCTCATTTGGAACAAAACACCAGTGTAGGCTTGATGGGCCGAATTGCCTGTTTCTGTGCTGTTACATGGGCCTGTGCTATGATCCTATTCTCATTTGTTTCATATTTTATCGTTGCCCTGGTACGTTTACTTAGGTAGTCATTGGCCCAGAAATTCGGGTCGGAGGCTTCCCGCAGGTGCAAGCCTCCGACATGCACTTACCTAGCGCGCCGGCCATTGAGCTGTTTGCCCGCGTGGGATTCCGATCCTGGGCCTCCTCCAGCTGCCGGCGCGCAGTGCTTGCGTATCCCAGGGGAGCAGTTAGTTCGATGCGTCCCCTGGGTTCGCGTGGCCCATGGAGAGCCAATGGTAGCAGGGAAATGCCCATTCATAAAATTGACAGGAAGAGCTGTCAAAAGCATAAATACTATAAGCCCCAAAACATAACTAAAACTTCAAATACATTTTTTTAAAAACATCACATTTTTAAAATAACTATAAATTATATAAAATGACCATTTTAAACAATAATTTAAATTTTTGAAAAAATTAATTACATTTTCTAACGGGGCTAAAAATAAACTATTTTAAAATAATAAACCTGTGGAAAAATGTTTTAATTTTAATTAATTCACCACTTACCTTGTTAAAAGCAGGCCTTGCGCCTGCTTTTTATATGTGTAACTCCTGGAGACTTACCCTCCCGGAAAAACCTGGAAAAAAAAGTAAGTTCAATGCACACGCGCTGCCTCTCCGGCGCACGCGTTCCACCTCTGAACCCCTTCTTTCAAGGGAACGGAAGTTCTGGTTTCCCGCGCAGGCGCAGTGCATGCATGAAACCGGCACTTCCATTGGGCCTACGGGTGAGTACCCCGTGCGTGCTCACCCGTGGAGACCCGAATTTCTGGGCCATTGTTTCCCTACATTACAACAGTGACTGCACTTCAGAAAGTACTTTGTTGGCTGTGAACTGCTTCAGGACGTCATGAGGTCGTGAAAGGTGCTATATAAATGCAAGTTCTTTCATTCATTATTACCGGCAAGTTATAGAACTCACACGTATAAATATTACTTCCTGTTCTCGTCGTAACTGTTCAGTTATTGGCAGAAAGCATGATCTCATAGCATCAATTCTATAATAGATCTTTTTCTATGTTGAGAAACACCTTAGATGAAAGGCTGAGGCACATGGTGCAGGACAGCAAGGTTGAAAAGAGCAACTAAAGAAATAAATAGCATGTATATAGCGTCTTTCGACACCTCGTAATGTTTCACAGCCAATGTTTTTGATGTGTCGTCACTGTTTTGCAGGTAAACAGAAAGAAACTCTTGCATTTATATAGCGCCTTTCACGACCACCGGACGTCCCAAAGCACTTCACAGCCAATTAAGTACTTTTTGAAGTGGACTCACTGTTGTAATGTGGGAAACGTGGCAGCCAATTTGCACAGAGCAAGCTCCCACAAACGGCAATGTGACAATGACCAGATAATCTGTTTTTTAGTGATGCTGATTGAGGGATGAATATTGACCAGGACACCAGGGATAACTCCCCTGCCCTTCTTCCGAGCAGCTAGCCGACAACCACGATGTGCGTGGATTCTTTAGCACAGTCAAGACCATCTACGGCCCAAGCACCCAAGGTCCTACCCCACTGCGGGCCAAGAATGGAGAGGTACTCATCAAGGACAGAGAGGCAGTCAGTGCCCGCTGGAAGGAGCACTTCGAAGATCTCCTTAACCGAGACTCTGTCTTCGACGCGAGTGTCCTCAACTCCATCCCGCAGCATGCTACCCGCCACCACCTCAGCACAACCCCAGCACAACCCCAGCCCGGCATGAGGTTGAAAAGGCCATCTGACAACTGAAGAACAACAAGGCCTCAGGAACAGATGGAACTCCTGCCGAGGCACTAAACCATGGTAGAGAAGCACTACTGGTGCGAATTCATGAGCTCATTTCTCTTATCTGGAAGGAGGAGAGCATGCCAGGGGATCTCAGAGATGCCGTAATTGTGACCATCTTCAAGAAAGGTGACAAGTCCGATTGTGGTAATTACAGAGGAGTTTCCCTGCTGTCTGCCACAGGGAAAGTAATCACAAGAATCCTCCTCAATCGCCTTCTCCCAGTGGCCAAAGAGCTCCTCCCAGAGTCGCAATGCGGATTCCGCCCACTAAGGGGCACAATGGACATGATCTTCACCGCACGTCAATTACAAGAGAAATGCAGGGAACAGCACCAACTGCTGTACATGGCTTTCTTTGATCTCACAAAGGCCTTTGACACTATCAACTGTGAGGGATTATGGAGTGTCCTCCTCAAATTCGGCTGCCCTCAAAAGTTTGTCACCATCCTCCGCCTGCTTCACGATGACATGCAAGCCGTGATCCTGACCAACGGTTCCACCACAGACCCAATTCACGTACGATCCGGGGTCAAGCAAGGCTAGTCATCGTACCAACGCTCTTCTCGATCTTCCTTGCTGCAATGCTCCATCTCACCCTCAGTAAGCTCCCCGCTGGAGTGGAGCTAATTTACAGAACAAACGGGAAACTGTCCAGATCCAAGGTTGTCCCATCCTCTGTCATCGAATTACAGTATGCAGACGACGCTTGCATCTGCGCACACTCGGAGGTCGAACTCCAAACCATCGTCAGCACCTTCACCGAAGCGTACGAGAGCATGGGCCTTACACTAAACATCCGTAAGACAAAGGCCCTCTACCAACCTACGCCCGCCACACAGTACTGCCCCCCGATTATCAAAATCCACGACAAGGTCTTGGACAACGTGGACCACTTTCCGTACCTCAGGAACCTACTGTCAACAAGGGCAGACGTCGATGATGAAGTCCAACACTGCCTTCAGTGTGCCAGTGCAGCCTTCGGTCGCCTGAGGAAGACAGTGTTTGAAGACCAAGACCTCAAACCCAGCACTAAGCTCATGGTCTACAGAACAGCAGTGATACCCGCCCTGCTGTATGCCTCAGAGACATGGACCGTGTACAGCAGGCACTTCAAAGCACTGGAGAGGTACCACCAACGCTGCCTCCGCAAGATCCTGCCAATTCATTGGCAGGATAGGTGCACTAACGTCAGTGTTCTCGCTCAGGCCAACATCCCCAGCATCGAAGCTTTGACCACGCTCAATCAGCTCCGATGGATGGGTCACATTGTCCGCATGCCCGATACGAGACTCCCAAAACAAGCGCTCTACTCGGAGCTCCGACACGGCAAGAGAGCCCCAGGTGGGCAGAAGAAACGCTTCAAGGACACCCTCAAAGCCTCCTTCAAAAAGTGCAACATCCCCACCGACACCTGGGAATCCCTGGCCCAAGACCGCAGAAAGTGGAGGAGAAGCATCCGAGAAGGCGCCGAACAACTCGAGTCTCTTCGCCGGGAGCAAGCGGAAACCGAGCGCAAGCAGCGCAAGGAGCGCACATCAACCCAAGCACCCCACCCACCCGCCCCTTCAACCACCGTCTGCCCCGCCTGTGACAGAGACTGTAGGTCTCGCATTGGACTCATCAGTCACCTGAGAACTCATTTTTAATGTGGAAGCAAGTCATCCTCGGTTCCGAGGGACTGCCTAAGCAGAGAAGAAGCCTAAGATATACAGTGCTTGTACACAAGCAATGCGAACACTTAAAGATCTGAACTGTAGAGGATATTGTGCTTCTAGGATGCTTAGCTACAACTTCTCTTTGAAGAGCTGCTGTGTGCTGCTTAGCATTAGGAAAGTGAAAGGCAGAATACACTGAAAGTGTATTTGAAAATCTGGAGACCATATGAATTGCAATTGAAATGCAGTTATCCCATAACCTATCCCATTGCACATGGTGATGACATTCTCATTTGGAACAAAACACCAGTGTAGGCTTGATGGGCTGAATTGCCTGTTTCTGTGCTGTTACATGGGCCTGTGCTATGATCCTATTCTCATTTGTTTCATATTTTATCGTTGCCCTGGTATGTTTACTTAGGTAGTCATTGTTTCCCTACATTACAACAGTGACTGCACTTCAGAAAGTACTTTGTTGGTTGTGAACTGCTTCAGGATGTTGTGAGGTCGTGAAAGGTGCTATATAAATGCAAGTTCTTTCTTTCATTATTACCGGCAGGTTATAGAACTCACAAGTATAAATATTACTTCTTGTTCTCCTCGTAACTGTTCAGTTATTGGCAGAAAGCATGATCTCATAGCATCAATTCCATAATAGATCTTTTTCTATGTTGAGAAACACCTTAGATGAAAGGCTGAGGCACATGGTGCAGGACTGCAAGGTTGAAAAGAGCAACTAAAGAAATAAATAGCATGTATATAGCGTCTTTCGACACCTCGTAATGTTTCACAGCCAATGTTTTTGATGTGTAGTCACTGTTTTGCAGGTAAACAGAAAGAAAGACTTGCATTTATATAGCGCCTTTCACGAGCACCGAACGTCCCAAAGCACTTCACAGCCAATGAAGTACTTTTTGAAGTGGACTCACTGTTGTAATGTGGGAAACGCGGCAGCCAATTTGCGCCCAGCAAGCTCCCACAAACGGCAATGTGACAATGACCAGATAATCTGTTTCATAGTGATGCTGATTGAGGGATGAATATTGACCAGGACACCAGGGATAACTCCCCTGCCCTTCTTCAAAATAGTGCTGTGGGATCTTTTACATCCACCTGAGAGAGCAGACTGGGCCTCAGTTTAACGTGTCATCTGAAAGAAAATGAAGGCGTTCAAGAGGCAGTGGTTGGGAGAGACACCAAGTTTGGATTTTAACAACCTCTTCATTCTAAGAGGAAGAGAAAACTGAGGGAGTAAAATTTAGGAATGAGTTCCAGTGCGAGATGGCACAAAGTGTCTTGATTTCAGTGAGGAGAGGAGGAGGATTGTATAGGATGGTGTATTAATAAGAACAAAAGGTGAGAGTTCAGAAGAGCATTGATCAGAGTGGTATCAATGAAAGAGAGAGAGACCAGAAAGAATACTTGGACCCCAAACACAGCTGAACTTCATGAATGAAAAATCATTTCTTAGATGCTGCTTTGTTTTTGGGCTACTTTGTTACAGTTATGATAAATGGTAGTTATAAATATTAGAGCACACCGTTCTCACTGGGAAACGTCCTGTATGAGTGTTTCACGTTGAAAGAGATCATTCTCCAGAGCCATGCGTCACACAGGGAATTGTTTAGTTTAATTTCGTGTTTCACTCAGAAAAACACAGTCTCTATTCCAATGACCCTGGAATAAAAAATATTAACCTGAATGAAGTTACGCAAGCCGATGTTTGCTCCGTGAAGCTCTTGCGTCATTTTGCTCCTGTTATTTCATACCTGAACGACTGACTGCCAGTGGGACAAATATCAGCCGTCAGTTTTAATTCCAGGAAAACAAAAAGATGATTTACAATAAAGGATGACGCAGCCTGCATTTTCCCTTTTATCTGTTGCCGTGGGTTGGACGTCAGATCAGCAGAGCAACATCAAAAGCCTTCGCTTCTGGCAAAGATCTATGTCCCAACAACACTGAATCACGGAGCGGATTGAGAGACAGGTATATCACTTCATCAGTACATCTGCCACAGGGCATCAAGGTATTCATTTGAAACTCGGATCCGGCCCTGTGTTGACTTTATAAGTTTACATCATGCACGAATGGTAGGAACCTTTGGTCACTTTGCAATAAATCCATTCTATTCACCATGACCATCTCGTTTTACTGGCACTCGTGCTTCTGCATGGTTATTCAGAATGGAAAGGCATTACAGATGTCCCATTGCTCACACGTATGATGTGAGTTTCTCATTGTTTAAACTAGATTGACACAGTACTCAGGAGGGAGGAGAGGTGTTTAAAATAACTGCTGGGACTATGAAAACCTGGCAGATTTATTATCATCATGCACTAAACATGTCAGAATTTAACATCTGCATTGCATAGAATTTATCATCCAGAGCCAGATTTACAGAATGGGAGTCCCAGTGACTGGAAAACTGGGGGAAAAAAGGTTGTTCTCGATGTTTTACATCTCTATTGAAAATATATTGCTTAACTGAATTCAGTATAAAAAACCTGTTGCGTTCACTTAATCAGGAGTGGATGGAGTAGTAATCCCAGGTGATCTTTTTTAATTTTGTTACTGTATTTCGCTAAATAGATGGGAAAACATAATGGGACCTTTATGTGTTGTGATATTACAAGATGTCTGACCCAGTTATGACTAAGTCTATTATTTTGTGCAGTGATAAGGCTACGTAAAATATGCACATAATCATAACTGGGACTGAAGAGTTTGAATGGATTGTAATGTGGGTAAATGTGAAGGTGTGCATGCTGCAACGGAACATGAAATGTCTACGTGATGAAGGGTTTCTCTTCAAAAGTAGACGAAGAAAAAGATTGGACTATCATTATCACTGAAAGGCCTAGAAATTGGGTTGGGGCGCCAAAGTGGCGCAAAAGTCGCCTGAGCGCAGGATTTAGCGCAGCGATCGGAGTAGCTCCGATTGCCAGAAATTCAGTTTCAGTGCCGCTCGAGGGACACGGGGCGAGGCTCAAGGCGCTCCACGTCCCTCTTAGGGCGCTGAAACTGATTATCGCAACGCAACGTGCCGCAGCGCCACACGCTGCGGTACTGCAGGCCTTCCTCCCACTGTTAAGGGGGAGGTGCCTGCAACAGCGCGATCCCCGATCGCGAGTGCCGGCAAATGAGCCCGGCACCAAGGAGAAGTGCCGGGCTCTCGGGAAACAGCTGGCAATGCCGCGGGGGGAGGGTTAGGAGGCCAGGGACAGAGGTGCTGGCAGGCGGCCGCTGAAAAAGCGGCCGCCCTGCACCGCCACCTTAACTTGCGCCACTGCCGGCACAGTAAGGCCCCGTGAACCGGGCGCGGGTAGCGAGCGGCGCAACAGCGGCGTTCGCTACCAAATATCGCGAACGGGGCACGAATGGGGCGCTGCGCACACCAATGACGCCATCGGTGGCGGCGCAGCGCAAAAGCCTAACGCCACCATTAGCGCCCCTACTGAATATCGCGGGAGATGCAGCCAGTGGCGCTACAGCCACTGACTGCCTCTTTAGGCGCGAACAGGTGACGCTACTCACCCAATTTCTCCCCCAAAGTATCTAATCAATACAATTAACTAGGCTAGTCATATATTAGGAATCATCCCAAGGATTACCATTGGGTTATCAATTTGAAAAAAAAAATCCAATTCTGCATAGATTGCTAGTTAGGCCACAGTTGAAATATTGTATATAGTTTTGGCCATTCTGCCTTCAGTCGAACATTAATGAGTTCAGAAAAGAGAAAAAAGGTTGATTATGTAGAAAGATTCACAGAACTGAATTGTTTTTGGAGAAAAGCAATTTAATGAGAGAATGTTTTTACAGTACAGTACTGAGAGGAATGGATAAATGGAAATCATGCAAACTCTACAACATTCACGGAACGCTCTACTTTATCATTCAGAGGGAATAAGTTGTTCGTCTGTGAATCGAGAATGGAGACCCCTGCCCCATCACAGCTGTCTTGAACAGAATGACACAAAGTGATGAATTTTGTCTGCACATATAGATCTTTGGTGAAGATTGATTAGTTTCAGCAAAGCTTTGATTGATTTCTCATTTTTCTTGAGAATGATTCCCTAGCCTGGCTGAGATGGATTATAGAATCCTGTTAAACTGAAGCAAATTAATAGAAAATGCGGGTATCGGTACAGTACCAGACGCTGACATATTTGAGGTAACAGATTGGACAGCAAGTTTGTATTTGGTAACAAAATCCAAATATATTCAGATTTGGACAGACCTTGTAAGATAAATGTACTTATACTCCTGGATGGATGATGGACAGCCCTTTCCATGTGTTACAGTACACACTGGCTCGCTATACAGACCTGTGCATACTCTTCCCTTACTCATAATTTAATTGTCACAATATTGGCCCAGAATTTGCAGGCAGCAGCGAAGCGACAGTGGTCACCGCTGACTTCGAAGAAAGCTGCCCACAAAGATCTTGTGATCTCTGTGGCGAAAACTTTCGCTTTTTTGACCTTAATTGGTTGTAGCACTGTCAAAAAGGGATCTCCAGTGTACTTTAGCAGTGATGTCATCAAGCTGTCTAAGCAGCCAATCACATTGAAGAATTCTCACAGGCAGCAAACCAGGAAATAAAAAGCACTGATTATCAATCACTTTTTAAATTTTTTACAGAGAACAAAATAAAGATTGGGACATACACATGGGGTTAAGATAGAAGCTGAAATATCATAAACAAACTTTTAAAACATATTTTTTATTATTTTAAAAGTCTAGTAATTTTTATCATAATGGAGAACTTTGATACTCCACAAATATAAAATTATTATTTCAGTGCCAGAACATTTGTTCAGCAGTCAATACATTGTTAAAACCCCAGTTAAAACTATTTCAACAAGGTTTAACTTATTCTGGGGTGTTTAACAGCAAAATGAGAGCAGAAAAGCGGAAGTTTACGTCAGTTCAATTGCTTTCACTGATTGCCAGCTATGGGGAGTTTCACAGCGCCATCTTTGGTGGAGCAGGGAATGACTGACCACAACTTCAGGATTTCCATGTTTATCTACGCATGCGCTAAATCCTAACGTTACGGTCAGTTTCAGAGGGGTAATGGCGGCAAACGCTGAGAGTTTCGCCATCATTGCAACCGCAAAATCTGGGCCATTGTGTGCAGCATATGACCTATTTTCCAACATGTGCCCCCAGTGGGTGAGGCTTCCCACCGGAAGCAAATGACCCTCTTAGACTTTACACTGAGTTTTCCCACAATAGAGTGGCTTAAATTAAGAACGCACCTTTTCCCCATGTTCGAGCCCCAATCTTTGTTTTGCTTTCCATAACATTTTTTTAAAAGTCAGAATAAAAAGAGCTTCTTCACTTCCTGGTTCCCTGTCTGTGAGCATTCTGCATTGTGATTGGCTGCTTAGACAGATTGTTGACGTCAAAGCAGAGCGCACTAGGGATTCCCCACTATACTGAACTGATCTCAATTGAACGTCAAAAAAGCCAAGCTTCCTGCCACAGAGATCGCGAGAACTTTGTGGGCAGCGTTCTTAGGGGCTAGCGCCGAACAAACACCTTTGTTTCGCCGCTGACTGCAAATTACGGGCCTAGATCAATTAGGCAACTAATCTAATCCAGACTGAAGCCAGGGAGTCTGAAAATGGAGTTTGTCAGCAGCCATTGAACGCTGTTGATCTACAAAGTTGTTTTCAATCTCAATAACCTTTTTAGTTAAATCTCAGCTTACAGTGAATCCTAAAACAAATTCCAAAAAGATTAAACGTTAAGTTTTAAATTTGCTTGAAAGTACTTGATACCTGAAATTCTTCACAGGGCAAATTGTTCGTCTCAGTTAGAGAGTGCGTGTGACGCAGCAGTCGGGTGGCAGGGGGAATTGAAGCATCTAAGGGTGAGATAAATTTTTAAAATGTGATGAGGGGAAAAACAAAATTAAATAGATATGCAACTTAAAACATAACTTTTTGAAAATTTACGTAGTGAGATAGGATCTGAAATTAAACCTGACCCTTTGCCTCTAGCTGAAATCAGCCAAAGATTGTTCAAGTTACCATAGTAACAGATGAAAACACTGATTAGAATCTTATATCTCTGACCCCCCTAACGCTGGAAGTGAGGTTTAACTCCCTCTGTGCGCCATTTATCACGCATCAGTTAATGTGTTCACGTTAAATTCCTGCCAGCGCTCTATGAATGCAGTCATTTAATATGTTTTCATTAATGGCTTTGCAACATCATTAAAATAGCACGGAATGGTTAACAATCCACAAACTAGTGCACAAAAAATCGAACATGGAGAGAATTAATGCAGATAAATGAAGAGTCATCCACTAGAATTGTTAAAGTACACTTTTTTAAACTTTTGCAGTATTTATTTGGTAACTATCAAAAAGTAACAGTGATTTTCTAGTCATGAGAACTCTTTATGCAAGCTGTGTTCCTTCAGTAGGTGGCATACCTTCAACTAAATGACATCCTCGACTGTACTATGGGACCGCATGTTGGAAAATTGGTCATGCTGAAGAGCTGGAGATTTTTTTCCCACTGTGTTTTGTGAAGGGTTTACATATCGCAATAGAAGAGGGAACTTCAACAGCAAAGATATGTTACCGAGCAATGAGTCAAAGTTCTCCTAATGGCTAAAGTTGGTAAAGTTTCTTTCTTTCTTTAGACCTCACCCCCACAGATTGCGAAGGGTCTCTTGTTCATTTTGTCGCCTGTTCTGACTAATCTGACCTCAGTAGGGGAATCAATGGGAAGCTATATTTGGCCTGTGATGGGAATAGAATTAGCCACGACTTTTGTCCCTGATGGCTGTCCAGTGACCTCTGCTTCAAAATGTACAGAAAGAAAGATAAACTTGCATTTATATAGCGCCTTCTACAACCTCAGGACACCCCAAAGTGCTTTACAGCCAATGAAGTACTTTCGAAGAATAGTCACTGTTTTAAAGTAGGAAACGTGACAGCCAATTTGCGCACAGCAAAGTCCCACGAACAGCAATGAGATAAATGACTAGGTCATCTGTTATGTCTGACATTGGTGATAGGTACTCGATTGCCTTGGCCTGAGCACATGGAGTTTGATAGTGCTGTTATCGTTGTATTGTGTCTGACATTGGATATAGGTATTCGATTGCTTTTGCCTGTAAGTGTATGTTTGGATCAGCCATTAAAAGCAACATGAACTGAGCTCTGCATACGGCCTCTGGATTATCTTTGCAAACGCAACATTTGGCAACGAGGATGGCTGAAATCTCTCTTCCACCACCTCCTCCCTTCCTTGCACTACCCGGTGAACCCCCGATCCCATGGGTTCGCTGGTTACAGTCCTTTGAAACCTACATCATTGCTCTTGGACTAGAAAATGTGAGTACAGCATGGAAAAAGGCACTGTTATCCCATTGCTTGGGAGCGGAGGGCCAGCGTGTTCTTGGGACATTATGCGCAGCAGACTCAATTCAAACATATGATGTGGCTCTGTTAAGCACACACTTTTCTGCCCCACAAAGTGCCCTCCTGCGGCGATTCATTTTTAGACAGCGTCACCAACTCCCCGGCGAGTCGGTGCATCAATACGTGGCTAATTTGAGGGGGTTAGCTAGCTCGTGCAAGTTCGGTGCACTACAAGATGAAATGGTGCGTGATCAACTAATAGAGCTCACCAACAACGTGAGAGTGCGTGAAAGACTGTTACTCGAGTCCGACGATCTGTCGTGGATGCCTCCCCATGGGTCTCCAACCTGGTGGTCGCAACGAAAAAGTCAGGTGGTCTACGCGTCTGTGTCGATCTTCGAGCAGTGAATAAGGCCGTAATCCCTGACAAATATCCACTGTCCACGTCAGAGGAACTCACAGCGCAGTTCTATGGTTCCATCCTATTCTCGAAACTGGACCTTCGACAGGGCTATCTACAGGTTCCCCTCCACCCCAGCAGCAGGGACCTCACTACTTTTGTGACACATGCTGGCGTCTTTCGGTACACCAGGATGCCATTTGGACTTAGCTCTGCACCCAGCTGCTTCCAAAAGGTGATGTCCTCTGTGCTCGCGGGCATTCCTGGGGTGGCCATCTACCTGGATGACATCGTCGTGCATGGGCCCTCGACCTCCACTCACGACGAACGCCTTCACAGAGTTTTCACGGCTCTAGCAAAACACAAGCTCACACTGAATGGCGAAAAGTGTGTCTTTGCTGATTCAGAGATCGAATTTGTGGGGTTTCGGTTGTCGGCTGACGCTATATCCCCACTCCAGTCAAACGTGGATGCCATTCACAGCATCCCAGAACCCAGCTGTGCAGCACAGGTTGCCTCCTTCCTTAGCATGACTGGGTACTACCTGAAGTTTCTGCCCCAGTACTCAGCCACCACAGCCCCACTGCGCCAGCTCCTGCGAAAGGATGAGCCCTGGGTGTGGTCACAAGCCTGTACGGAATCTGTTCGCCTCCTCAAATCACAGCCCACGTCGCCTCCAGTGTTGGCTCACTTTCACGTCGCCAGCCCCACCCTCGTCACCTGCGACGCGTCCGCTGCAGCTGTGGCGGCAGTGTTATCGCAGATACAGAATGGAGTGGAGAAACCAATCGCCTTTGCCTCCCGAGCCCTTAGCCCCACTGAACAGAAGTACTCAGCAGGCGAGCGTGAGGCGCTGGCGTGCGTCTGGGCATGTGAGCGGTGGCACCTGTACACGTATGGCCGTGCCTTCACCCTGCAAACCGATCACCAGGCTCTCACTGCCCTGCTGTCGACATCCGGCATGGGCCACAGACCACTGCGTCTATACCGCTGGTCTGACCGCCTCCGCCAATACAATTTCAGTCTCCAGTTCACACCAGGACGTGACAATGTTGTTGCAGATCTGCTCTCCCGCACTGCCTCTGCCCCAGCCCCACTCGTCGGGTCTGAACATGTGGAACAGGATATCGTCCAGATGCTGCACACGCCTCTCCAAACCACAGTCTCTCTCCAGGAGCTCAAAGAGGCCTCTGAACAGGATCCGGCCCTCTCCCAGCTGTGCACCTTCATCAGAGATGGCTGGCCTCGCAAGGTGCCTGAGGAACTGTCTCCCTACAACAGAGTTAAAGAGGAGCTCTCCTGCTGGAATGACTCCTGTGTTGCACGTGGGCTCTGCACTGTGGTCCCAAGTGCCCTTCGTGCGCATGTTTTATCCATGGCGCACGAGGGCCACTTGGGCATAGTGAAGCTCAAACAACGATGCCGAGATCTAGTGTGGTGGCCGGGTATCGACAGGGAAATCGAGGCCCTGGTCAAGGACTGTGCAGCTTGCCTTGTCAGTGGCAAGACTGGCCACCAAGCTCCTCCACCCCTGCAACCCCTTGCCTGGCCCTCTAAGCCCTGGGAGCACCTGCAGCTGGACGTCTGCGGGGAGATCCATGGTGTCCCCCACCATCAACGGTTCCTAGTGGTGACCTATGACCTGCACTCAAAATGGCCAGAGGTCACTGCCGTGGGCTCCGTCACCTCTCGGGTCAACATCGATAACCTTGAGTCCCTCTTCTCCCGCTGGGGGCATCCAAAGGCCATCACCACAGACAATGGCCCCCAAATGGTCTCTTCGAACTCTCCTCTTACCTTGAGAGCAAGGGCATCCGTCACATACTACCACCCTGAGTCAAATGGGGGGGTGGAGCGTTTTAACCAGACACTGAAAAATGGCCTCAGAGCACACCTATCCCAGGGGTGTGCGTTTGACAAGGCCCTCCTCCACACACTGCTGCACTACAGAGCCTCCCAGCATTCCACTACAGGGGTCTCAACCGCATCCCTCATGCTAGGCCGTGAGCTCGTGCTGCCCCTTGGCAGGCTCCGCCCCTCGTTAGCTCAGAGCCCTGCTCCACGGGCTCAAGCCACAGTCGCTAGACAGCAGGAGAAGATGAAACTCCGCTTCGACCAGTCGAAGAGGGCCAAGGTGCCCAACATCTCAGTCTCCGATTGGGTCAGAGTCCGCAGGCCTCACCGCAACAATAAGATGGCCTCATTCTGGTCCTCCCCTCTCCAAATCAGCCGCCAACTTGGACCAGCCACTTTCTGCCTCACGGACGGCTCTCAGTGGCATGCCAGCCGCCTTCGGAAGGTGCCAGCACCCCCTGATGCGGGATTTTACGGATCTAATCCCCAAGCCTTACCCCCAGAGTGGCGGGATACACATGTGGCTCAGCCAGCCAACCCTCAAGCAGATATTGTGTCTCAGCCTGCTCCTCACCAGTCCCCACCTCGGCCTGCTCTTCACCAGTCCTCACCTTGGCCTGTTCGTACACGTTCTCGCCCTGGCCACCTACAGGACTTTGTCACTACATTTCACGTTTGAAATCCTGTGAGGGGGGAGGAAATGTTATGTCTGACATTGGTGTTAGGTACTCGATTGCCTTGGCCTGAGCACATGGAGTTTGATAGTGCTGTTATCGTATTGTGTCTGACATTGGATATAGGTATGCGATTGCTTTTGCCTGTAAGTGTGTGTTTGGATCAGCCATTAAAAGCAACATGAACTGAGCTCTGCATACGGCCTCTGGATTATCTTTGCAAACGCAACATCATCTGTTTTAGGTGTTGGTTGAGGGATAATTATTGGCAGGACACCAGGAGACCACCTCTGCTCTTCTTTGAATAGTGCTGTGGGATCTTCTGTGTCCACCTGAGAGGGAAGACAGAGCCTCGGCTTAACGTCTAATCCAAAAGACAGCACTCAGTACTGCACTGAAGTGCCAGCTTAGAATATGTGTCTCTGAATAAGAATAACTAGAATGAGTCTCATGAAGTTGGACTTGAACCCACGACATAAGAACATAAGAACATAAGAAATAGGAGCAGGAGTAGGGCAATCGGCCCCTCGAGCCTGCTCCGCCATTCAATAAGATCATAGCTGATCTGATCCTAACCGCCAATCTACTATCACAGAACCATCTCCTGAATCTAACAGAATTAGACACACGAAATAGGAGCAGGATCAGGCTACACGGCCCCTGGGCCCGCTCCGCTACCCACAGGGCCATGACTGATCCGAATCTAGACTCATGTCCAAATTCCTGCCCACTCCCCGTAACCCTTAATTCCCTTTACTTCTAGGAAACTGTCTATTTCTGTTTTAAATTTATGTAATGATGTAGCTTCTACAGCTTTTTGGGGCAGCATATTCCATGGACCTACCACCCTCTGAGTGAAGTAGTTCCTCCTCATCTCAGTTTTGAAAGAGCAGCCCCTTATTCTAAGTCTATGCCCCCTAGTTCTAGTTTCACCCATCATCGGGAACATCCTCCCCGCATCCACCCGATCCAACCCCTTCACAATCTTATATGTTTCAATAAGATCGCCTCTCATTCTTCTGAACTCCAATGAGTAGAGTCCCAATCTACTCAACCTCTTCTCATATGTCCATCCCCTCATCCCCGGGATTAACCGAGTGAACCTTCTTTGTACTGACTAGAGAGCAAGTATGTCCTTTCTTAAGTATGGACACCAAATAGTACGCAGTATTCCAGGTGCGGTCTCACCAATACCTTGTACAACTGAAGCAATACCTCCCTATTTTTATATTCTATCCCCCTAGCAATGAAAGCCAACATTCCATTGGCCTTCTTAATCACTTGCTGCACCTGCATACTAACCTTTTGAGTTTCGTGCACCAGGACCCCCAGATCCCTTTGTACTTCAGTACTTTCCACTTTCTTGCCATTAAGATAATAACTTGCTCTACGATTTTTCCTGCCAAAGTGCATAACCTCACACTTTCCAGTATTGTATTCCATCTGCCAAATCTCTGCCCACTTACTTAGCCTGTCTATGTCCCCTTGCAGGTTTTTTATGTCCTCCTCACTCATTACTTTCCGTCCCATCTTAGTATCATCTGCAAACTTTGATATGTTACACTCGGTCCCCTCCTCCAAATCGTTAATATAGATTGTAAAGAGTTGGGGACCCAGCACTGACCCCTGCGGAACACCACTAGTTACTGATTGCCAGTCTGAGAATGAACCATTTATCCCAACTCTCTGCCTTCTGTTAGATAGCCAATCCTCTATCCATGCCAGAATATTACCCCCAATCCCGTGATTTTTTATCTTAAGCAATAATCTTTTGTGTGGCACCTTGTCAAATGCCATGTGAAGTCTAAATACACTACGTCCACTGGTTCCCCTTTATCCACCCTATATGTTACTTCCTCAAAGAACTCCAGCAAATTTGTCAAACATGACTTCCCCTTCATAAAACCATGCTGACTTTGTCCTATTAAATTATGATTATCCAAATGTCCTGTTACTGTCTCCTTAATAATGGACTCCAAAATTTTACCTACCACAGATGTTAGGCTAACCGGCCTATAGTTTCCAGCCTTCTGTCCACTGCCCTTTTTAAATAAGGGTGTTACATTAGCAGTTTTCCAGTCTGCCGGGACCTTTGCTGAGTCCTGGGAGTTTTGGAAAATTATTACCAATGCATCCACAATCCCTACCGCCACTTCCCTCAAGACCCTAGGATGTAAGCCATCAGGTCCAGGTGATTTATCCGCCTTGAGTACCACTTCCTTAGTGATTTTGATTGTGTTTAGCTCCTCCCCCCCATAGCCCCCTGTTTGTCCAGTGTTGGTATATTCTTAGTGTCCTCTACTGTAAAGACTGATACAAAATATTCATTCAGTGTTTTTGCCATCTCCATATTTCCCACCATTAATTTCCCGGTCTCATCCTCTAAGGGACCAACATTTACTTTAGCCACCCTTTTTCTTTTTATATAACTATAAAAACTCTTATTATCTGTTTTTATATTTTTTGCTAATTTACTTTCATAATCTACCTTCCCTTTCTTAATCAATCTTTTTGTTATTTTTTGCTGTCTTTTAAAGTTTTCCCAATCCTCTATCCTCCCACTAGATTTAGCTACCTTATATGCCCTTGTTTTTAGTCGAATACTATCCTTAATTTCTTTACTGAGCCACGGATGGCTGTCTTTTCTTTTACACCCTTTTCTTCTCAGTGGAATATATATTTTTTGGAAGTTGTAAAATAACTCCTTAAATGTACACCACTGATCATGTATCGTCTTACCCTTTAATCTATTTTCCCAATCCACTCTACTCAATTCCGCTCTCATACCTTCATAGTCTCCTTTATTCAAGCTTAGCACGCTTGTTTGAGATCCAACCTTCTCACCCTCTAATTGAATATGGAATTCAACCATGTTATGGTCACTCATTCCAAGGGGATCCTTTACTAGGACATTTTAAATTAATCCTGTCTCGTTACACAGGACCAGATCTAAGGTTGCTTGTCCCCTGGTCGGTTCAGTTACATACTGCTCAAGAAACCCATCCCTAATACACTCAATGAACTCATCCTCAAGGCAGCCCTGCCCAATTTGATTTGTCCAATTAATATGATAGTTAAAATCCCCCATAATTATAGATGTTCCCTTATTACAAGCCTCAACTATTTCCTGATTGATACTCCGTCCAACAGAGTTGCAACTGTTCGGAGGCCTATAGACTACACCCACTAGTGTTTTTTTCCCCTTATTATTCCTTATCTCCACCCAAACTGTTTCATTATCCAGATCTTTTGACCCAATACCATTTCTCTGTATTACAGTGATTCCTTCCTTTATTAACATAGCCACCCCACCTCCCCTTCCTTCCTGCCTGTCCTTCCTGATCGTTAAATAACCTGGTATGTTTAATTCCCAGGCATTGTCACCCTGCAGCCATGTTTCTGTAATGGCCACAAGATCATACCCATATGTAGTTATTTGTGCCATTAACTCGTCTATTTTGTTACGAATGCTACGTGCATTCAGATAGAGAACTTTCAAATATGTTTTGTGACACTTAGTTCCTGCTTTTGCCCTTTTTATTACTTTACCTTTTACTCCATACCTTCTGCCCCTTCCTGACACGCTCTGGTTTTTAATTTCCCCGCTGCTACCTAAGTCTATGACCTTCTCTGTTGTCATTTTTATTATTTGCTCTCTAGGAACCTCCCCCCCACTAGTTAGTTTAAAGCCCTCTCTACAGCCCTAGTTATATGATCCGCCAGGACTCTAGTCCCAGCACTGGCCAAGTGAAGCCCGTCCCAACGGAACAGCTCCCTCCTGCCCCAGTACTGGTGCCAGTGTTCCCGGAAGCAAAACCCATTTCTCCCACACCAGTCTTTGAGCCACGCATTTAACTCTCTAATTTTATTCGTCTGAGCTAAATTCGCTCGTGGCTCAGGTAATAATCCAGAGATTATTACCGTTGTGTTTCTACTTTTTAATTTGGCCCCTAGCTGCTCAAACTCCCTCAGCAGAACCTCCTTCCTTGTCCTATCTATGTCGTTGGTACCAACATGGACCACGACAACTGGATCCTCCCCCTCCCACTCCAAGTTTCTCTCCAGTCCAGAGGAGATGTCCTTAACCCTGGCACCGGGCAGGCAACACAGCCTTCGGGACTCTCGCTCTCGGCTGCAAAGAACTCTATCTATCCCCCTAACGATACTATCCCCTACCACTACAACATTTCTTTTAACTCCCCCCACTTGAATGGCCCCCCGCTCCACGGTGCTGTGGCCAGGTTGCTCATCCTCCCTGCAGTCCCTGTTCCCATCCTCACAGGGAGTAAGAGCCTCGAACCTGTTGGACAAGTGCAAGGGCTGCGGCTCCTCCAACACTACCTCCTGGAACCCCGTACCTGCCTCACTTCTAGTCACACCATCCTGACCCTGGCCACGGACTACATCTGAATTAATTAATCTAATTGGTGTGACTACCTCGTGATACAGAGTCCAGGTAACTCTCCCCCTCCCTGATGTGTCTCAGTGTTTGAAGCTCGGACTCCAGCTCTTCAACACGGAGCCGGAATTCCTCGAGCAGCCAACACTTACTGCAAATGTGATCACTGTGAGCATCAATGGTGTCCACCAGCTCCCACATATTGCAGCAGCAACACATCACCTGATCTCCCATTCTATGTAATTAGTTAAATTTGATATTTTTAAATACCCTCTGTCCCGATTCTAGATGATGAATATCGCACCTTAGAAACTATAAACCAAAGAGATTTAAGCTTAAACAGGGAGAAATACTTACCAACCAATCACTTACCCGCTTTCTGGTGACGTCACACTTGGATTACTTTTTACCTCTCTCCTTCCCTCCGAGTTCCCAGACTAGAGACTGGTACGCCTTACCTGGTCTCTGGGACTTTTATAGCCCTGCTGCTGCCGCTGAATTCCCGCCGACGCTGTGAGGCCTTACCTGGTCTCTGGGACTTTTATAGCCCTGCTGCTGCCGCTGAATTGCCGCCGACGCTGTGAGGCCTTACCTGGTCTCTGGGACTTTTATAGCCCCGCTGCTGCCGCTGAATTCCCACCGACGCTGTAAGGCCTTACCTGGTCTCTGGGACTTTTATAGCCCCGCTGCTGCCGCTGAATTCCCGCCGACGCTGTGAGGCCTTACCTGGTCTCTGGGACTTTTATAGCCCCGCTGCTGCCGCTGAATTCCCGCTGCTGCCGCTGAATTCTGACTCAGAGGCTAAAGTGCTACCCACTGAGCCACGGCTAACACTTGGTTGGAAGCCAAGCAAGGGCAGGGTCAGGCTCACTTATCACTTATCATGCTCTTTTTCCACCCTTCTACCTTCTCCCATCCTGCATCCCAGTCCTGACAGCTACCCCCTCCCCCCACTCAGGTGTGGCAAGTGTAATAGTGTCAGCCTGTCTCAGTTTGTAGCACACTAGCCTCTAGGGCAGCATTGGTACAGCATTGAAAGTATCTCCCACAGATAGACTTTGAAAGGCCTGGGTGATTTATAGCCTATACAATTAATAACACTTGCTCCTCATGCAGGGAGCATCAGAAAATGCATCAAAGTGAATTCTAAATGCGTTGGTCATGGTACTAGTTTTATTTCAAACAGCGCCAATGAAAATCCATGATTGCGTGGCATCCAAAAAGTCCTCAGCTGGCCTGAGAGCATCTTCTGAAAAAGAGAATAATACAGCTCCTCCAGATTTATGACTGACGTCTAGTTTCTTTTTAAAGTGCTAAAATAATCAGATGATTTTCAGTGCTTCCTTCATAGTACGTATGCAACTGGAAACTCTTTGAAATTGAACATGTGTTTATTGTCGATGATCAGTTGTGGTACATGAAGAAAGCAATTACTGGTCCTGTGAGTTATGTTGTACTATTCGTTTGACAGCTCAGTTGAGAGGTGTCTGACGTAGAGTTCAGTACAGATGAGCAAACATCTGTCAGTACAGATGTTTCAATTCCCAGAGTGTGTGTGCTCAGTTAGCAGATCTCCGCTGAGTTACTACCTTTAGTGCTCCAAGCTACTGGGGTAGGGAGGCGTGAGCCAGGGCCCCTGATCAACATGCAGGAATGATCCCCTCCAGTGGTTAGTGAGTTTGAGACGAGGGCTGTCACACCAGCCGACAAGTGCTGGCAAGGATTGCGTGTAAGGAATGGCGACTTGGGCATGTCACCAGTGGGTGGCACTTTATTCCAATGTCTTCAGGAGAGGAGGGGAGCAAAAGTATGCCATGCAGAATGTGTTTTGTATGACGCCTAATATCAAAACAAATCTAATTTATATCTATCTTCTATCTACCTATATATATGAAGCGGTTGATCTGTCTGTCTGTATTCTATACACTCAAAAGTTATAGAGCGTACATACACATATGTTATATCAAAAGAAAGCTTATGATTCTGGAAGTGTCATAGGCATATTTACTTTTTGGTCAGACAAAAATTGTTCCGACAGTATACAAAAAAGTTTCCAAAAATGGCAAAATTCCGCTCATTAGCATTGAGTGCCATGATGGTTGACCAATCGTACAGGGGATAGCGTTGAGTGACGTGATGGTTGACCAATCGGTGCATCACGGGGGGGGGGTTCATTGTGTGTGTGGGCGGGCCATCCTACAGGGGATAGCGTTGAGTGACGTGATGGTTGACCAATCCTACAGTTGAGTGACCTGATGGTTGACCAATCGGTGCGTCACGGGGGCATTTCATTGCGTGTGTGGGCGGGCCTAATCCTTCTGAGCTGAGGTGAGTGGCCGCCATCTTGATTCCTAACTCTTGATTTATTTTTCCCACTTTCTGGGTGTTTATTTTGAAATATAGATTTCCAGCAAAAAAAAAGTTGGTTTTAAAAGAAAAAAAAATCCTTTTGCAAAGGGGACTCAGGCTTTCCCCACCTTGGCGGTGGATAAGCTGCCTGCAGGCCTCAGGCCTCGAAGCCTCGGCCCCTCCTCGCCAGCCACGCCCGAGCTAGGCACCGCCCGTCCCGCTGGGCCCGATTCCAAACCAGCGGCCCGCGATCGCCGCCATCTTGGTAAAGGCTGGTGCGGCGGGACTGAGCCGAGCCTAGCCATCACCGCCATCTTGGTAAAGGCTGGCGCGGCGGGACTGAGCCGAGTGTAGCCATCGCCGCCATCGTGGTAAAGGCTGGCAGGGCGGTAGACAGTGAGCGCGTAGCAGGACCTGAGAGTCGGGCCGGGCCTCATGCGCTAGGCCGCGCACCGGCCGGCCCTGAGGCGCTGATCTGCACATGGGGGCTTCGGCTCACCGCGTCCGGGCTCTGAGGAAAGGGAGAGAGAGAGGGGGAGGGAGGGAGAGAGAGAGGGGGAGGGAGGGGGAGGGAGAGAGAGAGGGGGAGGAAGGGGGAGAGAGAGAGAGGGGGAGGGAGGGGGAGAGAGAGAGAGGGGGAGGGAGGGGGAGAGAGAGAGAGAGGGGGAGGGAGGGGGAGAGAGGGGGAGAGAGAGAGAGGGGGAGGGAGGGGGAGAGAGAGGGGGGAGGGAGGGGGAGAGAGAGAGGGGGAGGGAGGGGGAGAGAGAGAGGGGGAGGGAGGGAGAGAGAGGAAATCAGGGAGAGACGGGGAGGGAGAGGTGAGGGGGAGGGAGAGGGGAGGGGGAGGGAGAGGAGAGGGGGGGAGGGAGAGGAGAGGGGAGGGGGAGGGAGGGAGGGGGAGAGAGGGGGAGGGAGTGGGAGGGAGAGGAGAGGGGGAGGGAGGGAGAGGAGAGGGGGAGGGAGGGGGGAGGGAGGGGGAGGAGAGAGGAGGGAGGTAGAGGAGGGAGGGAGAGGAGGGGAGGGAGGGAAGGAGGGAGAGGAGGAGGGAGAGAGGGAGAGGGGAGGGAGGGAGAGAGAGTAAAGCAGGGGGAGGGAGAGAGAGCGGGGAGGGAGAGAGAGGGGGAGGGAGAGAGGGGGAGGGGCGAGGGAGGGAGAGAGGGGGAGGAGGGAGAGGAGAGGGAGGGAGGGAGAGTAGAGGGGGAGGGAGGGGGAGGAGAGGGGGAGGGAGGGAGAGGGAGGGTGAGGAGAGGGGCAGGGAGGGAGAGGAGAGGGGAGGGAGGGAGAGAGAGTAAAGCAGGGAGAGACAGGGGGAGGGGACAGAGAGAGGGTAAGGGAGGGAAAGAGTGAGGGGGTGGGAGAGGGAGGGAGAGCTCGCCTTCTTCCTTCCTTCCTTCCTTCGCAGGGGTCCATCGGGCCAGGCCTGAGGCGCTCCTTCCCCCCCTCTCTCTCCAGGCTAATCCCGAACTAAATCCAGCAGTCTCTCTCTCTTCCCCCCCCCATCTCTCTCTTCTCCCCCCAGTCTCTCTCTCTCTTTCTTCCCCCCAGTCTCTCTCTCTTTCTCTCTCTTCCCCCCAGTCTCTCTCTCTCTCTCTCTCTTCCCCCCAGTCTCTCTCTCTCTCTCTCTTCCCCCCAGTCTCTCTCTCTTTCTCTTCCCCCCAGTCTCTCTCTCTTTCTCTCTCTTCCCCCCAGTCGCTCTCTCCCCCCCAGTCTCTCTCTTCTCCCCCAGTCTCTCTCTCTCTCTCTTCCAACAACAACATGCCCTCAAAAAACCCTCGGCACCGCCGGGCACTCCAGCTAGTTGTATATAAATAAGTACAGCCATTATTAGGTACGAGCTTGGAAGGACAACTGTGGCAGACATGGGGGGCAGGGGAAACACTTCATGTTGAATCTGTATTTCCACCAATAATAAGAAAAGCTCTTCATGCTGAACCATCCCTAGGTTGATGACTGCATCTCCACCAATAATTCAGCAAGCTTGTAACTGTTATTAACTCTTCCGAACAAGTGCCCCAGATGATGGCGTCAGCACTCGCTATTTAAACAAAAAATAGTACAGAAATGGTTTCAACAAAAGCAAAGGCCAATAAAGTTAACCACAATTCTTTCTAACTGCTTTGCTTTTAAATGTGGTCTCGATGAAGAGAGCCCTCTCTTTAATCATTTGAACTGGGGCGGAGATGCGATGGTTTGCGTTTTTATTACCATCAATTGTTTAGCTCTTTCTGTAGCCTGGGACAAACTGACCGCTAATAACCTGAAGGTTACTTTTTGATTTGCTGCCTACAGTCTTTGTGCATTCATCTTCGACTAATCTCTGTGAATTTCTCCCCATCTGCTAGCACTGAACATCATATTTCATTGATTTCCTCTTCTTTTTACTGAAAGAGTAAAGTCATGTGGTTTGATTTGTTTTGACACCATGTGGTAAGAGATCAGTTCAACATGCCGTTTAATTGGGGCCTCCCCCTCCTCCCTTGTTTGGTTAGGTTGCCTTTGAAATATAGATGAACTGAGATGGTGAAAGGTTGTACCTGTGCAAGTTGCTATGAAATTATTCTCGTGTGTGTGTGTGTGTGTGTGTATTTGTGCATGTGTGTATGTGTGTGTGTGTATTTATGCGTGTGTGTATGTGTGTGTGTGTGTGTATTTGTGCATGTGGGTATTTGTGCGTGTATTTGTGCATGTGTGTGTGTGTATTTGTGCATGTGTGTGTGTGTATTTGTGCGTGTATCTGTGCATGTGGGTATTTGTGCGTGTGTGTGTGCATGTGTGTATTTGTGCATGTGTACGTGTGTGTATTTGTGCATGTGTGTGTGTGTATTTGTGTGTGTGTGTGTATTTGTGCATGTGTGTGTGTGTATTTGTGCATGTGTGTGTGTGTATTTGTGTGTGTGTGTGTATTTGTGCATGTGTGTGTGTGTATTTGTGCATGTGTGTGTGTGTATTTGTGCGTGTGTGTGTGTGTATTTGTACGTGTATCTGTGCATGTGGGTATTTGTGCATGTGTGTGTGCATGTGTGTATTTGCGTGTGTATTTGTGCATGTGTATGTGTACGTGTGTGTATTTGTGCATGTGTGTGTGTGTATTGTGTGTGTGTATTTGTGCATGTGTATGTGTGTGTGTGTGTATTTGTGCGTGTGTGCATTTGTGCATGTGTGTGTGTGTGTATTTGTGTGTGTGTGTATTTGTGCATGTGTATGTGTGCGTGTGTGTATTTGTGCGTGTGTGTATTTGTGCATGTGTGTGTATTTGTATGTGTGTGTGTATTTGTGCGTGTGTGTGTGTATTTGTGCATGTGTATGTGTGCGTGTGTGTGTGTATTTGTGTGTGTGTGTATTTGTGCGTGTGTATTTGTGCGTGTGTGTATTTGTGCATGTGTGTGTATGTGTATTTGTGTGTGTGTGTGTATTTGTGCATGTGTATGTGTGCGTGTGTGTGTGTATTTGTGTGTGTGTATTTGTGTGTGTGTGTATTTGTGCGTGTGTGTGTATTTGTGCATGTGTATGTGTGCGTGTGTGTATTTGTGTGTGTATTTGTGCGTGTGTGTATTTGTGCATGTATGTGTGTGTGTGTGTATTTGTGTGTGTGTGTGTATTTGTGCATGTGTATGTGTGCGTGTGTGTATTTGTGTGTGTATTTGTGCGTGTGTGTATTTGTGCATGTATGTGTGTGTGTGTGTATTTGTGTGCGTGTGTGTATTTGTGCATGTGTATGTGTGCGTGTGTGCTGGGGGAGGGGAAAGTAGTGGGAGGAGGATTCTAGTAAGGTTGTTGGTAGGAAATCAAGTTGATTATGTGGATTATGGATAATCTAGTAAAACATGGGCCGCTTGCTGCATTTTCCTGTAATGGGCTGCCAAAGGACTCCAGTGATCATAGGGTATGGCATTACTTCAGGCCCAGTGTTACTCCGATCTTCCTCACTCTTTTACCTGTTTCACTGGCTGAAGTCGAAGCAGGAGCCTCTTTTGTTCCAGTAAGTTAAGTTACATTTGATCTCAGTGAGGCACCTTTGAAAACCATCAAGTAACTCACTTTGCTTTTTTTGAAGGGCCACTGTCTTCATAAAACAATATTTGGCAATTTTCTTTTAAGGAGGGTGCAGAACAATTGAGGGTCATTTTCACCACAGTAATCTCTCATTACCAGCAAAGGACACCTTGGTGGCTTTGCTAGTGATTTGCAGCATCGCACTGTGTGCTTGTAGCCAAGTAAAGGTTGGCAAAGGGTTTGAATGAAGATGACACCCTCTGATAGTTTGAAACCAAATACAACAACTTCAACAACTGTGCTTCATTGTTCTTTGTGATACTTGGTTTCTACTGTGAATTGTGGACACGGATGAAGTATTGATGAGTATTTTGATGAACGTCTAAATCTGTGCGTTAACAGAAGCAGGCGCCGGGAGTTTCCTCAGGAGTTTGCCTGATCAGCTGCCAGAACTTCGGTGGAAAATCATCGGAAACCCCGTTTACACATCTATCCGTGATTTTTCTGCCGCAGTTAGACGGCTGATCAGGGAAACACCCCCTCCCCAACGAGATTCCAGGCGATAGTTATTTTTTCATCTGAGAGGCTGAAAGCTGGGAGTTTGAAAGAGAGAGGGTGGGTGGGTGGGGGGATGCGGGGGAGCAATTCTCGAACCTGGTGTTTGATCAGAACCAAAGGTCTCGTTCCCTGCTTGAAGGAAAAACTTTTCGGGAAGGTTTGTGGCATGACGATAGAAGCTGAATTCGCCATGCAGGAAGAAGACTTGTTCATCACTATTATATTGGCACTTTTCTTTTCTGTGATTAGGCACTTTACAACCTTGAGTTCAACAATTTCAGATCATAACCACTGCTCTCATTTTTCCGGACGGCAGGTGCTGGTAATGGTTCTGCTGTTGCCATTTACACCTCCTCTAGACCCAGCTTTTGTTTCTTTACTTGTTCCATTACCATCCACTTTTGCTTTGCACCATCATCCCTTTTGTCATTTAGTCTCTCCTGCCGTCCACCCTCTCACAGATCTTCCCTTTTGTTCTTTCCTCCCCTCCCCCCTTTCCCTTCCTCTGCACTTGCTTAAAAACTATTAAATCTCTAACTTCTTGCAGTTCTGACGAAAGGTCATCGACCTGAAACATTAACTCTGTTTCTCTCTCCACAGATGCTGCCTGACCTGCTGAGTATTTCCAACATTTTCTGCTTCTATTTCAGATTTCCAGCATCCGCAGTATTTTGTTTCTGTTCCTGTTTCTATCGATGTCTCCTTGAGCTTTATTATGGCTTAACTTGAGGTTGGGTTTAGGATGAAATGTTTCTATTCCATTTATCTCACATACCTCTACGCCTCCCATTTCCCTCCTTTTCAAGGCTGCAGCGTCCTAACCTTTCCTTCTAGCTCAGTCCTCTGATCTATATGGTTGATTGGTTCTAAAGCATTTTGGGATATCCTGAGGACGAGAAAGGCTCTGTATAATTGCAAATCCCTTTCTTTCTTCCTTAATTCATATGCAATATCAACTTTGATTCACTCATTGGGAAAACGTTAAAAATATGGAGGTGGGAAATATTTCTCAAAGCACCATGTCAAAGATTCAGCTGACTAACTTAATGACGCGGAGCGTGACTGGTTGAAAAAGCAAATGGGGAAAGTACTGCAAAGAGATTCTGAACTGAACCCACATGAGCGGGAATGGTAGGGTAATGGTTAGGTTGCTGGACTAGTAATCCAGAGACCTGGACTAGTGATCTGGGGGGGGAATCCTACCACAGCAGCTGGGGAATTTAAATTTAGTTAATTAAACCCATCTGGTTCACTAATGTCCTTTAGGGAAGGAAATCTGCCGTCCTTACCCGGTCTGGCCTATTTGTGACTCCAGACCCACAGCAACGTGGTTGACTCTTAACTGCCCTCTGAAACGGCCTAGCAAGCCACTCAGTTGTTCACGGGCAATTAGGGATGGGCAAATAGCTGCTGGCCTTGCCAGCAAAACCCACATCCCTTGAACAAATAAAAAAAAATGCTAAATCATAATTAAGGTGCAAAAGGAGACATAACATTTTAAGAAAAGGACAAACAACGCTTTCTCAAAGCTCGATTAAGTATGTTTTCTACAGTCAATGAAAATCAGGGCAAGCTCAAGGTTTGTTAGGATTGTACTTTAATGATTTATTAGGATTGTTTGATCCAGTAGTTTGTGGAAAGAAGATAGTGTTCCTGGAAACCACCCGATTTCACAGTGTTTTAAATCGCTCCTAACGAGCCCACCACACAGCACAATGAGTCCTTTCATGAAAGTTTCTCACTGCAAATAATGTTTTCATCAGCCTTATAAAAACATCTGCATAGACGAGGAAAAGATGACGCCTGGCTGGATAACCATTAGTAAATGAAGACTGGGAATGGATCAAAGTTGCTGAAATCCTTAGTCGGAGGAGTTCATCTGCACTGGTGTTTAAAGGTCGGGTTTGATACGCAGTTCCATTTCATCTTCAGAGAAACAGGGGTTACTTGAACTGTTATCAAATGCATTGAGGCATTCAGGGAGATCACAGAGCTACTTATCTCCACTACTCACGAACAAGGGAAGAATTACAAATGATGTATGAACAATTGGGCAAAGGGTCCCACTTAACCTACTGCTGGCTCAAATTGCACCTGTCAAATCTCCCATTGAACTTGGCACCGTTCCACTGACACACTATCAATACCCTTTTGATGCTGACATGAGATAAGGTTCAGAAATCTGCCCTTGAGCGTAGGGCTCAGAGGTAACGTGGCTGTTCTACATCAAGCCTCTACTAACCATAGCATTTGGGCAGCACCCATTTACATTCTTTCCGAACCTGGCCTTGACTTCAGTGAAGGAATGAGTGTGGCTGTTCAGTAGGCTGAATCCAGCCTCAGCTTATTAAACTGTGATACACACTTAGTGAACTGGCATATTAGGGAGAGTGTTTCCCTTCATCTGCACAACATGGGCCAAAGTCAAGGGATCCCAATCCAATTAATTTGGGATAAAAAGAGGATTGGGCTCGCGGTTGAATTACCCATTGTCCCCCATTGTTTTGGGAAATGGTAGGGATAGCTGCCTCCTCTGGTCTGACTGCACACCTCTTTCTGGCTCCAACTCTAGCTGCACACTAGATTTTAACCCTTTCTGGACTCGCTTTAATTTAAACACAATCACTTCAATATATCTCATTCCCAAATCCTTCCCTTGGAAGCAATCCTGAAACACAACAAGCAGCAACACACACATACATCGGAACCCAGAGTTCATGGAGACTGAGTCAGGAGATGGGTGGTGGGGGCGGGGAAGAAGTGAATGATCACTGGGTCAATAAAATAGAAAGAGAGGAACAGGTCTGAAAGAGGACTGATGGTGAAATAAAAGTAAGAGATGTCTACGTAGACACTAGGGGGGGCTAAATTCGGTTGATTTGCACCTCCCGTTAGTGCCTAGGGCCCTAACGGGAGGCGCAAATCAACTAGCGCCTGGGTGCAGCGCCGCTAACACCTCCCGCGAAATCCAGCGGGAGGTTAGCGGCGGCGCTGCACCACTGACGATGACGTCATCGCCATGCACAGCGCCCCGCTCGCGCCCCAGCTGTAATATGGGTGGCTATGTCCGCCGGGGTCAGGGGGGTCTACCTCCATGAACCCGGCCCTCCTCTTGAGTGCCGGGCTTGTTTGCCGGCACTCCCGATCCCTGGTGGCCCAGCTGGGCGCCGGGACACGCTGTGACAGGCCCCTCCCCTTTAATAAGGGGAGGAAGGCCTGCAGTAGCACGGCGCAATGTGCCGCGGCGCATGGCGCTGCTGCAAGTAGCGCCGCGATATTGTCTCACAGCTCACAGCACTGGGAAAACTGGCCGCGGGGGCGCTAACTATTTCGGGGCGCTACCCAATTTTTACCCCTAGTTTTATTGTTGATTTTTTTTTTCTCTCTAAATCAACAATAAAATTAGTTTCTTGGAATCTGAAACAAGAGGAAGTAATTGAAGCTGACTTCAGCACAATGAACTCATTTTCTTTCCACTTCCTCCTTGATCACAGCAATCACTTTGGAAATGGGAGCAGCTCTCAAGATAGTGGGTTCTTGTTGGATAAACAAAACTGGCTCCATTGCACAGAATCCTTAGCCAATCAAAAGGCAGTAGTCCAATGATGGTGGGCACAATCTTGTCTAAACAAGAAGGGTCTGCTGCTGGATGACTAAACCGATCTGCAGCCCGCAAAGCAACAGCACAGCTAGTCAACTAAGCTTGGCCGTGACCTGCCAAATGTTAAAGGGGCAAATTAACTCCAGGGAAGAGTGATCATAAGGCCTTTCACCCCCCAGATGTAATTTTTTTTCTGGTCTGTTTTTTATTTTTGTAATGAGTTCACTGTAGTTTGTATCTTAAGGGCTTCTCTGCACAAAACTGAAAATTTCCCCTTTACTTAATTATCCTGTCACGCGCTGGTAACATCAGACAAGAGGATCCTGCTAGCCATCTATCAGTCTAGTAGGCCACTTCCAGACTGACTGGGAGCTGTCTCTTATTTTAACTCTGTCCCCACTAAGCTTATAGCGAACACAACCCACAAAAACTCCTCAAACAAAACCCAGTTGATACAGAATGCTTCAGAAACTATCCCAACAAAATGTCCAAATGGACTCTTGACAATGTAATTAATAACAGGCAAGTTTATTGGTGCAATATTATAATATGCCTTTAATGTAGAAAACATGCCCCATGGCAGTTCACATAGGCGTAGTCTAAATGAAAATGGATGGTATTGTTTGGGTGACCTGTCGCTATGGTATTCTGTCTCTCATCATGTTAGTCTAAGTGTAAAAGATTAAAACTGTTTTGTTGTAATAGAAACATAGAAACATAGAAGATAGGAGCAGGAGTCGGCCATTTGGCCCCTCGAGCCTGCTCCGCCATTCAATGAGATCGTGGCTGATCATCCAAATTCAGTACCCTGTCCCTGTTTTCTCCCCATATCCCTTGATCCCTTTAGTCTCAAGAAATATATCCAACTCCTTCTTGAATATATTTAATGTATTGGCTCAACTGCCCTGTCTGGTAGAGAAGTTGACAGGTTCACCACTCTCTGGGTGAAGAAATTCCTCCTCATTTCTGCCCTAAATGGCTTACCCCTTATCCTTAGACTGTGACCCCTGGTTCTGGACTCCCCTGCCATCGGGAACATCCTTCCTGCATCTAGTCTGCCCAGTCCTGCCTGTTAGAATTTTATAAGTTTCAATGAGATCCCCTCTCATTCTTCTATTATTATTCATAGAATTATAAAATCCTACAGCATGAAGGAGGCCATTCACCCATTGTGCCTGTGCCAGCTCTTTGATAGAGCTCTCCAATTAGTCCCACCCCCCCCCCCCACCCCGCTCTTTCCCCATAACCCTGCAGTTTTCTCCTCTTCCAGTATTTATCCATTTCCCTTTTGACAGTTACGATTGAATCTGCTTCCTCCACCATTTCAGGCAGTGCGTTCCAGGTCACAACAACTCGCTGCGTAAAAAAAGTTCTCTTCATCTCACCTCGGGTTCATTTGACAATTACCTTAATTCCGTGTCCTCTGGTTACCGACCCTCCTGCCAGTGGAAACAGTTTCTCCTTATTTACTCTATCAAAACCCTTCATGATTTTGAATGCCTCTATTAAATCTTCCCTTAATCTTCTCTGCTCTAAGGTCAAGCTCAGCTTCTCTAGTCTCTCCATGCACTGTTGGTGTCTGACTCATTGGCACTGACATGTTGCCAAAAATGTAAGATAAAATAGGCAAATACACACTGGTGCAGGGCGAGCACATTACCTGGACGCAACTGGTGAAAAGGTCTTTAAAACATTCTGATGGTCTACCATACCTTACCATACCACACCATACCATATACATTTGAATGATTGAAAAGAGCTGACTGACTCATGAGCCCTTTATAGTCATTGGGATTGTACTGGCGTGTGGGAGGTCAGTGACTGGCACTCCATGCGAGCATGTGGAACTTTGACTTTCCCAATTTCATTCCGAAAAGGCGAGACAATGGAACCCCTCTATTGGCTACTCGCACTGCTATACAGATAGAAACATGTGAGAAGTCACACAACACCAGGTTATAGTCCAACAGCTTTATTTGAAATCACAAGCTTTTGGAGCGCTGCTCCTTCGTCAGGTGAAGTCTATAACCTGGTGTTGTGTGACTTCTCACATTTGTCCACCCCAGTCCAACACCGGCATCTCCACATCATGACACTTCACCTGATGAAGGAGCAGCGCTCCGAAAGCTTGTGATTTCAAATAAAGCTGTTGGACTATAACCTGGTGTTGTGTGACTTCTCACATTTGTCCACTCCAGTCCAACACCGGCATCTCCACATCATCAGATAGAAACAATACTAGGTGTAGTATAAAACTGACCAGTCAGCAAACCCGGCCTGGCATGTACATTATCCAAGGGCCGAATTATAACCACTGCTTTCCACTGAGACTGTTCTCTGCTGGACTGCCTCTAGTCTACTGCTGCGGCTTCAGCTTTCCGCTCCTCTGTTGGGAGTATTTTGTACTTTACGCTGTGCTAGCTCTGATCTGTTCCTGACGGTTCCCATCCTGCTCTGGATTCTGCTCCCTTGTTGAGCTCTGCTTTCCGCTTGTTTCCTATGGCTACTGACTCCGCTCATCCTTCAGAACTCCTCTTGTCACACCTTGCTGGACTGGGTTGGACCAGCTTGTCGAGCTCCTACTGCTGCTCCCGATCTTGTGTGCTCCTCACCTCCCTACTGCTATTCCTCAGACCAGCTCTCTCATCTGCTCTGATCCTGTGGAGTTGTCTTCTGGCTTCCTGGGCTTCTAAGCTCTCAGTCCTTGTGTTTGGCTCCCACTGCGCCTCTGTTGGTATATTGGATCTGCTGTTGTACACTGCTAGCACCTCTTGCCGCTAAGCACCTCCACTGGACTCCTGGATTAATCTCTGCTGGCTCACGGTAGAGTCTTCACTCCTCCTCTGCCCCAAGTTTTCCACAGGACAACCTCCAACAGTGTGTCAAATGATACCCTGTCCCTCTTGGATTCACTCCTTGTTCACAACTGTCTCCAATCCTAGCCATTAGCTCATAAATGCTCCAAACTGACTCCACCATGTCTACAAGTCAACTTCATGCCAGCACAGGACCTCAAACTTTAACTTTGGACTCACTCATAATGTCTCATCCCTATCCTCTGTTTATGACCAGGATGCATCTCTGTGTAACCCGCTTCCCTCTGGCCGGAATTTTGCCGGTGCTCAGCGGACGGGATTGGTGGCAGTGAAATTTGATTTGATTGACAGCGGGTCTGGAACCCGTGGTCAAATCGTGCACACTTGCCTTTCCCAATGTCGGGTCTGCTAGTGCTGAGCAGCGGCGGGGGACCTAATTTAAACAATTATTGGCTTGTTGATAAGCCCTTAAGAATGAATTTTACCTTACCTTTTGACTTTAACAACTCACCCATGGCTTCCACGCTGCTCCTGGACCCCGTCTGTTAATCTGAGGCGGAAGTTGAGTGGCCATTGAATCAGCTGATGAGTGACAGCTTGAAATGTACTATAAAAGCTCCCACTTCACACCTGTTCATGTTCCAAGCGCAGAGGCTGTTGCTTTCTTCCTTTGGAACACAGATTGAGCTTTATGTAGGCTGCAAGTGTTTGGAACAAACTCTCCAGCCAATGTCACCTCATTGCAGCAACCTCTCTCACCATTGACAGATTGCTTCTATCATCTCTACTTCACCTGCTATCTATTCCATCAGCATGGGTGCCCTTTATACTTTCCCACCTTGGTCCTCAGAATCCCATCACGATCAGCCCCAACACCAGCAGCACCAGGCATATGAGCAGCACCAACAACAACACCAATCTTCTCCCCAATCAACTGATGCTGCACAGGACAGAGGGCATCAGCACACGACCACATTGTTGCCCAGGAGGCCAGGGATGGTCTCACCCTGGCCACATTTACTTCACTTGACATTGTACACTGTGGCTGCCACACGATGCTTCAGGTTGGCACCACCCTACACCAACACCATAAAGCATCCCTACAATGCCCAAGCCATTCCTTTCACACTCATGACCGTTATGTCTCACCATTCACTGCAACTCACTAAGCCACTTCCAAAGGTGCACACAGATCTGTCCAAGAACGCAAAGTGTTGAAAATAAAGGTTTCAATGTTTGACGCCACATTAACAGAAACTTTACATGAACATTGCATAAAACACCCAAGTGCCTACCCTTGTGTGTTGTTAGTTGGTATGATTGCACTAGGATGAGGGTGAGTGTGAGAGGTGGCTAGTGAGATGGGGATGTGATAATGTAGATAGAGAGGGATGGGTGGAGGTGCAAGGTAAGTTGGTGTGAGTAAGGATGTGCAGGGGTAGGGTAGGGAAGGCAGAGTGATGGGGATGTGATGAGAGGCACAGCAGGATGCGGTTGAGTGTGACTTTCTACTAATGTTTTGTGGTCTACTGAGATCATTGAAATGTTTGCGGCACTGCACTCAGGTCCTCCTGACCACATCCCTGCTTGTGCCCTCCTCTGCAGTGTGCAACCTGAGGAGGTTTTTTCCGCCTGTGGGAAGGGAAGCATATGGAGGGAGTCATGGGAGAGCCTGGGTGCAGCCCTGTGCCTTTGTGCAGTGATTGTCAGTGTTTGCAACACTTCAATACTGTAGAACACTGACATCACAAATGTCAAAATAAAGTTGGCCATGGCCCCTTTAAGGAAACTGGGTGATGACTCATCATCAAATGATGTCACCAGACCCGCTTCCTCTAATTGGCCGGGAAACACGCTGGGCGGGCTTGACAAGCCCAATCAAGGAAAATTCATTCTTCACTGTGGGATGGAGTCAGCGGCGGGGCCGGGACCCGCCACCGACATTGCCCGCCACGGACCCGCCGAGGTCAGCAAATCGCAGCCTCTGTGTCCATTGGCTTGCCTTCTTTGCCTGCCGATCCCGACACGAGACTATTACTCCTGCCTTATTTCTCTTGAACCCTCTTGGACCCTTCTCTCCCAACACTTCCTCTCCCTGTCACCGAATTATGCCACCGTTCTTTTCTTCCTCTATCAGGCACTTTGCCTGCCCACCACCCAAACCCTACCCCAACCCTTCAGGATTTGTCTGCCTTCCTACACTCCTGCCGGCATCCCAGGCTTGGATCCCCCTTGGATAAGCTCACAGCTACCCTCTATGTCTCTTGTTATTCTCTAACGGGCTCATCAAGGCACCCGTGACTGCATCCTTACAAGCAGCAATCCCAACTGACCACCTCCACTCTCATCGACCTTCCCGCTCAGCCTGCCTGCTAGGCGATAATCTCAACAACCTTCGAAACTATCACCCCATCGCCAACCTCCCCTTCCTCTCCAAAGTCCATGAATGTCTTGTTACCTCCCAAATCAGTGCCCATCTTTCCTGCAACTCCATTTTTTAATCTCTCCAATCAGGTTTCTGCCGCCAGCACAGCACTAAAGCGACCCCAATCAAAGTCACGAATGACATTCTTTGTGACCACCTGCCTCGGCCTTCTCCATCTCTCTGCAGCCTTTGACCAAACCAACCACACCATCTTCCTCTAGGGAGGCAGAAGAAGTGGAGAATATTATACATTTTGAGCGAGATTGATACATTTTTGGAAAACAGGGCTATTATAGAGTATTGGAAGATGAAGTGGATAAAAAGTCTGATTTCTGAGCTCAGCTCAGTTGATGGAAATTTGAATATCTGGTCCTGTTTAACCCTTTGTTCCTCAGGAAACTGGCACCTATGGGGATGGGTCATAACTTAAGTATGTCTAGTGATGGATCATGGGTAACAATTGTTGTGTATGTACCTTTAAGAGAATAACTGGTCTCAGACTGCAGTACCGGCAGTGACCACCCCTGTATAAAAGGCGCTAGAGAGCCTCTGTTTGTTAGTTTCACCATTGACTTCCACCAGTAAAGACTTGTTTGTTTTCACTCCTGCTGGTCCGTGTCTCAATCATTCATGGACTTAACACTGGCAACGAGTAAGAAACGAACTTACCTGCAACTCGGCAGCACCTCAGACGACGTTGTTGAAGGTCGGAGCCAGAAGAAAGAAAAAAAAATAGAGTCCAAAGAAACTCGAGAAACGGGCGTCAACCGTCAATCATCGGTTTGAAAACTTGCAGGAGAGACTTTCCAGAGCCAGGCTGGGTTCCTCGGTCTGTGGTTTCCCAGCTAATCGGGCTGGTGGCAGGTAGTGCTCTGATCCTTCCTGGGCTGCGGCGGGCTGAAGCTCGATCGGGTGGCTTTTCAACGGGGCCGGGCAGCGAGTCGGGAGGCAGAGAGAGCGAGAGGGTGGAGCACACAGGGCGCGGCCGGTGCTTCGAAGCCGGGCAGCGTTCGGACCTAAGAAGAGGGAGGGAAGTGTCCCAGAGGGTCCGCTCCACGACGGGAAAATAATAAAAGAAAAAGAATCAATATTTAACGCGCAAGAAACCGTGGAAAGCAGCGCTAACAACAGCGGGGAAGAAGGCAAAGCGTGGGAGGCGCCATTTTGTTAAATCGGGGAAGAAGGCAAAGCGCGGGAGGTGCCATTTTAGATTTGCAAGATGCCGAAGACTGGCTGTATCACTGCTTTTGATAATACATTAGAGGACTGGACCACGTATGTGGAAAGAGTCGAGGTATATTTCGAGGCAAACGAAATAGCGGAGGGGAAAAAGGCATCGATATTGCTAAACTTAATGGGCGCTAGAACGTACGGCCTATTGCGGGACCTGATTACTCCAGCCAAACCGAAGGCGAAGAGTTTTAACGAAATTGTTGCTGTCCTACAGGAACACTTAAACCCTGCACCGCTGTTGATAGCAGAAAGATTTAAATTCCACAGGAGAACTCAGCACAAAGATGGGAGCAATGCTGAGTATCTTACGGAACTACGCAAGCTATCAAAGCACTGCCAGTTCGGAGCAGGACTGGCAGATACCCTACGGGACAAATTTGTCAGTGGACTCCTGAGTGAAGGAACACAGAAGAAGTTACTCTCAGAAAAAGAGCTGATGCTAGATAAGGCTTTCAGCGTGGCGGTATCGTATGAAGCAGCAGCCAGGGGAGCTGCAGAAATTCAACAAAAACCACAGGAATACGGCACCCACGAAATGACACGGGGATTTGCAAAATGTTATCGCTGCGGCAGAACTAACCATGACCAGAAGGACTGCTGGTCCAAAGACAAAATATGCAGACAATGCGGGAAGATTGGACACATTGCACGAGTTTGCAGGTCTGGGAAGAAGACCAGCGACAACAAAAAGGCTACTAAGGAACCGTACAAGAAAGTACAAAAGATGATGGACAGTAGTTCCGAAGACCGGATGAGCGATAGTGAATCCGAGAACAGGAGACTAAGCTGTCTCAAACTTCACAATGTAATCGCAAAAGAGGATCACCGAACCATTTGGGTCACCCTCACGATAGCAGGGTCCCAAGTTAAAATGGAATTGGATACAGGATCAGCGCTAACCGTCATGAATCGACGAGACTACGAGCGGCTATTTTCACACATACCCTTGAGAGAGACATCCATCGTCTTGACGATGTATACGGGGCAAAAAGTATACCCCAGAGGAAAAATAAGGGTGCCTGTCAAATACAGTGGCAAGAAAATACGGAAATTGTATCTCTACATACTGCCAAATGGTGGACCACCGTTATTGGGATGGGAATGGATCAGGAAGATAAACTTAGATTGGCATTCCATTCATGCAATGACGGTGGACGGTAAAAAAGATGAAGACGTCACTCCTGGACGATTGTCAACAACCTTAGCTAACGCCAAAGAGGTATTTCAACAAGAACTGGGCACGCTTAAAGGCGTAACCGCCTCGATAAAAATAGAAGAGAATGCAGTTCCCAAGTTTTTCAAAGCAAGACCGGTACCATATGCAATTCGCCCAGCCGTCGAGGCAGAGCTGGAGAATCTGGAGAAGGCGGGCGTGTTGTCTAAGGTCGACTGGAATGATTGGGCGACACCCATCGTTCCTGTCATGAAGAAAACATTAAGCAATAAGTCCAGAGAGCCAAGGAAGATTCGCATCAGTGGGGATTTCAAGGTGACGGTGAACCCTGTCCTTCACACAGTACAATATCCTCTTCCAAGGATAGAAGACATCTTCGCCTCACTGTCTGGAGGGAAGCGTTTTACAAAAATTGACCTAGCACAAGCATATTTGCAGATGGAGGTTGAAGAGTCCTCTAGGAAGTATCTCACGATAAACACTCACAAAGGTCTTTACCAGTATCATCGATTGGTATTCGGAGTAGCATCGGCTCCGGCGATATGGCAAAGAGCGATGGAACAAGTCCTGCAAGGGATTCCGGGGACTCAGTGTTACTTGGACGACATCCTTGTAACAGGTGAAGATGACAGTGAACACCTTAACAACCTAGCACAGGTGCTCACTAGACTACGGGAACATGGGCTGCGAGCCAACCGCCCCAAGTGCGAATTTTTAAAGAAACAGATACCGTATTCTGGCCACGTGATTGATGAAGAGGGGTTACATAAGTCCCCTGACAAAATTGAAGCAGTTGTTAAGGCCACAACGCCTGAAAATGTGTCGCAACTGAGGTCATTCCTCGGATTGGTGAATTACTATCATAAGTTTTTGCCGAATTTTTCGACAATTTTGCACCCACTGAATGCCCTGCTACGAACGGGGGTAGCATGGAAATGGAGCGATGATTGTAAGCGTGCTTTTCAGAAGAGTAAGGACTTAATCACTTCAAGGGAAGTATTGGCTCACTACAACCCAGCATTGCCGATCAGACTGGCGTGTGATGCGTCTCCCTACGGCATTGGGGCGGTACTGTCACATAAGTTCCTTGATGGGTTAGAGAGGCCGATAGCTTTTGCGTCACGCTCGTTAACTTCTGCCGAGCATAACTACGCTCAGATTGACAGAGAGGCCCTCAGCCTAGTGTGGGGGGTGAAGAAGTTCAATCACTACCTGCACGGTCAAAAATTTACTCTACTAACCGATCATCAACCTCTTGTCTCCATTTTCAACCCTCAGAAGGGCGTACCGATAATGATGGCACAACGGCTGCAGAGATGGTCCCTTTTCCTAGGGGCACACCAATATGACATCGAGTACAAAGGAACTAAACAGCATGGAAATGCTGATGGATTGTCACGCCTACCATTGCCGATGGTGGAAGAAGAAGACCTTGCAGTGGATCCAATGGAGTTATTCCACTCGACCATAGTCGAATGTCTCCCTGTGATGAATGCAAACATAGAAAAGGAAACACGGAATGACCCGACACTATCACGGGTCTATGATTTACCGGTGAAGGGATGGCCAGCACATGGCGAACCACTGCTGCCAGCATTCACATCGAGAAGAGAACAGCTGTCAGTGTGCAGAGGAACCTTGATGTGTGGATCCAGAGTAGTAATTCCACCTAAGTTGACGGATAGAGTACTCAAGGAGCTTCATGAGGGTCATCTGGGTGGGGTAAAAATGAAGAACTTAGCCAGAGCGTTTGTGTGGTGGCCGGGAATCGATAGAGAAATCGAAGAGATGACCAAGAGCTGTGCAGGATGCCAGAAGGTCCAAAACGCCCCACCACAAGCTCCTCTGCATCCATGGGAGTGGCCCTCATCTCCATGGCAATGGGCGCACATTGATTTTGCTGGTCCCTTCATGGACTCGATGTTTTTAATTGCGGTGGATGCACATTCAAAGTGGCCAGAGGTAATGAAAATGTCCTCAACCACCACGGAAAAAACTATCACAGTTTTGCGAACCATATTCGCCAGGAATGGGCTGCCTGAACAGATTTGCTCTGACAATGGACCACAGTTTGTGTCTGAAGAGTTCCGGAGGTTCTTAAAGAACAATGGCGTTAAGCATTACACATCTGCCCCATATCATCCAGCCACTAATGGATTGGCCGAGAGGTTTGTCCAAACATTCAAGAAGGCTATCAAGGCAATGTGTAATGAGGATATACCCCTACAACACAAGGTGGACAACTTCTTGTTTGCCTACCGGAATGCGACACATGCGGTTACCAACCAAACTCCAGCCATGATGTTCTTCAATCGAAGACTACGATGCCGCTTGGATTTGGTTAAGCCAAACGTCCGAAGAGATGTGGAGAACAGGCAGTTTCAGAATATGAATGAAAGGCCGACCAGGAGTTTTAAGATAGGCCAACCAGTTTTGGCCTGGGACTACCGCACAGAGAAATGGCAGGCAGGAACGATTTGTACACGACAAGGACCTCTCATGTATACCGTGGACGTTGGGGAGAGCATTGTAAGACGCCATGCTGACCAGATTCTAGAGTCACTGGAAAACGTCAACTCCACACCACGATCTGATACACCTGGTAATGAAATTGACGTTCCAATTGCAGCTACCGCAGAACCGGTAATATTGGAAGCAGATGAACCAAACAAAGACATTGATCCCGACACAACATTGCCAGAAGTACCTGATACCCCAAAGAGGCGTTATCCAGACAGAATCAGGAAGCCTCCTCAAAGACTGAACTAAAAATTGCTTAAACTTAACCAATGTATCTAACAACAGTAATTGTGATTGTAATTTGTTATCATTTAGTTGTTAAATGAATGTTATGTACTGTTAATCTAAAAGGGGAGGAATTGTTGTGCATGTACCTTTAAGAGAATAACTGGTCTCAGGCTGCAGTACCGGCAGTGACCACCCCTGTATAAAAGGCGCTAGAGAGCCTCTGTTTGTTAGTTTCACTATTGACTTCCACCAGTAAAGACTTGTTTGTTTTCACTCCTGCTGGTCCGTGTCTCAATCATTCACGGACTTAACAACAATGGTCTTCTGGAGTTCCTGTGACTGCCTCAGGGAGTCAGGGAGGAATTTCCCAGCATGCATTCTAAAAATTGGCTGCAAGTTATTTCCTCCCCCTCGAATTAGCGTTACCCATAGTTAAGGAGCGTGGTGTGTGAGGTTGCAGTGTCTGATGGATTGGGTGAGCATTGATTGGCCTGATGGCCTTTTCTCACCCTTGTTTTTGTATGCTTGTGACACATATTCTCACAAAAAATGTGAAATATTTACAGCCCTTTTAATTTCTGAGATCTCTTTTCATTCTCATATGCATAATGATGCTCAATAGAAGATGATTAGTTAGAGAACTTAGCATGTTCAGTAAATAATGTTAAACTGATAATTCAATTGAATTGCCCACTAGGGGGAACTACAGAGGGATCCTGGAGTTTCCAGCCCAGCCATTGCACCATCTTTGGATGTAACTGAGCAACGACTTGCGTTCTCAAAGGAACCATTTTCCGGCCGGTGTTAAAGAGTATACTAACTACAGTGAAGTGTAAAGACATATTTTTGTGAACAATGTTCAGCCCTGTAGTGTTTGCGTACAGCCGCCATGCCAGCAAGGGGCAGGAATAGTGTTGCAAACTCTGGTTGGATGGATTCCTGGAGGCTTCATCACATGACCTCCCGCTGCCCTGGCCCACACTCCCACTATTGGTCACCTGGTACACGCAGTGCCTTCCCACCCCAAATGGAAAGCAAACACACTCTCTGTTACCTGATTGGATGATTCTTGTCTGTTGGTCAACCCGATCTCCAGTATTTTTACAACTAATAAATGAAAGGTGTTCAAAGAAAGTGAAAAAAGTCCGCACATTTTTCTTTTTAATGCCCCTATATTTTTTCTCCTGGGTTGCTTGCAGCAGTGTCCTGGGAGATTAATCTTGAATTCCTGAGACATTCCTAGAAGGTTGGCAACCCGAGGCAGGAAGTGCGTTCTGTCACTGCAGTACCTCACTGGGTGGATTTGCCATCTCAGCTGCTGCCGTATTGGGATTTGCAGAGTGGAGGTGAAGCACTCCTCCTGATGGAGAGAAGAATGATTCACCTCCCCTCAAGGGATCCTCAACTAGTTCATTACTGTTCAGCCTTCATCATCCAATTGATGCTGTGTCGGTTAGCGTTATCCGAAAGAGGCTGAAAACGTATCTAATTTGGAACGGCCTGGAGGCCATAGGAATGAGCATTGATTGGGATAATCCAAAAATGAAGTGTGGAGACATGAGGTGGATAATCTGCAGTTTTACCTGATTAGGCTTGGAGTACTCACTGGAGTTCTGTGAGCTGTCCTGGGCACCACACCTTAGGAAGGATATATTGGCCTTAGAGGGAGTGCAGCGTAGGTTTACCAGAATGATACCCGGACTCCAAGGGTTAAATGACGAGGAGAGATTACACAAACTAGGGTTGTAATCCCTGGATTTTAGAAGGTTAAGGGGTGATTTGATCGCAGTTTTCAAGGGAAACTGATAGGGTAGATAGAGAGAAACTATTTCCGCTGGTTGGAGAGTCTAGGACTCGGGGGCACAGTGTAAAAATTAGAGCCAGACCTTTCAGGAGTGAAGGTATTAAACACTTCTACACACAAAGGGTGGTAGAAGTTTGGAACTCTCTTCCGCAAACGGCAATTGATGCTCGGTCAATTGTTAATTTTAAATCTGAGTTTGATAGATTTTTGTTAACCAAAGATATTAAGGGATATGGGGCAAGGTGACGGATCAGCCATGATCTCACTGAATGGTGGAACAGGCTCGAGGGATAAATGGCCGACTCCTGTTCCTATGATCAGAAAGTATCTGTGTAAAATATTCCTTCACCCTTGGCTCAGTGGCACGCCGCCTCTGAGTCAGAAGTTTGCGTGTTCGTGTCCCACTCCAGAGCCTTGAGCACATAATTCAGGCTGACACTTCAGTACAGTACTGAGGGAGTGCTGCACTGTCGGAGGTGCCGTCTTTCAAAAGAAACATTAAACCGAGGTCCCATCTGCGCTCCCAGGTGGACATAAAAAATCCCACGGCACTATTTGAAGAAGAGCAGGGCAGTTCTCCTTGGTGTCCTCGCCAATATTTACCCTTCAACCAAATCCTAAACACAGATTATCTGCTCATTATCCCATTGCTGTTTGTGGGACCTTGCTGTGCACAAATGGGCTGCCATGTTTTGCACATTGTGACAGTGACTACACCTCAAAAGTACTTCACTGGCTGTAACGTGCTTTAGGACATCCTGAGGTTGTGAAAGGCGCTGTATAAATGCAAGTTCTTACTTTCAGGAGATTAAATGGTGGGTTAGAATCCGTGATAAGGTAGTTTGTAGATGGTTAGTGGAAGGAACAGGCTTAATAGGTTTTGCTCATTCCATATTTCCATATGTTCCTGTGTTTTTAAGGTGCCACTTTTCACAATAAACCACATGCTGTGTACTTACATGCAAACCAAGAGGACAGCTGTCCGCCCCTCACTCGCGGGACACTGCCTTTTGTCGGAATGCAGCCTGCGCATATAAAATCAGAAGAATTTCTGGTTCAGGTTATTGCCGCCCAACTGTGAAGAGATGCATAATAATATTTCTCCTCGCGCAGTTTCAAAATGAGCTGCAGATGCAAGTGGTTAATTTGGAAACGCACCCACCTCTTTCCCCCTCTGTCCGTGGAGGGGATGTTTTGTTTAAAAGCCGAACACAGCAGTGGGAGTGGGTCAGCCACCTGTTTCCCCACTGGGTTCCTGGCAGTCGGCAGATGCTTACAGCACTTGACTGAAATCTTTGTTGGTTTAATGACAGTATCTGTCAGTGCCTGCTCACAGACGGCTCTATCTGCCGACACACATCAGTATATGAGAACCATCTGCGGCTGTGTGCAGGCATGTTGTAAATACTTTGGGCCTCTCTTAACATGGAACGCCACCGTTGTGTAAAATGACAATTAATGGTCACAGTGAGTAGTTGATACTCTTGTTTTTCTACTGCTTCTCGTTCCTTTTCTAATTATTTGCGTTTCCCGTCCAAATTTTTTTTTCTTTTTCGCTTCACTCTTTTTTTTCACTCTCTGCTTCATCCTTTGTATCCAGGAGCTGCGTTAGGTGCCGGGGAACCCCGCACCATTGCACTGGTCAGTCAGGGGCCCCAAGAGAATCCAGTGAAAGGGGCGTTCAGGCTCACGGGCGCTGATGGACCGACTGAAGCCCCAATATGGCAGGCAGCATGTGCGCACGTTTCCAGCTGGAAGTGCGCCGCCCGCCATATTGGTGAAGGTGGATGCGCTGGCTTCAGGAATATTCTGTTCCACTGCGCTTCTTGCAAGACTGGTTATCAATATTTGAACGCATCAATCGCCACGTGCTCAACTTGCACAGAACAAGGTGATGCTAACCAGCAGGAAGGACCCCTCACCAGCAATATTTAAAGGGACCGTGCAGTACTTGCAGGTTTGTTGTTGGTTTCACATTTCAGGCTGATGGTTAACTGCTGGACATTTTTTTTTACCACTCTGGAAAGCTCACTTTGTCTAAACAGAGCAAGATTTTGCTGATCTTGCACTTTTGTTGGCTGCCTCACAGATAGTTTGGCTGCAGTCATGGGTGGTCTCACGGTCAAATGAGCTGCCTTTGGGGCTGGAGGATGAGGGGGAGCAGCAAGGGAGCCAGCAGAGAGCAGGAGCAACTGCTACAAGAGTGATGAGGTGGAGGGCACTGCGCAGGAGGCCATATTTACAGCAAATACTCAGGCAGCACTTCTGCATTAACTTTACTCAGAAGCAATGTCTCAGGCGCCTTCACTTCACCAAGGAGACTGTCACCGAGCTATGTCAACTTGTTGCAGCCACAACCCGAGCCTTGAACCAGGGCATGGACAGCACTGCCTGTGCATGACAAGGTCATTGTGGACATTAACTTTTACACCACAAGGTCTTTTCAGACTGCAATAGGTGACATCAGCGACATCTCCCAGTTCGCAGTCGCAGTCACATCAATATATCAGAGAGGTCACCAAGGCTCTCTACACCAGAAGGAATACCTATACTTCTTTCCTGTAGGGGGGCATCCTTTACCTGGTTTACGGTAATTTACCTGGTCAGGCAGCCTTTTGCCACTGCACTGTGACCAATTCCAATCAGCGGTTTCGAATCGCTAAACCCTCCTTCCAGTCCTGACTGGAGGAACTTATAATTAATGATATATTAAAAACGGACAAATGGTCTGGATGCAAGAAAGTCACATTTTATTAAAACTAAAGAAACTACACCACACGATCAAAGTAATCACGGTAAAATTGCTTAACGGGGAAGGCAGACGGCAAAAATGAGGGATAAATGGCTACAATGTTAATCTTACAATCTTAGCAACATTTCCCTTAAATTACCACCCCTTTACTTCTCACTAGATTGTCTTGCTAGTGGGTCAGAAGCCTTGCTCACCTGCAGTCCAAAGAGTAAAAGAGAAGAGAGATGCTTCTGGGAAGCTATCTTTTATACCCGTTTTTTTGGGGCCCGCCCAGATCTGATGTTTCTGGGCTAAAACAAAAGAGATCCAAACTGTCCACTTGTCTGGGATGGGTTTGGATAAAGTTGCAGTTTAAATGTGTCCATTGTCTGTGATGGCTTTCGAATAAAGCTGCAGTGGTTTGAATGTGTTCTCCCATTCATCTAAACGGTTTCTCCTCAGTTTGGATGTGTCCACTTGATATACAAACAAATGCTAATAGCATTCAATTGCTTTGTAAACAAAGCATTGTCCTGTGGCCATCTGGAACCGCAACTGATTGACAGTCTTGAGTGCTTAGCAAACAAAGTCCCTTTGTTCATGCTGGCAGTTTCAAGCACTTGAACTTAGAGTCAACGTTGTAGAACATTCTGTAAACAGGTATCGATTGTCCTGCTGCAGGGCAGGGAAACTCCCCTTTGATTGACAGATTTGACTGCCATTGAACCTTCCTTCACAGACGCAACACGCAAGCTGTTTTCCAAGTCCTTTGTCTTCGGCCATGTGGTCTGACGGCCATTTTTATCCCTGGGCAATTTAAACAGTCCAAAACTCAAGAGTACATCTTTTAATAAAATGTACAATCTTAAAGTGTGCGATTTTCACAAAGTTCTTTGATTCCAGTGTCCAAGTGCTGCCTAGCTTACGAGCTTTTTAACGCAGCCTTTTGCGGTTCTGGGTATGTTTTAAAACATTGTCCAAACCAGAGACAATTTAAATCACACAGGTCTTCGTCCACGATGTGGATTAATATTTCTCGATCTTCGGGGGCTGAGGGGATTTTGCGACCCCTACATTCCCTATGGATAGAGTGAAGCAGAATGAAAGAGCACTAGGCTTCGCCTGCATGGCAGGCTTCCCTAGGCTGCAAAGTGCCATAGACTGCACAGACATTGCCTTGCGTGCTCTCCATCACCAGCCTAGCATCTTTATCAACCAATAGGGATTCTACTCTCAATGTCCAACTGGTTTGCAACCACAGGCAGCACATCGTGCAAGTCTGTGCCCACTCTTCTGACAGCAGTCAATCACACTTTCATCTTAGGCAAATCCTCTGTGCCATCTTTATTCCAACCAGGCTGCCAGGTTACATGCTGGTTATTGGGCAACAAGGGTTAACCCCTCCAGATATGGCTCATGATGCCTGTTAGGAGCTCGTGCATGGCAGCACAGCAGGCCTACAATGGTTGGGGAGTCTAGAACTAGGGGTCATGGACTCAGGATAAGGGGTCGGCCATTTAGGACTGACATGAGGAGGTACAGCAAGCAATTAGGAAGGCAAATGGCATGTTGGCCTTTACTGCAAGGGAATTGGAATACAAGAGTAAGGAAGCCTTGCTGCAATTGTACAGGGCTTTGGTGAGACCACACCTGGAGTACTTTGTACAGTTTTGGTCTCCTTACCTAAGGAAGGATATCTTGTCATAGAGGGAGTGCAACGAAGGTTCACCAGACTGGTTCCTTGGATGAGAGGGATGTTGGACTGAATGGTCTCCATGCTCTGCACGAAGCCTTGAGACAAGTTGGATCTGGACACCTCTGTGCTCTGCAACATTGTGTGCAAGCTGCCCAGTGCACCTAGCCTTTCCTGCTAAATGCCCATTGGTCTTCTTCAGTAGCCTGGGCCCCCAAAGTCAGCACCTGAGTCCTCTGCAGCAAATCTAGTGTGCGACCTGGCCTCCGGCGAGCTGGCACTAGTGGAGACCTATCCCCCTCCCCTAGCTCCTGTGCACCTGTGCCTGGTGACTCACCACATGTAGACACCTCCTCTAACCTAGCCTCTAAAATACATGTGGCGCCAGTATTGGAGCTGGTGTCTGCGAGGGCAGGATGGAGTGACAGTGCATCATCAGGAAGGCTGGCCTCCTCTTCCTCAACTGGCAGAGGGGCTTCCATATTTTTAACATCTGAAATGAAAGAGAAGGACATGGGTTAACTTTTGGTGTGAAGGGGGAGTAGAGAGAGAGCAGGTGAAATCTGCAGCTTGTCGTGCAGATTGTATGGAGTGAGATAGAAGTCAGAAGGGGCAAAGAGGATTATTTATGAAGAAACCTCCTCCAGCGTTGCCAGTTGCCACAGCTTCAACTCTGCCCCTGCCCATAATATCCAGCACACTTTCCTGGAGGGGAGAGAGGGAGTGCAGGTGGGCTCTTCCTCCTCCGGTGCCAGACTACTGTCTCAAGTTGTGGACAATCTTCTCCTGCAAGAAAGAAGGGAGTTTGTTGGTGAGAGCCTTGTGAGGTTCTTGGAGAATTTGCCTCTCATGGTGGAACAGCTGATAGCCAGTGTGTGAGATGTGAGTTGTGGGTTAGTGAGGGTTGCAATAGTGGTGAGTGTGAGGAGAAGGAGGTGTAGTGAAGTGTGGTGCAGTGATTGGAGGAGAATGAAGGAATGCGGAGCAATGGAGTCTTGTGAGTAGTGAGGTTGTAAGTGGCGGAGGTTTGAGCAGAGAGTAAGAGAGCAATGTTCTTACCTTGACAACTCCAATGAGGTCACTGAACAAATCACAGAAATCACAGAAACCCCACAGTGCAGATAGAGGCCATTTCGGCCCATCGAGCCTGCACCGACACATATCCCACCCGATCCCCGTAACCCCTACACCAACACATATCCCACCCTATCCCCGTAACCCCACGTATTTAATCCCCCCTAACACTAAGGGTCAATTTATCATAGCCAATCAACCTAACCCGCACATCTTTGGACTGTGGGAGGAAACCGGAGCGCCCGGAGAAAACCCACTTCTGGCATTGCAGCCAAATCCTGGGTGCTAGACTCTATGACTCTATACCTCTCTATAACTCTATGACCTCTTCCCATTGCCAGCATAGTTGATGCCTGGCGGGCTTCCTGCCAACTAGGGGGAAGAAGATGTTGCTCCTCCTGCCCACTGCCTGCACCAGGGCCTCCAAGGCAGCCTCTGAGAACCTGGGCTAACTCTCAGCACTTGTTTCAGCCATATCTCTGCTTGCAAATGTATTTCCCTGGTGTCTGCAGCCAGAGTGTACCTCCCCTTTTCTGAGGTGCTGGCTGCCTTTAAGTGGCATCTTAGACACTCAATACTGCACCCCCCCCACACCCTTTACAGACATCTCAATACTGCACCCCCCCACACCCTTTACAGACACCTCAATACTGCCCCCCACCCCACCCTTTACAGGCGTGCAGCCAATAAGTAGCACTGGCTGCTCGCTTGCGTGATTAAAGGGAATTCAAATATTGGCTGAGTCAATAATAACAGGCACGTGGAGTGTGTGGAGAGCCCCCGGGTGATCGAATCTGGGTGCGATCTGATTTCGAGGCCGTACACACCATGGGACTTGCTGATGTGTAATAAAACACCGAGCACCATCTGGAGGCTTATTTCATTTTTCTGCTGGTTCATTGTCAGGTTATATTAAATAGGCAGCCTGTATATATATATTAATTATTTCCCTCTGGTAAAGCAAAGAGAATCACCAGGCACTCGGTCCCAGTGGCAGAAATTAGCGGGAGTCTGTCCTGGGTGGGGGCCTCGGTCTTCGGGTCCTGGCCGTAATTTATGTGCTAATTCCGGGGTCAGACTTACACTTTAGGGCTGCTGATAGGGTGCTGCTGGTGAGTGTAAGGGCTATAGATGGATTTGAACACGAGGATGAGAATTTTAAAATCGAGGCCTTGTTGGACTGGGACCCATGTAGTTCAGTGAGCATAGGGATGAGGAGTGAATGGGAGTGAATGGGGCTTGGTGCCGAGTTTTGCATGAGCTTAAGTTTATGGAGGGTGGAAGATGGGAGGCCGGCCAGAAGAGCGTATAGTAGGGTGAAGGGAGGGCAGATGTACCAAACATGTGAGTTAGAAGTTTAAAAGGTGTCGGAGGAGGGGACTTAAGTGCTCAGATGGATGTTCGGGGTCCCGTTTGTGATTGGCTGTGATGCACCCACACCCCAAAGTTAAATAACCTGCTGATGCTCATCACCTTGCTCAAAACTGAAAATGCCCAATTGGGGGAAGTACCAGAGAGCAAAGTATCCCAGCGTGAGTTAGCACCATCAGGAGAGAGCACAAAAAAAAGTATGGATTCCTTGGAAAGAAGTGTGTTGCATTGAATTTAGGCTTAATGGGACTCTTGGCCAGGTGACACCTTGGTTTATAAGTTACAGGATAAGATTGTGATTTCCGTCCGTTCTACGACACGCCCGATATTCCATTCTATTGAAGTCAATGAGACTGAACATGGGGCGGGACGTATACCGGACGTCCGATGCGATGCCTCCCCCAGCCAGGTCCAGTTTCACCCCCCCCCCGCCGTTGTGTTTAGCCCCCTGGCTCTGGGTGCCCTACTAATTATAATAAGATATGAATTTACATTTTGAGCTTCGTTGTGTTTATCCTTTGACTGGATTTGTAACACGCTTCAAAGCGTTTCCCTGTGTTGAAGTGGAATTGTCTGTCATGGTGTTTATTTGCGGAACACTGCACAGATGTGAACTTTGGAAGCTGGACAAGACAGCAAAATTAGTGGCAATTTGGACCCTGGCCATTCGAAGTGTAATGAGACGCACTTGTTTGAAGTTTTTGGCTGAAACTCCCTTCAGGTTCGAGCTTTCCTGAGACAATCTTGTTCAAGTTATACATGTGATTTATATGGGGGGTTTCTTCAATTTATTTAAAGGTCATTTTTTTTCCTCCTTTCCATTTAATGACTGTGATTCTTTCTCTGCTGTTTCTTATTTCTGTTCGAGCATTTTGGATGCACTGAGAGGCCAAGTGGGTTGCTTCTGCAACTAGTTCATGCTAAGAACTACCCATAAGTCACTGAGAACCGAGACTTCACCTTGTGGGATTGCATTCTCATTTGGAGTCGGGATAATGAGCTCTCCCAATGGCATTGTTGAAAAGTGTGGAACTGAACCATATAAAGAAGTCTGTGTTGACTTAGCTGGTTCAGTGACAATGGCCCTACTTAGGAACATAGGAACAGGAGAAGGCCATTCAGCCCCTCGAGCCTGTTATAGAATCATAGAATAGTACAGCACAGAAGGAGGTCATTTGGCCCATTGAATTTGCGCCGGCTCTTTCGAAGAGCAATCCAGTTTGTCCCATCCCTCCGCTCTTTCCCCATATCCCTGCAATTTTTTCTTCTTCAAGTATTTACCCAATTCCCTTTTTGAAGGCTACTATTGAATTTGTTCCGCCATTCAGCTAGATCCTGGCCGATCTGCATCTTAACTCCATCTACCCGCCTTGGTTCCGTAACCCTTAATATCCTTGCTTAACAAAAAAATATTGATCTGTTTTGAAAGCCCTTACAGCTTTTTGGGGAGAGAGTTCTAGATTTCCACTACCCTTTGTGTGAAGAAGTGCTTCCTGACATCATCCCTGAACAGCCTAGCTCTAATTTTAAGGTTCTGCCCCCTTACATAGAAACATAGAAGATAGGAGCAGGAGTAGGCCATTCGGCCCCTCGAGCCTGCTCCGCCATTCGATGAGATCATGGCTGATCATCCAAACTCAGTACCCTGTACCTGCCTTCTCCCCATATCCCTTGATCCCTTTAGCTCTAAGAAATATATCTAACTCCTTCTTGAATATATTTAAAGACTTGGCCTCAACCGCCTTCTGGACTCCCCACCAGAGGAAATAGCTTCTCTCTATCTACCCTATCAACTCCATTAATCATCTTAAGCATCTCAATTAGATCACCCCACAATCTTTTATACTCAAGGGAATACAAGCCTAGTCCAAGCAACCTGTCTTCATAATGTAACCATCACTAAACTAGGGAAGAGAAAAATCAGGCACGGTGGCATAGTGGTTAGCACTGTTGCCTCACAGCGCCAGGGACCCGGGTTCGAATCCGGCTTCGGGCGACTGTCTGTGTGGAGTTTGCACACTCTCCCCGTGTTTGCGTGGGTTTTCTCCGGGTGCTCCGGTTTCCTCCCACAGTCCAAAGATGTGCGGGTTAGGTTGATTGGCTATGATAAATTGACCCTTAGTGTTAGGGGGATTAAATACGTGGGGTTATAGGGATCAGGTGGGATATGTGTTGGTGTAGGGGTTACGGGGATCGGGTGGGATATGTGTCGGTGCAGGCTCGATGGGCCGAAATGGCCTCTATCTGCACTGTGGGGTTTCTGTGTTCTGTGTGTTCTTATTCCTTGATAGCTATGTAGTGACTCCTGCTGGAAAGTGAGTGTCCTTGTAATAGTTGGATGAGGACTGGACTTGGCTGTGATGCTTCCTACAGTTAAATAGCCTCTTAAGGATCATACATGGTGAACAATCGCTTGGGCGAGTGAGGCACAGGAGGGCAATTTTACAATTCTGAGTCAGCATCTTCAGGAGAGGAGCATCTCAAGGAGAAGACAGGAGTGGAGAAAAATAAAGGGAGGAAGGAAGAGTAGCAAAATGGATATCATGGGAAAGGATTTTCAACATTAAACAGGAACTATCAGTCTTTAGTGACATATTGCTTAAGAATAGAAACTTCAGACTTACGCTAGAGATTGAAGTAGTATCTATTGGTTAGCCCTTTGCCCCCACTTTTTCCATCCAGTAAACACACTGCAGGCAATGTTAACCTAGCCTGTTCATCGGGAAACTGATGAGATTTTCGGGTTGGCAGGCTGTAACCAGTGGGGTACCGCAAGGATCGGTGCTTGGGCCTCAGCTAATCAGAGTCTACATCAATGATTTGGATGACTGGACCAAATGTAATGTATCCAAGTTTGCTGATGATACAAAGCTGGGTGGGAATGTAAGTTGTGAGGAGGATACAAGGAGGCTTCAAGGGGATATAGACAAGCTAAGTGAGTGGGCAAGAACATGGCAAATTGAATATAATGTGGAGAAATGTGAAGTTATCCACTTTGGTAGGAAAAATAGAAAAGCAGAGTATTTTTTAAATGGTGAGAGATTGGGAAATGTTAGTATTCAGAGGAATTCAAGAAGGAGTTGGATATATTTCTCTGCCTTCTGTGGTAGAGAATGACAGAACTCGGAACATCATCAATTCATTCAGACAAGAAAAATGCCCAGAAGATCAGTCGCGACTAAAACTATTTTACCTGATTAGGTATTTTCTCCTTTTGTGCCTGTATTTTCTTTAGTTCCCTCACAACATGCATCATTCCTTGGCTGAAATTCTGCAAGTGACCTGCTTCTAGACCTTTGATTGTATGGCTCTGTAGCTAGCCGTGCATCAGACATGTCTAAGGTGACCTGCCCGTTGATTATTTTTATTTCCACTTCCTCTGGAACAGCAGCTGTCTTCCACCTTGCATATTCCTCAATGACTTGGCAGAGGTCAGGTGCTCACCATGTGTGAAATACCAAGCCAGTGTCCAAATCCCATAAGTCCACGGCACAGCATAATGGTACACTATCCCAACATGCCACCTGAATGTCCTAGTTTGCCTACACCCTGAATTTGCGTATGTTTATAGAAACATAGAAAAATAGGAGCAGGAGTAGGCCATTCGGCCCTTCGAGCCTGCTCCGCCATTCAATATGATCATGGCTGATCCTCTATCTCAATACCATATTACCGCTCTCTCCCCATACCCCTTGATGCCTTTTGTGTCTAGAAATCTATCTATCTCCTCCTCAAATATATTCAGTGACTTGGCCTCCACAGCCTTCTGTGGTAGAGAATTCCACAGGTTCACCACCCTCTGAGTGAAGAAATTTCTCCTCATCTCAGTCCTAAATGTCCTACCCTGTACCCTGAGACTGTGACCCCTCGTTCTAGACCCCCTAGCCAGGAGAAACATCCTCCCTGCATCCAGTCTGTCTAGCCCTGTCAGAATTTTAGACGTTTCAATGAGATCCCCTCTCATTCTTCTAAACTCTAGTGAATACAGGTCCAGTCAACCCAATCTCTCCTCATACGACGGTCCTGCCATCCCAGGAATCAGTCTGGTGAACCTTCGCTGCACTCCTTCTGTGGCAAGTATATCTTGGGTAAGGAGACCAAAACTGCACACAGTACTCCAGGTGTGGTCTCACCAAGGCCCTGTATAACTGTAGTAAGACATCCTTGCTCCTGTACTCAAATCCTCTTGCAATGAAGGCCAACATTTGCCTTCCTAACTGCTTGCTGCACCTGCATGTTTGCTTTCAGTGACTGGCGTACAAGGACACCCAGGTCCCTTTGTATATCAACATTTCCCAATCTATCACCATTTAAATAATACTCTGCCTTTCTGTTTTTCCTACCAAAGTGGATAACTTCGCATTTATCCACGTTTATGTTGGTGCAGACCACCAACAATGTGCCACACTATGGAATGGTGGGCCATGGGTTGTGTATACCATCCCTAATATGCCAAATTCGTGCAGCTAGGAGAAGGTGGATGTACAATTCTTCCCCACTGTTGGAGAGGGGACACTGAGTAAGCTGAGTTTGTGTACAGCCAAGAGGCAGCCATTGAATATGGAGGAGAAAGTGACTGCTTCAGTACATCACTTTAAGATGGGTTGGAGTTAGCTGCTGAAATCATGGGCTAATTCTGGAATAGTTAGCCAGCATGGCATGTATGAATGAGGTAATTGTGTGCAGTGCATGTGGTGTCAGATTTACCTGTTAATTCAGCTGATGTATGTTTGAAACATAAAACTCAAATTAACAAATAAGGCTTTAAAATGAATGAGGAATGTACTGGATATACATGAGCTTGCTGCACTCCAGAGGAAGTGGAAAACAGATTCTTGCACACAAGGATTCAGATCCACATGCTCATTTGTTGCCACGGACTCGGAATTAGTCCACTCTTAGGGGTGAGACAATGTGAAGGTGAGGAGACTAGTTTCCCCTGGTTTGTCGGAAATCCTGCTATTGTTGACTGTCATGAATCAAAGACTTTCTATTAACACAGGTTTCCCACTGAGCGATAGCCGTTTTGCTTCAGGGACAGTCGGAGGAAGTGTGAACATGGCGGAGCGCCGCCACCCGAGCAGACTTGTCAATAGTGGGAGCATTTGGCGCACTAAATTTCAGGTAATGTTTTCATCATTTCAAACACGTGTGGGGCTTTTCAAGGATCTGCCCTGCGAAAACGTTGGTAACCCTGGCAACTGTCTCCTGCTCCAGTGTGACTGACACCAAAGTGCATTAGGGATCAGTTTTATTTGCAGTACTTTTCTTTCAAATGTTTTTTTAAAATTACTGGCGAGGCTTATGTTTCTAATTGAACATTCTGTCCTGATCTGTCAAGGCTGCAGTTCACGGCTGTCAATTAATGTGTTTTTTTTTTGCCTTCCCCAGGAGTTAACCTGACATTTAGGGAGGCTGCTCCATGTAAATGCACCCGCCAAGGTATCGGGTGAGCACTGATAAATCTGGTGGTCTCTTTTCCACCTTCATCCTTCTGTATGTTTGTTATTGCGTGGTTTCCTTCAGCATTCAGCTTGACTTTTGCAGCATCTTTTATGGACCTGTGATTGGAAATGGCAGCAAAATCAGTACCGCATTAATGTGTGTATGGGCCATGCCCCGAACCTTGAGTCCTTTGGGCCTCCAGATAAATACATTATTAATGTGCGTAGTTCCCATATCCCTAAGTCAAAGCTTTTTACTTTGTGAAAACAAGGCCCTTATGCCCTCCAATACAGAGTTCACTATTTATAACCGAATTGGCTTAAAATGGTGTGAGCTTTTAAGAGAGACTCCAGGATAGTAGAAAGTGTTGCAGTTTGCAGCACAGGAGGCCATTCAGCCCATCATTTCTATGCTGGCTCTTCAAGAGAGTTGTGCAGCAAAGAGGAGATTGTGCCTTTAAATTGTTCGTTTTGCATGAGAACACAGTAAATAATGGAGGACAAACAGGCAAGTTATACAAATGTATTTGGCTTTTTTTTGAATTTCCTTAACTTGCTGCATTGCTTTTTCCTTCATTGAGAAAACTAGGTGAAGGGTCATATTGCAAGGCAAGACCAAGGTTAGAATGAGTCAGAGAGAAGGCGAGGTAAATCAAGAAGTAGGGGTTTAGGTGATGGGGCAAGGTTGGATTGTAAGAGACTAGAATTTTTAATTTGCAGATTATTTGCATAAATTGCATGCTTGTCATATTTCCATGGATTATATTAATCCAGTGCGGTGGTATATGTGGGAATATTTCGTTAAAAATTGGTTGAAAAATGGAATGATGCCTTTCTGAATTATGCAAATGTAAAATGATGCAGCGTGACTTAAGATGATGTAGGAGCACGTTCGACACATCACTTCCTGTTTACTTTGAGACTGTAATCATCACGGAGATCGATGCAAATTATATCAATCAGCAAGGTATCCCTTGGCCCCACCAGCAATTTAGAGGCTTCAGCCATCGCCATTGAACTCTGGATTTCCATTCCATTCCTGATCCCCTCCACCTTGCTGCATTGCTCCCCACCTGCAAAAGCATCCTCAACAGCACGTGGAGCACTCCTTTAGTCACTTCCCTCTCAGTTCCTGCTCCGTGGACAAATTTTCTATGTTAAAGATGATTTGTAAATTCAGTTTGTTGCATGATCATTCTGAGTCCTGTGCCCTTCATTCTTCCATTTTGCTCAGTTTGTACGAGCTTCCAGCCCCATATTCTCTCTGTCACCAAGACCGTCGACTCCCGCCTCTGTCTCCACCGAGGTCTCAGCCCATCTGCTGCTGAAGCCCACATCCATGCTTTTGTTTTCGCCAGTCTCGACTATTCCAATGCTCTCCTGACCCCCCCTCCCATCTTCCACCCTCCATAAACTTAAGCTCATTCAAAACTCGGCTGACCGTATCCTAACTGCCACCAAGTCCCGTTCACCCATCACCCCTGTGCTCGATGACCTACATTGGCTCCTGGTTCCCAATCGCCTCCATTTTAAAATTCTCATCCTTGTGTTCAAATCCCTCCATGGCCTCACCCCCCTCCCTATCTCTGTAAACTCCTCCAGCCCTACAACCCTCAGAACTCTATGTTCCTCCAACTCTGGCCTTTTGTTCATCCCCCCCCTTCCATGACACCACCATTGGTGGTCGGGCCTTCAGCTGGCTAGGCACTGATCTCTGGAATTCCCTCCCTAAACCTCTCCTCCTCTGCACTTCCCTCTTCTCCTCTAAGACTTTCCTTAAAACCTACCTCATCTGTCTTAATATCTCCTTTTTGGTTCGGTGTCAATTTTTGTCTGATAACGTTCCTGTGAAGCACCTTGGAATGTTTTACTACGTTAAAGACACTATATAAATGCAAGTTTTTGTTATTTCATGACGCCATATGTGCTAACTTGGGGGAAGTGGGTGGGAGCCGCTGTGCACCCCCAACCCAAGACTTGTCATCAAGTTGCAGATCTGTCAGTGGGTTGCCTTCGGCTCATTGCTGTGCCCTTGGCCTGAGTCACAGTCCTGATCCCCAGCCTGGCTCTCTGCCTGGGTTCCTGGTTTGTGCGGTAGTCCGGGCGCCTGGTTTGTGCGGTAGTCCTGGCTCCTGGTTTGTGCTGTAGTCCTGGCTCCTGGTTTGTGCCGAAGTCCGAGCTCCTGGTTTGTGCCGCAGTCCCGGTTCCTGGTTTGTGCCGCAGTCCCGGCTCCTGTTCTGTGCGCAAGTCCTGGCTCCTGGTTTTTTTCTGTAGTCCCAGCTCCTGGTTTGTGCGGTAGTCCTGGCTCCTGGTTTGTGCTGTAGTCCTGGCTCCTGGTTTGTGCCGAAGTCCGAGCTCCTGGTTTGTGCCGCAGTCCCGGTTCCTGGTTTGTGCCGCAGTCCCGGCTCCTGTTCTGTGCGGTAGTCCCGGCTCCTGGTTTTTTTCTGTAGTCCCAGCTCCTGGTTTGTGCGGTAGTCCGGGCCCCTGGTTTGTGCGGTAGTCCCGGCTCCTGTTCTGTGCAGTAGTGTTCGTGAAGTGCAACCATTGACTTTTAATTTAATTTGCATAGAGCTGCTCGGGGCAGCACTGCAAGGCATGGAGCAGCTGTTGCTGGCTGCGTCATACCAGACTGGCTGGCAGATCACATGGACTGAGAGGCTCAGAGCACAATTTACCTCTTTCTTTATGTGGATGTGCGTAGACATCTCGATATCAGGGTCTGAGGTAAATGTCTCCTCACATGTCCCAACTTCACTGAGTTTAACCTTGCAATAATTAACTAGCCTGCCGATGTTAGATGTTGGATTTTTTAAGCAATAAATAAAACCATATCAACAGTGTAGAAGATAATGAACATCTGTACAGTGGCTCAACACGGAGACCCCAGGCTGTTGTTGTTGCTCAGAAACATAAATATGGTGTCTCACTAAGTTTATGCTTATTATACCAACATGCAAAGGTTTATGAAGAAATACAGAAACAAATGTGATTACTGTGTGTGGAATTGTCAAGGCCCAACAGTTATTTTTAATCTTCAGATCCACAGCGGTTTGAAGCTCATTCTGATCATGAAAGCGATGTTACCTGTGGGTTTACAGTATCTGGCGTTGATATTTTAAGAAGGGGCCAAGCAGTTTAAATGAAGCATTACATTTCGTGCTCCAGAAAGAAAATGTGCACTTGCATTGGGTCACATTATGGCAGGGGTACAGAACTTGGACATGGATGGTGCTGAAGGAGGCTCCTTGAGGACATTGATGGAGGGCATTAGCTCTTGCCTGAAGCTGACAATAGATATTGGCCTGGATTTCGCGGGCTTTCGAGCGGAGACTTGCTCAAATCTGGCGTCTGATCCATAGCCATTGCAGCGCCCTCTACAGGGCATCTGGGAGCAGTACAAGAAACAGGAGGCTCTTTGGCCAATAATATCGAAAAATCCTCAGAGACACACAGGGCAGGATTTTCATTGTGCCGTGGAGTCGGGATTGGAGGCGTGCGGGGGGTTAAAATCCCCAAATCGGGGGTCCCGACACCATCCTGCCCCCAACCCGCCTCCGTGCCAGTTTCAAAGTGATTAGTGCCAATTAACTGCCAGTTAACAGGCAGTTTTTAGCCTAATCCCTATTTTGAAGGTTGAAGTGTGGGTTTCCCGACGGCTCCAAACCACGCCAAGTTAGAGGAGGCGAACCGTCGGGTTGAAGGACTTGGAGGGGTCGAGATGTCGGTGTTCAGGTGAGTGATGGGTGCATGAGTGCAAAGGTAAGTGTGTTTGGTGTGTCTAAAGTGATTAAAGAAGTGTAAATTACCTTTTCTTACCTTTACAGCCTTCCTTCCTTTAGGTCCCGGGAGTCCGTCATCACACAGGCACAGAAAGCAGAATGGTTGCAAACTGTCAAAAGTGACAGCCTGCAGCTTTCTGTGCAGGAGAGATTTCTAACTGAGTCTGTGGAGAAGGACTCAGGTTAGAAGTAAGACTGTCAGTGTTTGACAGCTTCAAACAGCTGTGAAACGCTGATATTTCATTTGTCAAAATTTCAGTCTGTGACATCACCTGTTGCCGGGTGGCCCTTAATTGGCCTGCTGAGCCTGCTGGGCGGGCTCCACAAGATCAATCAAGTTAAAATCGCGTGGATTGGCCGCATCTCGATGGAGGCGGGACTACAACCCCGAAAGTTGTAGTCCCGCCTCCAACCCAACTCCTCAATGAAAATCCAGCCCACAGAGTATAAAGCAGTATAAATTAAATGTAAATCTTGTACAGAAAGCAAAATAAAGATTGGGGAAGACAGATGGTAGATAAAATAGACAGACAGAAAAAGTTAATTAAAAACATTATTTTTTTTTTTTTTTACATCTCCAACACCAGTTAACTTCTGAAGGAATGAGACTCCACACTTGTAAAATTAAATTTTCAGGGCCAGAGAGGTCGTTCGGCAGTAATTATCACTTATCACCAGTGTTTCCCCTGCACGGGCCCACAGCGGCCGTGCATGCGGAGTATCTCTTCCAGTAGTCGCCCTGGTGAGCAGCCTGCGCGGGACCTCACAATCGTGGCCGCGCACTTTAGGGGGAACATTGCTTATCACGTTGTTAAAAATGAACTTACTCCTAAATGCACCGGCCCAACTTTTCCTGCCGTCTTTAGTGGGGAACTAGTGGGCAAGTGTTGCAAGTTCACACCATTGCCTTGATTTCAGTGGCGGGCGAGGACTGTTACAGCGCCCCCCTGTGGAGAAACGGGGTATCTCTGACAGCAACTTCTGGGTTTCCGCGTTAAGCTGCACATGTGCGGACGCCAGAAGTTGGTGTCTGATTTACTCCGTTATAACGGTGACCGCTGAAAACTCACCGTTATTCCTATCTGCATCCTATCTATTTATTCTGCAATGTGGAGGGAAACAGCAGTTATTTCAGGCTTGTCAATGATGGGGAAGATCTGACAACTGTATAGTCCTGCTTCGCCACCGCCCCGCCGCCACCACGTTGCATGCAAATCAGCATCTATGCATTAAGAAGAAAGAGAGAACTTGCATTTATATAGCGCCGTTCACACACACAGGACATTGCAAAGTCCTTTACAGCCAATGATGTACTTTTGAAGTGTAGTCACTGTTGGAAATGCGCCAATTCACATATGGCAAGATCATCTGTTTTTGGTGTTGGTTGAATGATAAATATTGGCCAGGACACTGGGAGAACACTCCTGCTCTTCTTCGATTAGTGCTGTGGGATCTTTTACATCTCATTAGCGTCTTATCCAAAAGACGGCACCTCTGACAGTGCAGCACTTCCTCAGTAATGCACTGAAATGCCAGCCTAGATTAAGTGCTCAAGTCTCTGGAGTGGGGCTCAAACCCATAACCTTCTGACTCAGAGGCAAGGGTGCTACCACTGAGTCAAGGCTGACACTTGCATGCTGTAGCAACTGAAAATATAATTGCACATGAAACAATCTGGGATAACGGGTCAACAGTGAACCCTTTTATTGATGAGTTAGGCTCTGAAAATGGCACCGATATCATAATATACTCCTGGTCTCTCCACAACCAATGTAAGATAACACACTTAATGGAACGTATCATTCCAGTTCTTATTTTGAAACAGAAGTAATGTCAAAACAATAATGGATTCATTGGCAGAACGTGTACAGTACTTGGATCCTTGGTTTCTCACCTGTACTTTAAAACTAGAGGGGCCCCAAAGCCATAGTAATTCTCGTAATCTTGGACCATCCAGGGAGCCCTCCATTTGTCTCCAGCCCATGTATTGTACTGCAAAAAGGGAACTAAAAAAGTACTGTGGGGCCCACAGCTAGTTTGTAAGCCTCTCTTCCCTTTTAATGTGAAGCTGATATGAAAGGAAGGTTAAAAAGGTACCTTCACAGTTAAATCGAAACTATCAGTCAAAAATTGATTTCAAAGGGCCTCTCAGAATCCTGACAAGCAGTCCACATACCTTTGGGATGAAGCAAATCTGTGAGAAACTTGCTCGTACGGCCCCCTGTTGGGTCAATTGCAAAGGCCACAGACTGTGAATGTAAGCAAATGACAGCCAGATGATTTCTTTCACCTCTCGGGTGGACCTGGCATCTACTGTCATTTGTTACGCAGTAAGACTGATTCAGTCCAATCACTTCTGCATCTGCTTATACAATCAAACTATTTTCTCTTGATGGGTGAGTTAATATCAGTCAGGATGGGTTACTTCCCTTTGGGAGCTGAAGATGGCCTTTGTAGATTATTTGTCGAAAAAAAAACTTCCCAACACAGAAAAACCATTAAAGAAAAATTACAATATTGGCAAGCCACGAATTCCCATACAATAAAAAAACATTTTGTTATTCATTCTCTCAGGGTGTGGGCACCGCTGGGCATCCCTGGTTACCCTGACTGAGTGGCTTGCTCGACCACTTCAGAGGGGAGTTAAGAGTCAACCACGTTGACGTGGGACTGGAGTCGCATATAGGCCCAGACCGGGTAATGGTCGGCAGGTTTCCTCCTCTAGAGCACATTAGTGAACCAGCTGGGTTTTTACGACAACCCAATAGCTTCACGGTCACTGTTACTGATACTAGAGTTACTTTAAACTCAAGTCAAATTCTCAAACTGCCATGGTGGGATTTGAACTCACGTTCTCTGAATTATGAGTCTCTATAATGAATAGAGATTCTGATGATTTGATTTTGCTGTGCGCAAATTGGCTGCCGCGTTTCCCACATTACAAACGTGACTACACTTCAAAAAGTAATTCATTGGCTGTAAAACACTTTGGCATGTCCGGTGGTCGTGAAAGGCGCTGTATAAATACAAGTCTTTCTTTCATATAAGACAAACCCTCAGGTCTGTCAAAATAACAATGTGAGCTGTAGAAGATAAAAGGTGTAAAAGAGAGAAAAGCAAAGAAATAAAGAGGAAAAGAACAGAATTATATGGAGCATTTGAAGTTAGTTTTTCTGCACTTCCATGGTGGTTTTTGCCTGTATAAGCTCACCTTGGATTTCATATCTACAATGTGTAATTGTACGTACTACCCAGGATGGGACTGAACCATACTGACCAGGTAAGTCCCAGACTTGACCCCCATCCATGCTGCATGATCTGATTTCAGCCCAGTCTGCAGTAGAGGGAATATAATCGGTTACAGTGCCCCTACAAAGGGAAAAATCAGTTAGGCCTTCCCCCCCCTGGCAAGATAGCCTAAGCTATTAGTCACTGTCTGGACTTGTGCATGAAGAATGGCGATTTGAGTGAGCGTTAGTGTATCCAATGTTCAGTGTGCCTGAGGAGGGGGAATATAGAATATACAGGACAGAAATAGGCCATTTGGCCCAACTGCACTATGCTGGGGTTTATGCTCCACACGAGCCTCCTCCCACTCTACTTCATCTCACCCTATCTGCCTATCCTTCTATTTCTTTCTTCCTTAAATGCATCTCTGCTATTCACCTCAACCACTCCCTGTAGTAGCAAGTCCCACATTCTAACTGATGTGCCTCAATAAATCCGAGACTCGATGTTAGCGAAACAAAACAAGGCTTTTATTGACTTAGAAGGTAACACACAGAGGAGAGGTATCTTCCATCCAGAGGTCTGCCGTACTGGATGTGATGCAGGCTGGGCCAGCTTACATAGGGGCCAGGTATGGGCGGAGCCCTACACACAGTACAATACAATGGTGAGGAAACGGAACTGAGGTAAGGGAAATGAAACTGAAACCAACCACAGTCACAGGCAGAGAATACCAATGAGTGATGAATGGAATATTTGATCACACTAACCACTCTCTGGGTAAAGAAGATTCTCCTGAATTCTTTATTTGATTTATTAGTGACTGTCTTATATTTATGGCCCCTAGTTCTGGTCTCGCCCACAAGTGGAAACATCGGGCTGGATTTTCTCAATGGAGACGAGTTGGAGGCGGGACTGCTGCTTGTCGTGTCAATGTCCCACCTCTATCCTCGCCTGACCAACCAGAGGGATTTTCCCCTGATTGAGCTTGCAGGCTCAGCAGGCCAATTAGGGGGAAGTCACTGACAGAACACATCAACGTCAGACGTGCTATCTGTCAAGCTCTGTGAAGCTGTCAAACACTGACATTCTCTGTAGTTTGATGAGCCTTTGTGTTCAGGACTCATCAAACCTTTCAACTTTGTCGATTTCACATGGCTGTTGGTTTGGAGGATCCAACAGCCAGTCTGTGAAATCGACAAGGAGGATGTCGGGTCTCCCGATCCAGAGAGGATGAAAGCTGTAGGAAGAAAACAAGGTAAGTGAACATTTTTTAACATTTACCACTCCACACTTGCACCCATCACTCACTTGCTTGCAGAGGTCTGCAGGTGCCTCCGACTCCTGCAGACCTCCTTCACGTCTCCTCCAACCCAACGGGGTTCTCCAAGGTCGGGAAGCCTTCACCTGTGAAGGTAAAATGGCACTAATCCTTTTTGCCTGTTAACTACTTGTTAACAGGCAGTTAAAAGGATTTAATGCCTTTCCCGCCTCCAGGAAACGGGACCCGAAGCAGCACATCTTCCCGCCTTCTGGCAAAAGGACACGGAGGCGGGATGGAGGCGGGTTTGCCATCCACCCCCACTTTCTGCTACTTTACTGGCAGTCCCGCCTCCATGCCCGCCTCCTCGGGGCTTGGAAAATCCAGCTCATCTTCTCTACCCTATCAAACCCCATCATAATTTGAAAGACCTCTGTTAGGTCAGCTGCTCAACCTTCTCTTTTTTAGAGAAAAGAATATGACGGGGAAAGATTCCGAGTACATGCTGGCGATGTGGAACGTGCTGCACGTCCAGTGTACATCAGAATGTCATGGATACACGGGCCACGACTTACTGATTATATGCTGATGGGAGGCAACGGTTCCCCACTGCTGACAATATTCGTAAAACTCGACAACTCCACCCCCCGCCCCATGTGTCACCAGTTGTCTTGGCTTGAACCTGCAACACAGATGTTATAGCTCAGAAGGAGGCCTATTGGCCCACTTGTCTATGCCGGCCCTTTGCTGGAGCAATCCAAAACGAATTCTCCCCGCTTTCACCCGGTACCTTCCTCGGCATCAAATGCTGGTTGACCTTTTTGAAGAGATCACAAAGTTGGTTAATTAGGATAACCCGGAAGATACCGTGTACAGGAAACTCTCGATTTACCGGTACCTAAATAACCGGAAATCTCTGTTAACCGGCAAAATTCAGGAGTAGGTTCAGGTAATTTTTACTTCATATTAGTGGCCATTCCTGGATCTGTGGTTGTGTAACCAGGGTTCCTGCAGCTGTTGCTAATCAACAGGGACGCCTGTATCTTGTGGCCGGGGTTCCTGCACCTGTTGCTAAGCAACAGGGAAGCCTGGATTTGTTGCTGTGTACGGGGCTCTTGTACCTTTTACTATATCTCCCTCTAATCGGACTTTTTGATAAACCGGCACCACGCCGGTCCCGTCGGTGCCGGATAAAAAAGAGTTTCCTGTACCTTGATTTCTGTAAAGCCTTCGATAAAGGGCAGCGCAAATGGCTGTTAAGGCAGGCTGTGAGATTGGTGGTCAGATGTTAAGTTGGATTGTGAACTGGCTTGCATTTGCATAGGCAGAGGCCGGTTATTGCTGGTAGCAGCTCGGCACAGGGTCTGGCCGTGGTGGGGTGCTCCAGGGATCCATACAAGGACCGCTGAAGAACAAACCTCCCCAAAATATTTGGATGAAGGCATCGGGCGCACAGCCCTAAAGTTTGCCGATGACACTATTCGGTGTGTGAGGGAATTAAGAACAAAATGAATAGAGCCACAGGCTGACCCAGATACAACAAACCAACAACTTGCATTTATATAGCGCCTTTAACATAGTAAAACGACCGAAGGTGCATCACAGCAGCATTATCAGACAAAATTTAACACTGAGCCACATAAGGAGATATTAGGACAGGTTTGGTCAACGATGCAGGTTATGAGGAGCGTCTTAAAGGAGGAGAGAGAAGTGGAGAGGTGGAGAGGTTTAGGGAGGGAGTTCCAGAGCTTAGGACCCAGGCAGCTGAAGGCACGGCCACCGATGGTGGAGCGATTAAAATCGGGGATGAGCAAGAGGTCAGAATTGGAGGAGCGCAGAGATCTCGGAGGGTTGTAGGGCTGGAGGAGGTTACAGAAACAGGGAGGGGCGAGGCCACGGAGGGATTCGAAAACAAGGATGAGAATTTTAAATTCGAGGTGTTGCCAGACTGGGCGCCAATGTAGGTCAGTGAGCACAGGGGGAGATGGGTGAATGGGACTTGGAGCGAGTTAGGGCATGGGCAGCCGAGCTTTGGATGAGCTCAAGTGTATGGAGGGTGGAAGATGGGAGGAATAACATGAATAATAGGAAAATAATTAATAACACAGGCATTAAAAAAAATCCACAGAAAATCTTTGAATACTCTTGTGTTCTCACAGGCGTTCAGAAGCACAGCATTATCATAATTTAAATACAGGAAACTTTTTTTATCCGGCACCGACGGGACCGACGTGGTGCCAGTTCATCAAAAATTCCGGATAACCGAAAGCTATAGTAAAAGATACGGAGAGCTGACAGCTCTGTATAAAGCAACAAACCCTGTTGCTTAGCAACAAGTGCTGAACAATGGCCACAAGTTCCAAGCGTCTCTGTAGCTTAGCAACAGCTGCAGCCACACCCTTGCACAGCAACAGATTGAGGAAGGCAAGTACAATATGAAGTAAAACTTACCTGAATCTACTCCTGAATTTTGCCGGTTAACCGAGATTTCTGGTTATTTAGGTGCCGGTAAATCGAAAGTTTCCTGTATTTGCAAAACCAGGAATTGTTCCACTGTATATAAGCTGCTTGACCGCCTGATGTCAGCGGTTTCAATATGTGCAGCAGTTGTGCAAAGGTGACATTTAGAAGGGAAAAGTTACATTTCGAACGGATTTACAGAGACCTTGGCTGGGATACACTGAGAGATATTTGCCACTGGCCCAGCCTGCAATAGTTCTATCACTCGACCTGCCACTACCTTTCTGACTGATTATAGTATTGCTCTGAGCATGAAGTTGCGGGGAAATAGACTGAAAATCAGTCAAAGGTTGATCGTCCTTCCACAGGCGGTCGTGTTTGCAAGAGGGTGAAATTCCTCTTCGCACGTAGTTTAAATGGGAGCTCATTTTTTTCCCTCTCCTTTTTAAGTGCACCGCCCTGACTGCACAGCTTGGGGTCATTTTAACTTTTGGTTCTACTGTAAAACGGGCGATGTCGGATTGACCACACGCTACACACTTGGCCTGATTTTCTTCTCCATTAGAATTACGCTCACTTTACTCTTGTTTTCTATGTTACTGCAAAATCTTGCCTACTGCCAGCGCGCAGCAGAATCACAGGATTCATTTTCAGTCCACTGAAGTCACGAGCTGGGTTCCCTGCTGTCAGTGCATATTTTGAACATTTAAGCCTCTGTGTTTTCTGAAAACTCCAGTGGATTAGGGGTGTGTTACAATTAACTAAAGGTCTGGTTAGAAAGCCCCTGTAATGATGCTGCTGAACTAGCTAAAGCGCCACTTTGCCGGCATACACGGCACGCGGTGGGGCAGGCCAGGCGCGGAGCAGTGAAGTGTTCAGGGTGCAAGGTCCACTGATTCGAGGCGTGGCAGCGGTGGGGGGGTGGGGCATGGTAACGGGGCATGTGGTTGGCAGTGCTGCCCATGTCCCCAGCGCGGGTATGCCTGCTCGCGGAGTGCAGGCGCAGAAATCTTCCTGCGGGCACCAGCAGGAGGGAGGGCAAGGCGGCACAGGCCAGCTGCTCGTGAAGGGGGAACAGAAAGATCGCCTGCACCAGACTATCTCATGGCTGAGAGCAGACTCCAGGTGTAGGGCAATGCCTTTCTGGCCACCAGGCGTGACATCTGCCTGAGCATCGAGCACAGTCAGGGCAGCGCAGGAGGCAGGAGAACCCACCTCCCCATCCAATGGTAAGAAACACACAAGCAATTAATTTTTGATTTTATGCATAATATTTATTCAGACTGACTGCAAACTGTAATACAAGTATTGTAAACAGCGCAATATATCATATCCATATACTGTATTTTAAATAGCTCATACTTCAGCTAAACATTTTTTTTCACTTCTGGGATCATGTTTAGAAAATGTAATTGTTTCAATTTTTGTTACTGCTTTTAGCATTTTTAACTATTTCATTCTGTTGAGTTGCTACTGAATTATTGGCTATCATTTTTATTCACAGTAACATCCCTACAAAGGTGTAGTGTATGTAACCGTTCCACCTTTAAGAGAGCTATTTTAAGGGTTGCACTACTTTATCTTGGCTGCTGTATACTGTAATACCGGTGGTGACCACACCGGTATATAAGTGCTGTGTAATGATTTATTGGGCAGTTCCGCCCTGACCTTCAACTAGTAAAGACCTGTTAAAGTTTACTCTTGTGGTCTGTGTAGTAATTCTTAATATAACACACAGACTTAACAGTGGCGACGAGGATGGGATCTTACCCTGCGGCAGAGATATATCCAAGGCAGTTGAACGGGCGTCGAGAAGAGGCATCCGCCCTCATCATTCTGCTGAGAAAAGACTCGGGTCTGCAGAGCAAAGGAAGAATCCTGACACGAAGCCTTCCATCAGCAACAGGCAGTGATCATCCCTTCTATCACGGTGGTGGGTAAGCCGATCAGCGACGAGAGCAAGTCGGCCACGTTGGCTGTGAAATAGGGGAGGGAAGATCGGAGGATATAAGGGCGGAGAACTCGACCACGGCCGGGGAAAAGAGCTGGACAGAAGTCGGGGCCAGAGGCGCTGAGACTGGGGCAGCGTAAGGCATGGAAGCCGCGGTGAATGCAAACGCAGCCGGTGTGAGAGACCGGGCTGCAAGCGGGCTGGGAGACGCAACAGCGTCGAGAGCAAGCTCGACCGCGACCGGTGAAAAAGGCCAGGCAGCTACCGAGGCCGTGTGGCGCAGCGACCGGGACAGCGTAAGGCGCGGGAGAAAATAAAAAAAACGCGGAGAACTCAGCCGCAGCCGGGGGAAAGGACCGGACTGCAAGAGGGGCTGGGAGGCACGATTCGAAAACCGCTGGGGGAGGGCGAACGCAGCAAATCGGCAATCGCCATTACAGCCAGCGGGGGAGAAAGGCAAACGCGGGAAGCCGCCATTTTCGGAGACGGGGGAAGAAGACGAGCGCGGGAAACTGCCATTTTGTAAAAAAAAAAAAAATTATTTTGTTTCTCAAGAAGATCGCGAGGATGCCTAAGCGTGGTAACATCAACGATTTCGATCCCGATGTTGAAGATTGGGCCACGTATGTAGAACGCATAGAGATATATTGTAAGGCAAATAAAATATCAGATGAAGATAAAGCACTAACCTTACTAAACTCAATGGGTGCGAAGACATACGGGCTATTGAAGCATCTTCTATCACCAGCTAAACCGACGGATCAGACTTTCGCTAAAATTGTTGCTGTTCTGAAAAATCATTTGAACCCCACACCGCTGATGTTAGCGGAACGATTTAAATTTTATGCGAGAACGCAACTGAAAGAGGAAAGCAATGCGGAGTATTTAATTGAACTGCGTAAGCTAGCGAAATACTGTCAGTTTGGGGAAAGTCTGACAGAGGCACTGAGAGACAAATTCGTGTGTGGATTGTCGAAAGAAGGAACACAAAAGCGGCTGCTTGAAGAGAATGATCTTACACTGGATAAGGCTGTCACTATTGCAGCATCGCACGAAGCCGCAGCGAGAGGCACTGCGGAAATGCAGCTGAAGGCAGCGGTACTCAGCGTAGATCAAATGGCTTTGGGTACAACGAAATGTTATCGTTGTGGGATGAAAACACACGATCAGAACCAATGCTGGTTTAAAAACCAGGAATGTAGAAAATGTGGCAAGCTTGGTCACATAGCTAAAGTATGCCGGTCAGGAAAGAAGACCAGCAACAAAAAGTCACCGCAGGAAAAGTGCAGAAAGGTACATAAGGTGGCTGAGAAGAGTTCGGATGAACAGAATTCGGATTCAGACTCCAACAGCAAGGAACTGGGTAGTCTGAGAATTCACAATGTGAGTAAGGAAGCTGACCGACAAACTATCTGGGTCACACTTCAGATAGCAGGAGTCCAGGTGAAAATGGAATTGGACACCGGATCGGCGTTGACGGTCATGAATAAGCAAGATTACAAAAAGTCCAAAGATGTGCGGGTTAGGTTGATTGGCTATGATAAATTGACCCTTAGTGTTAGGGGGATTAAATACGTGGGGTTACGGGGATAGGGTGGGATATGTGTTGGTGTAGGGGTTACGGGGATCGGGTGGGATATGTGTCGGTGCAGGCTCGATGGGCCGAAATGGCCTCTATCTGCACTGTGGGGTTTCTGTGATTTCTGTGATCTGTGATATTCCCCTACGGGAGACGGAGATAGTATTGCAGACATACACGGGGCAAAAAGTATACCCCATCGGAAAGATAAAAGTCAAGGTGGTACACAAGGGCAAAGAACACCAAGGAATGGACATATATGTACTACCTGAGGGAGGTCCACCACTTCTGGGACGGGAGTGGATCAAGAAAATAAATATGGACTGGCACTCCCTAAAAGCAATGACGGTAGATTCCGGAAAAAGAAAAGATGTCAAACCTGAACGATTGTCCAGAATATTGGATGAGGGCATAGGCAGCAGTGACAGTGACAAAGCAGAGAGTGAGAACTCAGTGAAGACAATCAGCTCAGACTCTGGAACTGATGATGGTAAGACCAGCCCATGTGCAAAAGACAAGTCTAAAATGGACTTGCAGACTAATGATGGAAAAACGAAGGAGTGCATAAATGCTTCAGAAGAGAACAAAGTATCAGAACAGAATTCCACTGAACAACAACAACATAGTTTGACAGAGAATTCTGAGTCTGTCCAGTCTACAGACATGCACATTTCTGAGGAACACCGGGCTCGAACTCAACTCAATCTCAAACTACAACAGCAATTAGAACAAATGATTCGCTGTTTTGAGCAAGAGACGAATGCAAAGAAAAAATTCTTTGACACAGAGTTGGAGAATCTGGGAAGACAGCAGAAACAGCTGATGGAGAAAATGGAGCAGGAACACACAAACCGTCTGCGCGAAGAGGCCAAACGAATCAAAGCTGATTCGGTTTCTGAAGGTGCGTGCTCTAATCTGGTGGAGCAAGATGTTCAGCAACTGAAGGCGATTGTTAGCAGGTTGCAGGCAGAGAAGGCTGATTTGGTTGCCATGAATTCCGAGCTCCTACTGAAGTTGGGTGCAGCATCACCGGACGATTCATTTGTTGAAATTCGAATGGTGGAGGCTGCGGATGATGGCGAATTAAAAGGAACAAAGGAGCCCCAGTGCAAGGTTACAAACAGCCCTGCAGCCTATACGTCAAAAACACATGACGACGATACTGGGAAACGTCTGATGTCAGAAGAGTTAACGGTCAGCCAACTCCTTCATATGCTGAGGGACAAGACTCTGAAATTGGAAAAACTTGAACACGAGCTTCAATCTTCAAAGGAAAGGGGTTCGGAGCTCTCAAAAGTTATTGAAACAGCTGAGGTTGCAACACAGACTGAGAAGATTGCAGCAGAGCAGCCCTTGGATGCCAAGAGTACGCTGACTCACGTCAATGTAGAACAACAGAATGCTGAAACAGCTGCTCCAGTAGAGAGATTGAATAGTCCGAACAATCAATCTCCGAATGAAGTTGAAGTATTGAAATCACAAATGATGTCATTAGTAAAAGACTTGCAGGAAGCCCAGAAAAAGCTGGATGAAGCTGAACACATGAAGAAGTCTCTTCAGGAGAGATGTCTGGATTTGGAACAAAAGCTGGCTAACGTCCAGCTGGGCATGGAGGAAATAGAAGACAATAGAGAAGAAGCAGAAGATGATGACTCATCTGAACCATTATCACCCCTACCAGGTCACGCACGTGGTCCCTCCGAACTGAGCCAAATCAGTCTGGAAGTAGAAAAACTTCCCAAGGTACTCGAGCCTTTAGAAGTCAGCAATGCTGGTTCGGAAGTTACGGAAGTTCAAGCTGTTAAGTCCAGTGAAGGACTATTAGATGAGTCAACCCAGCAACGAGAACCTACTACACCACCGAGAACTACTACACCACCGAGGCGTTATCCGGACCGAGTCAGGAAGCGCAGGAGGCGCCTCCGCAGAGACTGAATCTGTGAACTGTTTTTACATGGAGTTGTGTATATATGTTATGATGTTATGTTTAATGGGGAATATATACTGTTAATCTAAAAAGGGAGGATTGTAGTGTATGTAACCGTTCCACCTTTAAGAGAACTATTTTAAGGGTTGCACTACTTTATCTTGGCTGCTGTATACTGTAATACCGGTGGTGACCACACCGGTATATAAGTGCTGTGTAATGATTTATTGGGCAGTTCCGCCCTGACCTTCAACTAGTAAAGACCTGTTAAAGTTTACTCTTGTGGTCTGTGTAGTAATTCTTAATATAACACACAGACTTAACAAAAGGGGCTTCCCCGAGGGTGAGAGCAATGGATCAGCTGATCTACTGTAGAAACATAGAAACATAGAAGATCGGAGCAGGAGTAGGCCATTCGGCCCCTCAAGCCTGCTCCGCCATTCAATGCGATCATGGCTGATCATCCAAGTTCAGTATCCGGTCCCTGCTTTCTCCCCATACCCCTTGATCCCTTTAGCCTTAAGAAATATATCCAACTCCTTCTTGAATATATTTAATGTATTGGCCTCTACTGCCCTCTGTGGTAGAGAATTCCACAGGTTCACCACTCTCTGGGTGAAGAAATTCCTCCTCATTTCTGTCCTAAATGGCTTACCCCTTATCCTTAGACTGTGACCCCTGTTTCTGGACTCCCCGACCATCGGGAACATCCTCCCTGCATCTAGACGTACAAATGCTCGACAACTCATCAAATAGAGTGTTAAAATCAAACTTTTCCAAGGAGGAGGGGCCTTTATGGCCACCAGGTGTGACATCTCCCTGAGCATCGAGCACAGTCAGGGCAGCAGAGGAGGCAGGAGAACCCACCTCCCCATCCAATAGATGTGCCCAGCAATGAGATAATGACCAGATAATCTGTTTTAGTGATGTTAGCGATAAATATTGGCCAGGACACTAGGGAGAACTCACCTGCGCTTCTTCGAAGTAGTGCCATGGGATCTTTTACATCCACCTGAGAGGGCAGATGAGGCCTTGTTTTAACATCTCATGTGAAAGACGGCCCCTCCAACAGTGCAGCACTCCCTCAGTACTGCACTGAGACTGTCAGCCTAGATTTTGTCCTCAAGTCTCTGGAGTGGGACTTGAACCCACAACCTTCTAGACCCCGAGGCAAGAGTGCGACCAACTGATCCGCAGCTGACACAGAGGACAGACAGGCTGACGGGCGAGAGAGGACTCAACTCAATGGCACACTTAGGGGCCTTTTTCATTAATAACAACAGAAAATGCTGGAAAAACTCAGCAGGCCAGGCAACATCCGTGGAGAGAAAATAGAGTCGACGTTTCGGGTCTAACCCCTTTTTCAAAACTGGAAAGGAAATGAAATAGATCGAAAGGAGGGCTGGGAGAGAGCAAAAGAAGTGAAGAGACATTAAGAGGTATTCAAAACGAGACGAGGTGGTGATAGGCCTAGTGGAGACAAAAGACAGCTCTAGATTAGATGTGAAATGTTCTGGCAGAATGAGAGACAGCTGCCATGTGGGAGAGAGAAAAAAAAGAAAGGGGGGTGGGGGGAAAGGCCCAAAACAGAGATGTGGATAAAATATAAGCAAAAATGTAATGGGGGCCGTGGTTATGATCTGAAATTGTTGAACTCTATGTTGAGTCCGGAAGGCTGTAAAGTGCCTAATCGAAAGATGAGGAGCTGTTCCTCGAGCTTACGTTGAGCTTCCGTGGAACAATGCAAGAGCCCGAGTACAGTGAGGTCTGAGTGGGAATGGGGTGGTGAATTAAAGTGACAGACGACCGGAAGCTCAGGGTCCCCCTCACGGACTGAACAGAGGTGTTCCGCAAAGCAGTCACCCAATCTACGTTTGGTCTCCCCAATGTAGAGGAGACCACATCGTGAGCAGCGAATACAGTATACTAGATTGCAAGAAGTACAAGTAAATCGCTGTTTCACCTGGAAGGGGTGTTTGGGGCCCTGGACAGTGGGAAGGGAGGAGGTATAAGGGCAGGTGTTGCATCTCCTGCGCTTGCACGGGAAGGTGCCGGGCGAAGGGGAAGGGGTGCTGGGTGTGATAGAGGAGTGGACTAGGGTGTCTCGGAGGGAGCGGGCCCTACGGAATGCTGAAAGGGGAGGGGAGGGGAAGATGCGTTTGGTGGTGGGATCACTGCGGAGGATGATCCGTTGAATGTGGAGGCTGGTGGGCTGAAAGGTGAGGACAAGGGGAACCCTATCGTGGTTCCGGGAGGGAGGGGCAGGGGTGAGGGCAGAAGTGCGGGAGATAGAACGGACACGGTCGAGGGCCGTGTTAACCACAGTAGAGGGGAATCCCCAGTTGCGGAAAAAGGAAGACATGTCGGAAGCACTGGTGTGGAAGGTGGCATCGTCGGAGCAGATGCGGCGGAGACGGAGAAACTGGGAGAATGGAATAGAGTCCTTACAGGAGGCAGGGTGGGAGGAAGTGTAGTCCAGGTAGCTGTGGGAGTCAGTGGGCTTGTAGTGAATGCTGGGGCTCTCACTGCAAATCAACCAGAGAAGGGAATTAGATGTGCTGATTGTCAGTGACAATTTGGCCACTGTGCAGTTGCAATGTTCATCAATTAGTGAAGTCTGGCACACACAATGGCCGAAACTTTCCCCTAAAAACACGGATGAGTTTGGAGCGTGGGGACAGTTAACTTGTTAAAAATGGGATTCCTGACCTGATCCCACTTCCAACCCGCCCACTTACGGTTTTGCCAGAGGCGGGACAAGGGCGAGCAGCCAACCCGCTGCCAGGGGGCGTTACCTTAATTTAAATATTATAATGAGGCTGGAAGCCTCTTCTTTGTTTTGGCCTTTCCCCCCACCCCCCTTCTCTCTCCCACATGGCAGCTGTCTCCCATTCTGCCAGCGCATTTCACACCGAATCTAGAGCCGTCATTGTGATTTGTCTCCACTAGTCCTATCACCATCTCGTCTCGTTTTGAATACCTCTTAATGTCTCTTCACTTCTCTTTTGTTCTCTCCCAGCCTGACCTTTTAATCCGTTTCATTTCCTGTGCTTTTTCAGTCTTGACAAAGGGTTTCGACCTGAAACGTTGACTCTATTTCTCTCTCCACGGACGTTGCCTGACCCGCTGAGTTTTTCCAGCATTTTCTGTTGTTATTTCGGATTTCCAGCATCTGCAGTATTTTGCTATCGTAGCCTCTTCTTTAACCTCCATTTTGAATTTAATTGCCTGTGGACGGGTTTCACGCAATTCGTGAAACCCGGCAGTTAAACAGAGGTGGGGACAGCTGCTTCCAGGAGGCAAGTGGCTTTATACCCACCTCCTGGATCTAGGGTCCGTGCCTAACCCACCCCCGCGATCGGAGACCCCACCCCCAACGAGGTCTCCCCAGGCCTCCGATCCCCACCATGAGGCCTCCTCCCCACCCCCACCCCACCGATGATGCTGCGGCCGGCCATAATCCTCCAGTGGCCAGCCCTGATCCCCACTCCCCCCCTCTCCGCACCCAACTGATCCTCGATTCCCCCGATCCCGAGCCGACCCCCCCACCCCACCGCCCCGCCGATCCCTGATCCCCCCCTCCCATGATGCCCAATGCTGACACCCCTCCCACTGCCCCTCCCCAGGACCGACCCCTCGCATCTGCAGGCCTACCCGCCCGCAGCCAGCCAGCCTCTCAATCTGGCCGGGCTGCGGGCGGGAATCCGAGGCCTTGCATGCAAATCAGGCCCTGCTGTTAAAGGCAGCAGGGCCTGCGGGAAACCTGGCCTCCAGGGTTTCCCGCCCATCTCGGAAGCCCGCCTCCCTGGAGAAAATTCGGGCCAATGTTTCTGGCGCTGGTACATGGTGACCTCATGAAGGGTAGTGCAGAATGGCGCTGCTGCTGTTGCTGCACTTTTACAAAGTGGACTTACACTGGTGTCAGCTACTAAGACCTGAGAAAAGTGAGTCTACCTAACCACCAGTGCAACAAAATGAGTCCGTTTTAGCTTCATCTGGCCGCAGTGGACACCGACTACAGGAGCGGGCGGCCAATGGACAATATAAAATGGCTCTGGACAAGGTAATGGCAGCCCTTGCCCAGGTACTTGTGGACACCACCAGCAAAGCATCCTGCGCTTGAATTACTAAACGGGTCAGTCACACAGTGTGCTGCTAACACTAATGCACCCATGTGTTGGATGAGCATCAACACGCCACCAGATCATTGATCAGACTGAAGGCAAGAGGTGTGAGGCTAGCTCTCTAACATTAGAATTTAATCAATATATAGTTAGAAGCCAGTAAAAGGAGCTCAGTCATGCACTCAAGCAATGCTACTAACTCTTTTGCTAGCTTACATTTTGCTGTACATATACTGGTCTGGAGCCAATAGCTGAAATACAGTTGGCCATTAATGCAGCTATAACAACAACTTGCATTTATATAGTGCCTTTAACATAGTAAAATGTCTCAGATTGGGAGGGATAGTCAACACTGAGGAAGACTGCAAAAAATTACAAGACATTAATAAACTTGCAGAATGGGCATATAATTGGCAGGTTAAATTCAACATAGATAAGTGTGAGGTATTACATTTTGGTAAGAAAGATAAGGGGGTCACATAATACTTGGAAAATAAGAATCTAAATGAGGTAGAGGAGCAAAGGATCTGGGAGTACAAATGCACAAATCACTAAAATTTGTGACACAGGTTAGCAAGGCCATAACAAAAGCAAACCAGGCACTGGGTTTATTCCTCGAGGGATAGAATTGAAAAATAGAGAAGTTATGCTAAACCTGTATCGAACCTTGGTTAGACCACACTTGGAGTACTGCATACAGTTCTGATCACCATGTTATAAAAAGGATATAGAGGCACTGGAGAGGGTGCAGAGAAGATTTACAAGGATGATACCAGAAATGCGAGGGTATACATATCAGGATAGGATGAACAGGCTGGGTCTCTTTTCTCTTGAAAAAAGAAGGCTGAGGGGTGACCGAATAGGTCTTTAAAATTATGAAAGGTTTTGATAGAGTGGATACAGAGAGAATGTTTCCACTTGTGGGAAGAGCATAACTAGAGGCCATCAATATAAGATAGTCACCAAGAAATTAAATAGGGAATTCAGAAAAATCTTCTTTACCCAAAGAGTGGTGAGAATGTGGAACTCGCTACCACAGGGAGTGGTTGAAGCGAATAGTATAGATGCATTTAAGGGGAGGCTAGACAAGCATATGAGGGAGAAGGGAATAGAGGGTTATGCTGATAGAGTTAGATGAGGAAAGATGGGAGGAGGCTCGTGTGGAGCATAAACACTGGCATAGACTAGTTGGGCCGAATGGCCTGTTTCTGTGCCGTATATCGTATGTAATCCTATGTAAGTCGTTTCACAGGAGCATTATCAGATAAAATTTGACACTAAGCCACCGAAAGAGATATTAGGATAGGTGACTGAAAGCTTGCTGAAAGAGGTAAGTTTTAAAGAGCGACTTAAAGGAGGAGAGAGAGGTAGAGAGTTTTAGGGAGGGAATTCCAGAGTTTAGGGCTTAGACAGCTGGCGGCATGGACATCAATTGTGGAGCGAAGGAAATCAATGATGCGCAAGAGGCCAGAGTTGGAGGAGCACAGACATACCAGTATGTCTAACTATAGCAGATTTAGAAAGAAAGAATGACTTGCATTTCTGTAGCGCCTTTCACGACCTTGGGACATCCCCAAAGCGCTTTACAGCCAACGAAGTACGATTGAAGTGTAGTCACTGTTGTAATTTAGGCAACGTTCCTACCCCGAGACCACAAGCAGTAATTTCCCGGCTTATGTATCTAGTATAACAAATGGAACTAAGGACTCTCTCACCCAGGTGCACCTGAATGGAAAGAAAGACCAAAAATCATGAGTTGCGGTTTGTGATCTGGAACTTCAAATTGCCTGTAATGGAGCGTGCATTGTTGGCTGGGCTGCTGACTATAGTAAGAACGATTCTTTTAAGTCAGCCTTTTAAGAAAAGGAAAAACATTGCCAGTACAGGATTTTCGCCTTGTTCTGTTCTTGCTGTTCTACACTTATTTGGCAGCCAGCTGACAAACCCGAGCCGGCCAGCGCTCTGAACACTCGGCGTTCCTTTCTACAGTCTTGGTTTTAACCCTCTCAGTGAGGCAGCTGTGCAGGAAGTCGTTGCGAACCGCCCCTCTCCCCCTCCCTGTCCCCGGTGACTCTTAGGTTTAGAGTGAAAAGGCTTTGCAGTTGAAGAGGTTACATCGGTCACTGTAGAAACCGCTCCTGCTCCCTCTGTTTGGAAGCATGGATACTGTGCAGTGCAGTACGTGTGGCTGCAAAACGCCAGCCCCTGCTGCCGAGCTAATACAACTGATGTTTATTGATCAGATAAGAGAGTAATTGAACGCCTGGGCTGGCTGGCTCCTTGCAGGCGGGGTTTCTTTAAGCTATAAAGCAGAGGGAGGCTTTCTCCACACAATTTGGCTTTAGGGCTTGGCTGAAGCTTTTCTGTTTTTTTTCCCCAGCATTTCTCCCCTCCCCCCTCTCTCTCTCTCTCTCTCTCTATATATATCTCTCTCACTACTTCTCTCCCTCACTCTCTCTCAATACTGCTGAAGGGTCAGATAACACCAGGCTGCTCGTACTGGCCTCGCACGCTTCCTCTACATGCCTGAGTGATGGCGGGATGAGAGGCTGCTGTCTGGGAGGATGGAGAAGAAAGTGTGTGTGATCCAAACAGATTTTCATCAGTATCGTCCAACTATTAGCATTCAAGTCAAGCCTCTAGCACATGTAAGACACAAATGCCATCCTTTTCCTCATTTCCTTAGTCTATACATGGTTAGCGTGACAGTATATTACTTATGCTGCTATTTAGCTTATATTGGCAATGTCTTGTGTTGATGTTAGTGTAACTCTGACTCTTGTATTATCTCTTGTAATGCACGTGCTGAGGGCTGACTTCTGTCAGTGGTGCTGCCAGCTTTATCGTGAGACAATGCAGGCTTTCACTTAAAAGTCTCAGCTAAAAAGCTCAGATTTTTAATCATGCGTTTTGCTTTATTGCAGCAACTGAATCTTAATATCTGATTGATGCAAAAATAATATCAGGAAAAAGACACAACTTTGGAACAAAATAGAAATTGTTCATGAAGGGTGTTTAAGGATAACGTAACTATTATTCATCTTCAAAAAGTTAATGTATAAATGTGCACAGTTAATTTTATATATCATATGGGGGAGAAATTCAGTTGGCTGCGCCACCCATTAGCGCCTTAAGAGGGCGCTAAGTGGGTCGCAAGCCAACTGGTGCCCAGGCGCGGCACTGCCCACGCCTCCTGCTAAATTCCGCGGAACGTTAGTGGTGGCGCTAACCGTCAGCGCTGCACCGCCACCGATGACGTCATCGGTGTGCGCAGCGCCCCGCTAATGCCCCAGCCGCGATATTTGGCAGCGCCCCCTGATTTACCGCCGGACGCTATGTCCGATCGGTTCAGAGGGGCCTACCTGCGGCCGGGGAGGTGCAAGTTAAAGGCGAGGTGCGGGGCGGCCATTTTTGTTGTTGGCCGCCTGCCAGCACCTGCCTGCGCTCCCGTCCCCGGCCTCCTGAACCCCCCCCCCGCGGAGTGCCGGCTGCGCTCCAAGAGCCTGGCACTTCTATTCGGTGCCGGGCTCTTTTGCCTGCACTCGTGATCCTCGGGGGCCCAGCTGGGCCCCAGATCGCGCTGCACAAGGCCCCTCCCCTTTAAGAAGGGGAGGAAGGCCTGCAATACCGCAGCGCAACGTGCCGCAGCGTGTGGCGCTGCGGCACGTTGCACCACGATATTCAGTCGCAGCGCCCCAAGAGGGATGCGGGGCGCCTCCAGTCGCGCTGCACTTCCCTTTGGGGCGCTACCACTCAATTTCCGGCGGGCGACCGCGAATGCTTCCGGGGCGCTACTTTTAGCGCCCTGGCGAGGCTGGCGCCCCAAACGGGGCTATACTCAATTTCTCCCCCTATATCTTTAATGTTTTGTACTAAAAAGAGGAAGAACTTGCATTTATATAGCGCCTTTCATGACCTCAGGATGGCCCAAAGCGCTTTACAGCCAATGAAGTACTTTTGAAATGTAGTCACCGTTGTAATGTAGGAAACGCAGCAGCCAATTTGTGCACAGCAAGCTCCCACAACCAGCAATGTGATAAATGACCAGATAATCTGTTTTAGTGATGTTGGTTGAAATAAATATTGGCCAGGACACCGGGGAGAACTCCCCTGCTCTTCTTCAAAATAGTGCCATGGAATATTTTACGTCCACCTGAGAGGGCAGACGGTTTAACACCTGATCCAAAAGATGGCTCCTCTAACAGTGCAGTGCTCCTTAGTATTGCACTGAAAGGCCAGGCTAGATTATGTGTTCAAGTCTCTGGAATGGGGCTTGAACTCGTTGCCTTGAGCATTAGAAGCGAGAGTTCTGCCACTGAGCCAAATCTGACACCAATGTCAATTTGATAGCTCACAATAATAAATATAAATTTTAAGTAATTCTTGGCATAATACAAGTAGTTATGAAATATATAATGGAAAGCTGATTTCAAATAGATAATGCATGTTTCTCATGCACAAGGGCTGGTTAATACTTTGTGTTTGGCTCATGTGTTGATTTTTTCAATACTGCAACTAGTTGATTCATCTTATCATCACTCTCAGTTTGACAGGAGGCAGTCACAGTCTTTGGCACAATGCAATTTTCTTCCTCAGGACTAAAATAAGCTCTTGTATTACTATTAGTTATTGGAGCAATTTCAGTGAGTTACCATTAGTTAGTAGAGGAATCAAATTTCCTCCCACTTCTGTTCACCTCCCCCCACCCCCCGCCCCACCTGTGAATCCCTCCTCCACCTTCGGTCTCCCCCCACCGCCCCCCCCCCCCCCCCCCGCTTCCCCGCTCTCGGTCTCCCCCGCCATGTGGAGGGCATGAGGACGCAGTGGCTTTTTAAAATATTATTCATTCTCGGGATGTGGGAGTCACTAGCAAGTGACCCATCCTCCGAGAAAGCGGTGGTGGGCCTTCCTCTTCAGTTGGTGCAGTCCGTGTGGTGAAGGTGGAGCACAGTGCCCTGAACCACTACAGCCCAGATGTTGTTGGGACCTACGGGTGTCTAGATTCTGTGTCTAGTGCACTTCCGCATGGTCTCCTCCCCCGCCCCGCCCCGCCCCGCCCACACTATTTCCACTGGGCGGGCTGGTTAAAAATGGGGGCTTCTCTGTCCAGGCTTACAATCAAAGATTGACTACTTGGTGAAGTAGGATCTGGCCGAGCTTGTGGAAACATAGAAACATAGAAGATAGGAGCAGGAGTAGGCCATTCGGCCCCTGGAGCCGCTCCGCCATTCAATAAGATCATGGCTGATCATCCAAATTCAGTACCCTGTCCCTGCCTTCTCCCCATATCCCTTGATCCCTTTAGCCTTAAGAAATATATCTAACTCCCTTTTGAATATATTCAATGAATTGGCCTCAACTGCCTTCTGTGGTAGAGAATTCCACAGGTTCACCACTCTCTGGGTGAAGAAATTCCTCCTCATCTCTGTCCTAAATGGCTTACCCCTTATCCTTAGACTGTGTCCCCTGGTTCTGGACTCCCCCGCCATCGGGAACATCCTTCCTGCATCTAGTCTGTCCAGTCCTGTTAGAATTTTATAAGTTTCAATGAGATCCCCTCTCATTCTTCTAAACTCCAGCGAGTATAAACTGTACTCTGAGCAACTCAGTGTGTTAAAGAGCAAAGGGGAGGGGGGATAAAGAGACAAGAAATGGAGAAAATTCTTTACTTAAACAAAAGAGGGAAATAGTGTGATGTATAATTACTCAGAAAATTCTATGTTTTACATGATTTCTTATATATCTTGATATAATCCATTTTTGTTTTGATTGTCAACTTTCCAAAATGGGTAATTAAAAATAATACAGTACTGGAAATGAGATCATGTATGAAGAATGCGAGATCTTAAATCCAATTTGTATTTCTGCTTCTCAAAGCAATTCACATGTTATAGAAGTAGCAGGTCTGTGCTTGTCCCTCCCTTGTCCATCAGCAAACATAGGTTGTTTTTTTAACCCGTTTAAAGGTGTTTTTACAACACTGCGGGACTGTTGGCTCGCAGCACATGGGTTTTATGCATCAGCATTCACCAGAGAGTAATTCCCCTGCCAAATGTGGTCAGCAGTGGGATCTTCAGCTCTGTTGCCTGATTGACCTCTTCTGTGGATCCAGTTGGCCTCGCGGAAGACTTCAAATGTAAAAATAGGAGAGAACATGTTTTCACGTCATTCTCCCAGGACTTGGACTGTGCCGAGTTAAAGTGCAAAAGAACCTTAAGAAAATTACTCTTCAAGAATGGTCTTCACTCTTCAGGACTGCTTGTAGAAGTGTCATTTAAAGATTAAGGGGGGGAAATTTGGTTGATTTGCACCTCCCGTTAGGGCGCTAATGGGACGCAAAGCAACTAGCGCCCGGGCGCGGCGCCGCTAACGCCTCCCGCGAAATTCAGCAGGAGGTGAGCGGTGGTGGTAACCGTTAGCGCCCCGCAGGGCTGCACTGCCGGTGATGGCATCATCACCGTACGCAGCGCCCCGCTCGCGCCCCAGCCGTGATCTTCGGTAGCGCCCCCCGGGGTGGCGCAAATTAAAGGGGAGATGCCGGGCGCCCATTTTTGTTGCTGGCCGCCTGCCAGCACCTGCCCGCTTTGCCGTCCCCAGCCTTCTGAGTAGCCCCCCCGCGGCGTGCCGGCTGCGCTCCGTGAGCCCGGCACTTCTCTTGAGTGCCAGGCTCTTTTGCCGGCACTCCGATCCCTGGTGGCCCAGCTGGGCCCTGGGTCGTGCTGCGCAAGGCCCCTTCCCTTTAATAAGGGAAGGAAGGCCTGCAGTACCGCGGCGCGGTGTGCCGCAGTGCGTGGCACTGCTGCATGTAGCGCCGCGATATTCGCAGCACCCCAAGAGGGAGGCGGGGCGCTTCCAGTAGCGCCCCACCTCCCTCTTGGGGCGCTACCGGTGAATTTCGGGCACGGGGGTGCTAATTTTTTCGGGGTGCTAAAAGTAGCGCCCCAAAGGGGGCGCGACCCAATTTGTCCCCCAAAGTCCCTCGTCATTTGTTTTATATCCCTGATTTCAGGAAAGCTGATTTAAACATTGAGGCCTAGAAATTGGGTCGCGCCTACGCGGCATTCTAAGTTCCCAAAATGGCGGGCAGGAAACGCGCACACTTCCAATGGGACGTGCGCCGCCCGCCATATTGAGTAAGAACAAACAAGAGGCGTCCTTTACCCATGCCTTTGCATATGCAAATAAGGAGCCTAAAGTCTGCAACATTGGTTTGCCCTGAGGCAGCCAGCGCCATTGCTGGGTGTGCTCAGGAAAAACAACCCTGTATATGGCATGCAGAAAAAAAGGTAAGTAGCTTGCCTGTAATCCCCTCACCCAACCAACCTCTCCCCCCCCCGACCCCAACAACCGAGATTCCCCGACCTTCAAACACTGGCCCTGACTCCAGTCTCCCTCCCCCGACCCAACCTCCAGGCTCCCTGATCTCCCTCTCGGCCCCAACCTCCGGTCCCCATGACCCCGATCTCCCACCCTCCCCACCACCCCCTCCCAAGGCCACTAATCACTCCCCTCAGGCCATCTATCCCCCCCCCCCCCACCACCAAAGATCAGTTCGCTGCCTGGCCTCCTCTTGTTCATATGAGAATGAGACCTGAGGCCTAATTTCCAGGCCTTCCCAGACCCTACCATTGGCGGTAAAAAGGTAGTGATATCTGGTGCGGCAAGTTCCTGAATATTAGAATTGTCTCCTTAAAATGAAGCAAACTCTCTTGGCCCTCTCTGCCTTGTTACAGTCCACCAGTACTACCATCCTGGGCTGTTAAATAAATGCTCTGAATTTGTTTTTTTCTCTTTCCCCTTCCCAGTTCAAATTTCAGGCTAAAAAAACACTGCAGAATGAAAATCCAAATGTAAAGTTCAGTTCAGATGACTTGGACATGCTTGAGCCTGAGCAGGTTGTCTTATCTCACTGCACCCATTCCCGCCCCTCCCCCCACTCACACACACAGTCTGCCTTCATTTCCCTACTGACAGGTCAAGCTCAGAAAGTTCACCTCTCACATGCAGTGCTCTTACAGATTGAAGCTCAAAGTCCAGTCGATGAACACGATCATGCGGTTCTTTTAACTGAAACCACAGACAGTAGTAATACAACATCAGAACATTTTTTAGTGTTGATGAATTGTTCGAGCTTGAGGTGGTAGCTTGCTGGTATTTGGTGCATTTAAGGGAAAGCTCGGTAAGCACATGAGGGAGAAAGAAACAGAAGGATATGTTGAGAAGGTGAGATGAAGTAAATAGTGTGGGAGGAGGCTCGTGTGGAGCATAAACACCGACTTAATGGCCTAGGCTGAATGGCCTGTTTCTGTGCTGTAAACTCGATGGGGGAAAAATTGAGTCGCACCCCCTTTGGGGCGGTAACTTCGCCGGGGTGCTATTTTTAGCGCCCCCAAAAAATTTGCACCTCCGTGGCCAAAATTCATCGGTAGCGCCCCAAGAGGGAGGCAGGGTGCTACTGGAAGTGCCCCGCCTCCCTCTTGGGGTGCTGCGAGGGAATATCGCAGCGCTACGTGCCACAGCGCCACGCGCCATGGTACTGTAGGCCTTCCTCCTCTTCTTAAAGGGAAGGGTCCTTGCGCAGCGCGACCCGGGGTCCAGCTGGGCCACCAGATATCAGAGTGCCGGCAAAAGAGCCCGGCATTCGAGAACTGCCGGGCTCACGGAGCTGCTCAGGAGGCTGGGGACGGCAACGGGGGCAGGTGCTGGCAGGCGGCCGGCAACAAAAATAGCCGCCAGGCACCTCACCTTTAATTAGTGTCGCCCCAGCCGCAGGTAGGCTCCCCTGACCCTGTCAGACATAGCGTCCGACAGTAGGTCAGGGCGGCGCTACCGAAGATCGCGAGCGGGGCGCTGCGCACTGCGATGATGTCATCGCCGGCGGCGCAGCAGCACGGGGTTCTAATGATTACCGCCGCCACTAACCACCCGCTGAATTTCGCGGGAGGCGTTGGCGGTGCCGCGCCCAGGCGCTAGTTGCTTTGCGCCCAGTTAGCGCCTTCTAACGGGAGGCGCAAAGCAACCGAATTTTTCCCCCATTGTATTTATATTGATCTCAAAGGTAGTGTTAGCGGAGAGCAGAGCATTGGTGCATTTTGCAGTTTCGCCATTCAGGGTTTAACTGGAACTGGATCAGGGTGAGGTGAGGTTCACAACATGAAAAAGCCAAATGCTGGAGGATGCTTGAAAACTAAAAGAAAGAAAGACTTGTAATTTTATAGCACCTTTCACGGCCTCAGGATCTTCCCAAACCGCTTTTACAGCCAATGAAGCACGTTTTGAAGTGTGGCCACTGTTGCAGTGTGGGAAACACGGCAGCCAATTTGTGCACAGCAAGGTCCCACAAACAGCAATGAAATAAATGACCAGATCATCTGTTTTAGGTGTTGATTGAGGGATGAATGTTGACTCGGACACTGGAAAAACTTCCCTGCTCTAAAGCAAAAGCAGCAAAATGCTAGAGGTACACCACAGGTCAGTTGGTCCATGGAGAGAACAGATAGTTAACATTTCATTAGAACTGAAAAATATATTCCCTTCAGAATGACATGGCATATTATCGTGACAGATACTTAGAGTATTATTATGTAAAAGTTGATCAGCTGTATATTGCAATAAGATTGTATCTGTTTACTGTAATTGTCTCTTTGATTGCTTCATAATTCCTGTTTTATTCCTTTCAGTGTCTTTCTGCTTCTGTCTCAGTCTTCTCTCACTCTCTCTCGTTTCCACTCTCTTATGTCCGCGCTCTTCTGTAAGTCTCTAGTATCGATGCATTTAAGGGGAGGCTAGACAAGCATATGAGGGAGAAGGGAATAGAGGGTTACGCTGATAGATTTAGATGAGGAAAGACGGGAGGAGGCTCGAGTGGAGCATAAACGCCAGCATGGACTGGTCGAATGGCCTGTTTCTGTGCCGTATATCCTGTGTAATCCTAGCCTGGAGCTGAAAATTGGCCCTTGTATTTCTCAACGGGCTTTGTTAATGGTAAAATCGCTAGAATTCTGACGCTTTCACAGTCACAAGTTGTGAAATCTCGGCTGTTTTATTTTTAGTGCATTTATTAAATGAATACAGTATTCTTTTGAGCAAGGGTGATACGCAGATTGCTGTGTTTTCTTTACTCCAAATGCGTGCTTCTGTCAAGTGTGAATTTGAGGCCCTGTGTTTTGCAGGTTTTAAACATAGTGCTGTCCAATACGTTAGCCACATGTGACTAATTGGGAATCCAGATGTGGATAATTGCATTTGTGATTAGTAAATAAAGAGTGAGTAATAGACACCATCGTTGGGCATGTTGCTCACAGTTTATGTATATACTTTAACCTTTTTGTACATTTGTTGGTAAAATGTTAAGACGAAAAGCAGAGTGTGCGAGTGTTTCGTGATCATTCTGAGTGCTTTACTTCCTTGGTTACTGAATGGTGCTAGATGTTTGTTAAGTAAATGCACACACGTGGAGTACATTTACCTGTACTGTGAGTGCGTGTAAGGCGTTTTCTGCTTAAAATGATGCATGTGGCTAAAGCGGTGTCGCCGTAGCAACACCTGCGGCTGGCCAGCAATTTTTATTGGACAGCACTATTTTAACAAGATGGGAGTCTGTAAATTGCTCCCGGCCGTTCGGTTGGGAATCAAGAATGATTTAGGTGAATTTAATCAAAGTGTAATGTTAGGCTCGTAGTTTTACTGCAATAAAGGAAAAGGAAAAAGCTACTGTATCATAATCAGTGTGCTAACACTGGCTAACTTGTGTGCGTGAAAATAGCCATGAACTGTCTTAAAGAGTATTCAAATTCATTTTCTTTGGTAATGCCTTTCAAGAAAGAAAGCGGGCAAATTTGAAAGAATTTGGAGTAAAGCTGGAGCCTCGCTTGGCGGCATCGCAGATCGTGGAATGAGGCGAGGAGCTTGGTGCATTCCACTCGGGGCCCTGTCGAATTTCTGGCCATTAAAAATTAATAACTTGATAGGGGCAGCTCCCCACACTGAACTCATTGCCCGAGTCTCCCCTCAGCACTCCTGCCAAGTAAGGCACCTGCTGAGCATTGAGTCTCAGAGAATTTATTGCACAGATAAGAGTGGAGTCCTCTACAGATTCTCTAGTTGTTGATGTATTTTGAAGGTCGTTCACACAAAAAACGCTCAGTGAGTGTGTGGCTCACATATTTTACTTGAAACTGTACCTGAGAGATATCCCCGAGACTATGTTCTGATACCAAGGGGTACGAGAAGGCTGGACTGTTAAAGTATATCCTCTGTAAGTCTGTTACAGAAGGTGAGACTTAAATGCTAGAGGCTGCTGGAGGAAAATAAAGAAAGGATAACAATTTAAAAGAAATACCATTTCAATATATTTTCCTTCCTTCCTTCCTTCCCTTCTCTCCTTCCTTCCTTCTCTCCTTCCTTCCCTTCTCTCCTTCCTTCCCTTCTCTCCTTCCTTCCTTCCCTTCTCTCCTTCCTTCCCTTCTCTCCTTCCTTCCCTTCTCTCCTTCCTTCCCTTCTCTCCTTCCCTTATCTCCTTCCCTTCCTTCCCTCTCTCGGAAGTGCAATGCATTTAAATGGCAATTAAAAGAAGTCACGCAGTTCTCCAGTTGCTTTTCATTCCTTTCCCTTTTACTCAATGAGCCTACTCCCAAAAGACTAGGTCTGGCCCATACATGCTAACTCTCAATCACTAAAAGTGTTTCAATCCATGTGTCAACTTGTTAGTGCCTCACCAGAAAACAAATTTCCCCCCGGGATTACAGGTTGTCAATATGAATATCATTTGGCGGTTCGGACTGGAGGTTGTCAGAATCAAACAGATGCTACTCTCCCACTGTTAGTTGCACACAAGTTTAAGGCAGAAAAATGATACGGTGAGCTAGTGGTTTCTGAGTGTTGCAAATACAGATGTGTTTATCTAGTGTCAGTTGCCAAAGAAACTATTCATAACAAAGCTAGTAAAATGCATCTTCAGAGTAAAACATCACTGTTGTGTATGTACCTTTAAGAGAGAACTGTTTTACAGCTCCTGTATACTGTAGTACCGGCAGTGACCACACCTATATATAAAGCCGGAGCAGGCTTCTGTACTTCAGTCTTGAGACTACTCTACTCCAGTAAGTACCTGTTGATTGTTAAGTTACAGCATCCGTGTAGTTCTTGGGGAAACATCCTATTTAAAGAATCACGGATCTAACAGTGGCGACGAGTGTCGATTCGAATCTACCTGCAACTCTGCATTTCCCTTCGAGGATTCGCTCCGGGAGGGCGGTGGAAGAAAGTCGAGGCCAGAAACACGGGCGTCGACCACGAGCAACCGCCCAGTCGTCCGGCAGAGAGTGAACATCGCAGGGGAGGCTGTGGAGAGCCGGGCTTGGTTCCCCAGCCACGACGATCAGCAACAGACTGACGACAGGTACAGTGCAGACCCTTCCCGGACAGCGGCGGCTGGAGCCGACCGACGGCAGAGAAAAAGCCGAGCAGCGTCGATGGGGTAAGATAGAGGGTGAAGCGCACAGGGCGCAGCCGGGGGTTGAAAACCGAGCGGCGTCGAGGAAAAACAAAACGGAGAGAGAGAGGGTAAAGCAGCAGCCGGGTTCAGGACCGAGCGGCGGAAACGGGAAAGGCGCACAGAAAAAAAAAACGCGCAGAGCACAGCTAGGGCTCAAGGGCTATACAGTGTCCGCGGGGAGAAGAAGGGAGAACACGGGAGACGCCATTGAGCCGCGGAGAAGAAGGAAGAGCGCGGGAGACGCCATTTTTAGAAGCCGCAGCGGAGAAGAAGGGCGAGCGCGGGAAGAAAGGAAAGCGCGGGAGACGCCATTTTGTGCCAGCGGAGAAGAAGGGAAAGCGCGGGAGACGCCATTTTTGACAGTTAAATCACACCCAGGGATGCCGAAGAGTGGCAGTATCTCTACGTTCGACAATGAAGTCGAAGATTGGGCGACATATGTGGAACGTATTGAGGTGTACTGCAGGGCGAATGAAGTGCCAGATGCTAGGAAAGCACTGGTTTTGTTAAATTCCATGGGTGCAAAAACTTATGGGTTACTGCGAAACCTAATAACCCCAGAGAAGCCTGTGAACAAGAATTTCGAAAGCATAGTAGAAATCCTACAGGACCACTTAAACCCCACACCGCTGCTGATAGCAGAACGATTTAAGTTCCATAAAAGGAACCAACACAAAGACGAAAGCAATGCTGAGTACTTAACGGAACTGCGCAAGCTATCGAAACACTGCCAGTTTGGAGCGGGACTAGCAGACACGTTAAGGGACAAGTTTGTGTGTGGGCTTCAAAGTGAAGGAACCCAGAAACGGCTTCTATCAGAAAAGGATCTTACGCTGGACAAGGCTTTCAGTATGGCAGTATCACACGAAGCAGCCGCAAGGGGCGCTGCAGAGATACAACGGAGACCGCAAGAATATGGCACCAATGAAATGTCCTCTGGAACAGGGAAGTGTTATCGCTGCGGCAGAACAACACACGACCAGAAGGATTGTTGGTTCAAGGACCCAAGTGTGCAGACAGTGTGGAAAAGCAGGACACATAGCAAGAGTCTGCAGGTCTGGGAAGAAAACCAACAGCAAGAAATCGCCACAGGAGAAGTACAAAAAGGTACACAAGGTGATGGACAGTAGTTCAGACGAACAGAAAAGTGACACAGACTCCGGAAGCAAGGAGCTGGGTTGTCTGAAACTACATAAGGTAACCAAAATGGAGGATCACCAGACTATCTGGGTTACACTCAAGATAGACAGAGTCCAAGTGAAAATGGAATTGGACACAGGATCAGCCCTAACAGTCATAAACCAAAGGGACTACAAGCGGTTATTTTCACACATACCCTTGAAAGCTACAGAGATTGTCTTGAAGACGTACACGGGGCAAAAAGTCTACCCCAAAGGAAAAATAAGGGTGAAAGTGATATACAAAGGCCAGGAAATACCTAAAATGGACTTATATGTATTGCCAGATGGAGGACCACCACTGCTAGGACGTGAATGGATCCGGAAGATACAATTAGATTGGCATTCCATACAGGCACTGAAGGTTGAGGCCAAAAAGGATGACGACGTCACACCTGGACGACTGTCAAAAATGCTAACTGACGCAAAAGAAGTGTTCCAGGAGGGACTCGGAACACTAAAAGGCATAACCGCAACGATTAAAATAGAGGAAAATGCAAGCCCAAAGTTTCTTAAGGCCAGACCAGTGCCTTATGCGATCAGACCAGCCGTCGAAGCAGAGCTGGAAGGGTTGGAACGTTCAGGAGTACTGTCCAAAGTAGACTGGAGCGAGTGGGCTACACCCATCGTTCCTGTAATGAAGAGATCGTTGAGTAATACGCCTGGGGAACCAAAGAAGGTCCGCATCTGTGGGGATTTTAAGGTGACAGTGAACCCAGTTCTTCACACGGTACAATATCCGCTTCCACGAATTGAAGATATTTTCGCCTCGCTATCTGGAGGTAAACGCTTCACCAAAATTGATCTAGCCCAGGCGTACTTGCAAATGGAGGTAGAAGAAGCTTCGAAACAATACCTCACGATCAACACTCATAAAGGTCTCTGTCAATACAACCGGCTGGTGTTCGGGGTAGCATCGGCTCCGGCTATTTGGCGAAGGGCGATGGATCAAGTCCTGCAAGGGATTCCAGGGACCCAGTGTTATTTGGACGACATCCTGGTCACGGGCGAAAATGACAGTGATCACCTCGCCAACTTGGAGAAGGTGCTCACCAGATTAAAGGAATATGGGCTATGAGCTAATCGCCACAAGTGCGAGTTTTTCCAGAAGCAGATCTCGTATTGTGGCCACGTCATCGATGAAGAGGGGTTACATAAGTCCCCTGAAAAGATTGAGGCAGTAGTCAAGGCTCCGGCACCGGAAAATGTGTCACAACTGAGGTCGTTCCTCGGGCTGGTAAACTACTACCACAAGTTCTTACCAAATTTGTCCACGGTATTACACCCACTGAACACCCTACTGCAAACAGGGGTGCCATGGAAGTGGAATGACGAACGTAGACGAGCTTTCCAGAAGTGTAAAGAATTGATCACATCAAAAGAGGTGTTGGCCCATTTCAACCCAGCACTACCAATTCGTTTGGCATGTGATGCATCACCCTATGGTATTGGAGCGGTGCTGTCGCACAAATTCCCAGACGGGTTGGAGAGGCCAGTAGCCTTTGCGTCTCGGTCACTAACCTCAGCCGAGCGCAACTATGCCCAGATTGACAGGGAGGCCCTCAGCCTAGTATGGGGAGTAAAAAAATTCAACCACTATCTGCATGGGCAGAAGTTCACCTTGCTGACTGACCACCAACCACTTGTCTCCATCTTTAATCCTAAGAAGGGCGTGCCAGTGATGACTGCACAACAGTTACAAAGATGGTCCCTGTTTCTAGGGGCGAATCAATATGAAATAGAATATAAAGGCATGAAACAGCATGGAAACGCTGATGGGCTATCACGCCTGCCACTACCTACTGTGGAGGAAGCACCAGCAGTGGACCCTATCGAGATATTTTATTCGTCAATAATTGAACGATTGCCAGTAACGAACGCGGATATAGAGAAGGAGACCCGCAATGATCCGACACTGTCTCGGGTATATGATTTGACGGTGAGGGGATGGCCAACACATGGGACTCACTGTTGCCAGCATTCTTATCCAGAAGAGAACAGCTGTCAGTATGCCAGGGGACAGTGATGTGTGGATCCCGAGTGGTGATTCCACGCAAGTTAAGGGAGAGAGTGCTAAATGAGCTTCATGAAGGTCATCTGGGAGGGGTGAAAATGAAAAGCCATGCTAGGGCTTATGTGTGGTGGCCGGGGATCGATCAACAAATCGAGGACCTGACCAAGAGCTGCTCAGGATACCAGAAGGTCCAAAATGCACCACCACATGCCCCTCTACACCCATGGGAGTGGCCCTCCTCTCCATGGCAATGGGTGCATATTGATTTTGCTGGTCCATTCATGGACTCAATGTTCTTAATAGCAGTGGATGCTCACTCGAAATGGCCTGAGGTGATAAAAATGTCCTCAACCACTACAGAGAAAACGATTGCAGTCCTACGGACCATATTTGCCAGGAACAGCTTGCCAGAGCAGATTTGCTCTGGTAATGGACCATAGTTTGTGTCCGAAGAGTTTCGAAAATTTATGAGAAGGAATGGGGTAAGGCATTACACATCCGCCCCGTATCATCCAGCCACAAATGGATTGGCTGAAAGGTTCGTACAAACCTTTAAAAAGGCGATAAAGGCCATGTGCGATGATGAAATTCCACTACAGCATAAGGTGGACAATTTCCTATTAGCCTACAGAAATGCGACACATGCAGTTACCAACCAGACCCCGGCCATGATGTTCTTTAACTGAAGGTTGAGATCTCGTCTGGATTTGCTCAGACCCAATGTGCGAAGAAATGTTGAGGATAAACAATTCCAGCACATCAATGAGAAGCCGACAAGGAGCTTCAATGTAGGACAACCAGTCTTGGCCCGTGACTACCGAACAGAGAAATGGCAACCCGGAACGATATGCACAAGGCAGGGGCCATTAATGTACACAGTGGATGTCGGGGAGAACATTGTGAGACGCCACGTCGATCAGATCTTAGCGTCACAGGAACGAGTCAACCCCATGTCTCGAGTACCTGGGGATGAACCCGACATACCGGTAGCATCTATCTCCGAACCAGTAGCAGTGGAAACCGATGAACTAACCGACGAAAAGGGGCCAGAATCGCCTCCGCACCAAGAACAAGAACCTCAGGAAAGGCGCTATCCCGAAAGGATCAGGAAGCCGCCCCAAAGACTGAATCTATAAATGGACTATTTTCAGTTAATGTTGCATGTTAAAAATGTTAATTGTTAAATGAATGTTATGGTACTGTTAATCTAAAAGGGGAGGAATTGTTGCGTATGTACCTTTAAGAGAGAACTGTTTTACAGCTCCTGTATACTGTAGTACCGGCAGTGACCACACCTGTATATAAAGCCGGAGCAGGCTTCTGTACTTCAGTCTTGAGACTACTCTACTCCAGTAACCACCTGTTGATTGTTAAGTTACAGCATCCGTGTAGCTCTTGGGGAAACATCCTATTTAAAGAATCACGGATCTAACAATCACTAAAACAGATTATTGGGCATTATCACATTTCTATTTGTGGGAGCTTGCTGTGCGCAAATCAGCTGCCGCGTTTCCTACAATACAACAGTGACTCTTATTAGGCAGTCCCTCGGAACCGAGGATGACTTGCTTCCACACTAAAAATGAGTTCTCAGGTGACTGATAAGTCCAATGCAGGACCTACAGTCTCTGTCACAGGTGGGGCAGATGGTGATTGAAGTAGTGGGTGGGTGGGGTGCTTGGGTTGACATGCGCTCATTCCGCTGTTTGCGCTTGGCTTCTGCTTGCTCCCGGCAAAGAGACTCGAGGTGTACGGTGCCGTCCCGGATGCTTCTCCACTTTATGATGGTCTTGGGCCAGGGATTCCCAGGTGTCGGTGGGGATGTTGCACCTTTTCAAGGAGGCATTGAGGTTCTCCTTGAAGCGTTTCCTCTGCCCACCTGGGGCTCTTTTGTCGTGCTGGTGCTCCGAGTAGAGTGCTTGCTTTGGGAGTCTCGTATCGGGCATGCAGACGATGTGGCCTGTCCATCGGATCTAATCGAGCCTAGTCAAAGCTTCGATGCTGGGGATGTTGGCCTGAGCAAGGACACTGACGTTGGTGCGCCTATCCAGCCAATGGATTTGCAGGATCTTGCGGAGGCAGTGTTGTTGGTACCTCTCCAGTGCTTTGAGGTGCCTGCTGTACATGGTGCGCAGACGCAAGCGTCGTCTGCATACTGTAATTCGACGACAGAGTATGGAACGACCTTGGATCTGGACTGGAGGCGACGGAGGTTGAAAAGTTTCCCATTTGTTCTGTAAATTAGCTCCACTCCAGCGGATAGCTTACTGAGGGTGAGATGGAGCATTGCCGCAAGGAAGATTGAGAAGAGCGTTGGTGCGATGACACAGCCTTGCGTGACCCCGGTCCGTACATGAATTGGGTCTGTGGTGAAACAGTTGGTCAGGATCACGGCTTGCATGTCATCATGAAGCAGGCGGAGGATGGTGAAAAACTTCTGAGGGCAGCCGAATTTGAGGAGGACACTCCATAATCCCTCATGGTTGAGTGTCAAGGGCCATTGGGAGGTCAAAGAAGGCCATGTACAGCGGTTGGTGCTGTTCCCTGCATTTCTCTTATAATTGGCGCGCGGTGAAGATCATGTTCATTGTGCCCCTTAGTGGGCGGAATCCGCATTGCGAATCTGGGAGGAGCTCTTCAGCCACTGGGAGAAGGCGATTGAGGAGGATTCTTGCGATGACTTTCCCTGTGGCAGACGGCAGGGAAACTCCTCTGTAATTACCGCAGTCGAACTTGCCACCTTTCTTGAAGATGGTCACAATTATGGCATCTCTGAAATCCCCTGGCATGCTCTCCTCCTTCCAGATAAGAGAACTGGGTTCATGAATTCGAGCCAGTAGTGCTTCTCCACCATGGTTTAGTGCCTCGGCGGGGATTCCATCTGCTCCTGAGGCCTTGTTGTTCTTCACTTGTCAGATGGCCTTTTCACCCTCATGCCGGGCTGGGGTTGTGCTGAGATGGTGGCAGGTAGCATGCTGCGGGATGGAGTTGAGGACATTCACGTCGAAGACAGAGTCTCGGTTCAGGAGATCTTCGAAGTGCTCCTTCCAGCGGGCACTGACTGCTTCCCTGTCCTTGATGAGTACCTCTCTGTTCTAGGCCCGCAGTGGGGTAGGACCTTGGGTGCTTGGGCCATAGGCGGTCTTGACTGCACTAAAGAATCCACGCACATCGTGGTTGTCGGCTAGCTACTGGATCTCCTGCGCTTTCTCCACCCACCATCTGTTCTTTAGGTCGAACTCCAAACCATCGTTAACACCTTCACTGAAGTGTACGAGAACATGGGCCTTACACTAAACATCCGTAAGACAAAGGTCCTCTACCAACCTGCCCCTGCCACACAGTACTGCCCCCCGATTATCAAAATCCACGACAAGGCCTTGGACAACGTGGACCACTTTCCATACCTCGGGAGCCTACTGTCAACAAGGGCAGACGTCGATGAGGAAGTCCAACACCGCCTTCAGTGTGCCAGTGCAGCCTTCGGTCGCCTGAGGAAGAGAGTGTTTGAAGACCAGGACCTCAAACCCGGCACCAAGCTCATGGTCTACAGAGCAGTAGTAATGCCCACCCTCCTGTATGCCTCAGAGACATGGACCATGTACAGCAGGCACCTCAAAGCACTGGAGAGGTACCACCAACGCTGCCTCCGCAAGATCCTGCAAATCCATTGGCAGAATAGGTGCACCAATGTCAGTGTTCTCGCTCAGGCCAACATCCCCAGCATTGAAGCATTGACCACGCTCGATCAGCTCCAATGGACGGGTCACATCATCCGCATGCCTGATACGAGACTCCCAAAACAAGCACTCTACTCGGAGCTCCGACACGGCAAGAGAGCCCCAGGTGGGCAGAGGAAACACTTCAAGGACACCCTCAAAGCCTCCTTGAAAAAGTGCAACATCCCCACTGACACCTGGGAATCCCTGGCCCAAGACCGCACAAGGTGGAGGAGAAGCATCCAGGAAGGCGCCGAATACCTCGAGTCTCTTCGCCGGGAGCAAGCGGAAGCCAAGCACAGACAGCGCAAGGAGCGCACGTCAACCCAAGCACCCCACCCACCCGCCCCTTCAACCACCGTCTGCCCCACCTGTGACAGAGACTGTAGGTCCCGCATTGGACTCATCAGTCACCTGCAAACTCATTTTTAATGTGGAAGCAAGTCATCCTCGGTTCCGAGGGACTGCCTAAGAAGAAGAGAAGAAGAAGAAGAAGTCCATGTCTCTGAAGCATACAGGAGGGCAGGTATCACTACTGCTCTGTAGACCATGAGCTTGGTGCTGGGTTTGTGGTCCTGGTCTTCAAACACTCTCTTCCTCAGGCGAACGAAGGCTGCACTGGCACACTGAAGGTGGTGTTGGACTTCGTCCTCGACGTCTGCCCTTGTTGACAGTAGGCTCCCGAGGTATGGAAAGTGGCCCACGTTGTCCAAGGCCTTGTCGTGGATTTTGATAATCGGGGAGCAGTACTGTGTGGCGGGGCAGGCTGGTAGAGGACCTTTGTCTTACGGATGTTTAGTGTAAGGCCCATGCTCTCGTACGCTTCAGTGAATGTGTTGACGATGGTTTGGAGTTCTATCTCAGAGTGTGCACAGATGCAAGCGTCATCTGCATACTGTAATTCTATGACAGAGGATGGGACAACCTTGGATCTGGACTAGAGGCGACGGAGGTTGAACAGTTTCCCTTTGTTCTGCAGATTAGCTCCACTTCAGTGGGGAGCTTACTGAGGGTGAGATGGAGCATTTCAGCCAGGAAAATCGAGAATTGGTGCGATGACACAGCCATGTTTGACCCCAGTCCATATGTGAATTGGGTCTGTGGTGGATCTGTTGGTCAGGATCACGGCTTGCATGTCATCGTGAAGCAGGCGGAGGATGGTGACAATCATTACAACAGTGACTGCACTTCTGAAATGCTTCATTGGCTGTAAAACGCTTTGGGACGTCCTGAGGCCGTGAAAGGGGGAAAGGAAAGGATCTGGGTGTAAATATTGAAAACAAACTAAAATATTCAGTCAACGTGAAGCTGTTATTAGCGAGACAGTTCAAATACCCGGGTTCTGATCAGTAGTCAAAACTTGTGATTCTAACTTTGTTTGGCCTACTTGTGAGCTTACTTTTGGCATACTGTCTGCATTTTTGGTCGCCTACTTTCAATTCCATTAATGTAATGGAGGGAGCTCAATAAAGAACAGCAGGAGTGATTCTGGGGATCAGAACATTTAGTTATGAGAAGAGACTGACAGAACTGAACTGTTTTCATCAGAGAGAAGATGACAGAGGAGAAATGTGATCCCAATCTCCCAAGGATTTTGAGCCATTTATGATGCAGCTTTTTAACTCGAGACCAAAATTAAGCCTCAAGTAAGTTTAGAAATTAGAATAATTTATTTTTCCTCCGTAAAGAGGTGATAAGATACTCCATGGATTCCTGTGATTTTTGTGCTGTTGGGACTATGGAAATGGTATCTGTGAAGAAAACAACTTAATGAAATGGGGCTTAAATGCCCTTTCCTGATTCCATGTTTTACATTCTTAAGTTTGACAAATACAGAAATGTCATCCAATCGTGATAAAGGCTCAGTCAATATGGATACTATAGAAGATTTCCAAATTATAAGATGGCTGCCATTGCCTCACTCTCCATTCAGGCACCAGAATTTAACTCAGAAATATCTTTGAACTAGGGCTATATTAACATCAGGAAGTTAAAATGCTAATTCCTGTAGTCTGTGGCCAGCAGTCGTGTTTAGAAATTACATTGTAGCTTACCGCCTCAGACCAAGGCGTAGTTTGTGATGTGTGGCATGGCTTGGCAAAGTGTACCCCATTGTTTATGATTTCCTGAGATCAATATAGCTACAAGTTGACTAATCAGCCTCGTCAACTGTGATCTGTGATCTGTAATCTCATCACAATCGGGTGCTAAAACCTACTTCAAAGAACATCAAAGGAAATATGATATATCAACTGTAAAATTTTCGGCTGCAGTGTGTTTTTGATGTGGAAGACTGGGAATTGTACTGTTTCCAAGAACTTTGTGTTTTAAAAAGGATTTCCACTGAAGGAGAAGTTAAGATCTTTAATGGATGCTGATGTATTTGTTGCAAAATACTGCCTTGTACTGTTTAGTATTTTACCCAGTGTTTCTGTATATATAATTTCATATATAATATAAAATTCCATAGATTCTGGAACGGTTCCCGCGGATTGGAAGGTAGCAAATTTAACCCCACTATTTAAGAAAGGAGGAAGAGAGAAAACGGGGAACTACAGACCAGTTAGCCTGACATCAGTAGTAGGGAAAATGCTTAAATCTATTATTAAGGACGCGGTAACAGGGCACTTAGAAAATAATAATAGGATTGGGCAGAGTCAACACAGATTTATGAAAGGGAAATCGTGTTTGACAAATCTGTTAGAGTTTTTTGAGGTTGTAACTAGCAGAATAGGTGAGGGGGAACCAGTGGATGTGATGTATTTGAATTTTCAGAAGGCATTTGATAAGGTGCCACACAAGAGGTTATTAAACAAAATTAGGGCTCATAGGATTGGGGGTAATATACTAGCATGGATTGAGGATCGGTTAACGGACAGAAAACAGAGAGTAGGAATAAACGGGTCATTTTCAGGTTGGCAGGCTGTAACTAGCTATTCACAATCTATATCAATGATTTGGATGAGGGGACCAAATGTAATGTATCCAAGTTTGCTGATGATACAAAGCTGGGTGGAAATGTAAGTTGTGAGGAGGATACAAGGAGGCTTCAAGGGGATATAGACAGGCTAAGTGAATGGGTAAGAACATGGCAAATGGAATATAATGTGGAGAAATGTGAAGTTATCCACTTTGGTAGGAAAAATAGAAAAGCAGAGTATTTTTTAAATGGTGAGAGATTGGGAAATGTTGGTGTTCAGAGGGACCTGGGTGTCCTTGTACACGAATCACTGAAATTTAACATGCAGGTACAGCAAGCAATTAGGAAAGCAACTGGTATGTTGGCCTTTATTACAAGAGGATTTGAGTAGAAGAGTAAAGGGCCTAGAAATTGGGTTGGGGCGCCAAACTGGCGCCAAGTTCGCCTGGGCGCTGGTTTTTGCGCAGCGTTCGAAGCTGTAGCGATCGTCAGAAATTCAGTTGAAGTGCCCCTAGAGGGAGACGGGGCGAGGCTCGAGGCGCTCCGCGTCCCTCTTAGGGCGCTGAAACTGAATATCGCAGCGCAACGTGCCGCAGCGCCACACGCTGCAGTACTGCAGGCCTTCCTCCCACTGTTAAGGGGGAGGGGCCTGCAACAGCGTGAACCCCGATCGCGAGTGCCGGCAAAAGAGCCCGGCACCAAGGAGAAGTGCTGGGCTCTCGGGAAACAGCCGGCAATGCCGCGGGGGGGGGGCGGGGACCAGGAGGCCGGGGACGGAGGTGCTGGCAGGCGGCCGCTGAAAAAGCGGCCGCCCCGCACCTCCACCTTAACTTGCGCCTCTGCCGGCGCAGCAAGGCCCTGTGAACCGGGCGCGGGTAGTGAACGGCGCTACAGCGCCGTTCGCTACCAAATATCGCGTTCGGGGCGCGAATGGGGCGCTGCGCACACCGATGATGTCATCGGTGGTGGCGCAGCGCAAATGGCTAACGCCACCATTAGCGCCCCTGCTGAATATCACGGGAGGCACAGCCAGTGGCGCTACAGCCACTGACTGCCTCTTTAGGCGCTAACAGGTGGCGCTACTCACCCAATTTTTCCCTCAAGATGTCTCACTGCAATTATATAGGGCCCTGACAAGACCACACCTGGAGTACTGTGTACAGTTTTGGCCTCCTTACCTAAGGAAGGATATAATTGCCACAGAGGGAGTGCAACAAAGGTTCACCAGACTGTTTCCTGGGATGGGGGGATTGTTCTATGAGGAGAGAGTGAGTAGACTAGGTCTATATTCTCTAGAGTTTAGAAGAATGAGAGGTGATCTCATTGAAACAAACAAAATCCTTACAGGACTTGACAGGGTAGATGCAGGGAGGATATTTCCCCTGGCTGGGGAAGTCTAGAACCAGGGGTCGCAGTCTCAGAATAAGGGGTTGGCCATTTAGGACTGAGATGAGAAATTTCTTCACTCAGAGGGTGGTGAACCTTTGGAATTCTCTACCCCAGAGGGCTGTGGCGGCTCAGTTGCTGAGTATATTTAAGACAGAGATCGATAGAATTTTGAACATTAGGAAATCAAGGGATATGGGGATAGTGCAGGAAAGTGGAGATGAGGTAGAAGATCAGCCATGATCTTATTGAATGGCAGAGCAGACTTAAAGGGCCAACTGGCCGACCCCTGCTCCTATTTCTTATGTTCGTATAAATAAATACTGCAGTGATTTTGAAAGGATATTTACTATTCCTAGCCCCTTTGGGCTATCCCGGATCAGGCGTATTTCTCAGATGTTCACTTTCAACTAAAGTTTGAGGTAGCTGAATCCTAAAGATGCTTAACTGGGTCTGAGCAATCTCTCCCTAAAGGAAAGGAACAACCCGAGAATGTTACCATCCTCCAGATAGCGCTTTTAATAAGTTTAACCAGACTGTAACGTCCTGGATATTATGAGGGTCCGGCGATCTCCTTCAGAAATGTAGCTCTTCACCAAAGAGTGTACAGAGATTGAGTTCATGAGTTATTGATACAGAAGATTTATAGAAACATAGAGGATAGGAGCAGGAGTAGGCCATTCGGCCCCTTGAGCCTCCTCCACCATTCAATGAGATCATGGTTGATCATCCAAACTCAGTACCCTGTCCCTGCCTTCCCCCCATATCCCTTGATCCTTTTAGCCTTAAGAAATATATCTAACTCCCTCTTGAATATATTTAATGAATTGGCCTCAACTGCCTTCTGTGGTAGAGAATTCCACATGTTCTCCACTCTCTGGGTGAAGAAATTCCTCCTCATCTCTGTCCTAAATGGCTTACCCCTTATCTTTAGACTGTGACCCCTGGTTCTGGACTCCCCCGCCATCGGGAACATCCTCCCTGCATCTAGTCTGTCCAGTCCTGTTAGAATTTTATAAGTTTCAATGAGATCCCCTCTCATTCTTCTAAACTCCAGCGAGTATAAGCCCAATCGACCCAATCTCTCCTCATAAGTCATTCCTGCCATCCCAGGGAGCAGTCTGGTGAATCTTCGCTGCACTCCCTCCATGGCAAGAACATCCTTCCTCAGATAAGGCGACCAAAACTGCACACAATACTCAAGGTGTGGTCTCACCAAGGCCCTGTACAACTGCAGCAAGACATCCTTGTTCCTGTACTCAAACCCTCTCGCTACGAAGGCCAACATACCATTTGCCTTCTTAACCGCCTGCTGCACCTGCATGCTTACCTTCAGCAACTGGTACACAAGGACACCCAGGCCTCGTTGCACTTCCCCTTCTCCCAATCTATTGCCGTTCAGATAATAATCTGTCTTCCTGTTTTTGCCAACAAAGTGGATAACCTTGCATTTATCCACATTATACTGCCTCTGCCATGCATCTGCCCAATCACCCCACCTGTCCAAATCATACTGGAGTTTCTCGGCATCCTCCTCACAGCACACACGCCCATCCAGCTTTGTGTCATCTGCAAACTTGCAGATATTACATCTAGTTCCCTTGTCTAGATCATTAATATATATTGTGAATAGCTGGGGTCCTAGGACCGATCCCTGCGGTGCCCCACTAGTCACTGCCTGCCACTCGGAAAAAGACCCGTTTATTGCAACTCTTTGCTTCCTGTCTGCCAACCAGTTCTCTATCCAAGTCAATACCTTGTCCCCAATCCCATGTGCCTTAACATTACACGCTAATCTCTTATGCGGGACCTTATCGAAAGCCTTCTGAAAGTCCAAATACACCACATCCACTGGTTCTCCCTTATCTATTCTACCAGTTACATCCTCAAAAAATTCCAGTAGATTAGTCAAGCACGATTTACCTTTTGTAAATCCATGTTGACTTCGTCCGATCCTGTCACTGTTTTCCAGGTGCTCTGCTATTACATCTTTTATAATGGACTCTAGCATTTTCCCCACTACCGATATCAGATTTCCCGGTCTATAATTCCCCGTTTTCTCTCTACCACCTTTTTTGAACAGTGGGGTAACATTAGCTACCCTCCAATCCATGGGAACTATCCCAGAGTCTATAGAATTTTGGAAGATGACCAGCAATGCATCTACTATTTCTAGGGCCACTTCCTTAAGTACCCTAGGATGTAGATTATCAGGCCCTGGGGATTTATCGGCCTTCAATCCTGTCAATTTCCCTAACACCATTTCCCTACAAATACTGATTTCATTCAGTTCCTCCCTCTCATTATGTTCCCCGACATCTCTGGGAGGTTATTTGTGTCCTCCTTTGTGAAGATAGAACCAAAGTATGTATTTATTTGTTCTGCCATTTCTTTGTTCCCCATTATAAATTCCCCTGATTCTGACTGCAAGGGACCTACGCTTGACTTCACCAATCTTTTTCTCTTCACATATCTATAAAAGCTTTTACAGTCAGTTTTTATGTTCCCTTCAAGCTTACTCTCATACTCTATTTTCCCCCTCTTAATTAATCCCTTTGTCCTCCTTTGCTGAATCCTAAACTGCTCCCAATCCTCAGGTTTACTGCTTTTTCTGGCCAATTTATAAGTCCTCTCCTTGGATCTTATGCAATCCCTAATTTCCCTTGTTAGCCACGCTTGAGTCACCTTTTTTGTTTTATTTTTATGCCAAACAGGGATGAACAAATTCTGTAGTTCATCCATGCGATCTTTGAATGTTTGCCATTGCCTATCCACCGTCAACCCTTTGAGTAACATTCCCCAATCAATTCTACCCAATTCGCGCCTCATACCATCATAGTTTCCTTTATTTAAATTCAGGACCCTAGTCTCTGAGTCAACTACTTCACTCTCCATCTTAATGAAGAATTTGATCATATTATGATCGCTCCGCCCCAAGGGGCCTCGCACAAGATTGCTAATTAATCCTTTCTCATTACATAATACCCAGTCTAAAATGGCCTGGTCTCTATTTGGTTCCTCAACATATTGGTCCAGGAAACCATCCCGTATACACTCCAGGAATTCCTCCTCCACAGTATTGTTACTAATTTGGTTAGCCCAATCTATATGTAGATTAAAGTCACCCATGATAACTGTGGTGCCCTTATTGCACGTGTCTCTAATTTCCTGTTTAATGCCATCCCCAACCTCCGCATTACTGTTTGGGGGTCTGTATACCACTCCCACTAATGTTTGCTGCCCCTTGGTATTTCTCAGTTCTACCCATACAGATTCCACATCATCAGAGCTAATATCCTTCCTTACAATTGTGTTAATCCCCTCTTTAACCAGCAATGCTACACTACCTCCTTTTCCTTTTTGCCTGTCTTTCCTGAATATTGAATACCCCTGGATGTTGAGTTCCCAGCCTTGGTCACCCTGGAACCATGTTTCCGTAATCCCAATCATATCATATCCGTTTACCTCTATTTGCACAGCTAATTCATCCACCTTATTACGAATGCTCCTCGCATTAAGACACAAAGCCTTCAGGCTTGTTTTTTTAACACTCTTAGACCTTTTAGAATTATTATTTACTGTGGCCATGTTTGATTTATACCCTTGATTTCTCTGACTGCCACCTTTGCTTTTCTCCTTCCTCTCTTTTGCTTCTATCCTTGTTTCCCTTTCCTCTGTCTCCCTGCTCAGGTTCCCAACCCCCTGCCATTTTAGTTTAAACCCTCCCCCAGAGCACTAGCAAACACTCCCCCTAGGACATCGGTCCCGGTCCTGCCCAGGTGCAAACCGTCCAGTTTGTACTGGTCCCACCTCCCCCAGAACCGGTTCCAATGTCCCAGGAATTTGAATCCCTCCCCCTTGCACCATTCCTCTAGCCACGTATTCATCTGAAATATCCTATTTCTACTCTGACTAGCACGTGGCACTGGTAGCAATCCTGAGATTACTACCTTTGAGGTCCTATTTTTTAATTTACCTCCTAACTCCCTATATTCAGCTTTTAGGACCTCATCCCATTTTTTACCTATATTGTTGGTACCTATATGCACCACGACAACTGGCTGTTCACCCTCCCCTTCCAAAATGCTCTGCAGCCGCTCTGAGACATCCTTGACCCTTGCACCAGGGAGGCAACATACTATCCTGGAGTCTCGTTTGCGGCCGCAGAAATGCTTATCTATTCCCCTTACAATAGAATTCCCTATTACTATAGCTCTACCCCTCTTTTTCCTCCCGTCCTGTGCAGCAGAACCACCCATGGTGCCAGGAATTTGGCTGCTACTGCCTTCCCCTGATAAGCCATCCTCTCCAACAATATCCAAAGCGGTATATCTGATTTGAGAGGGCGATGGCCACAGGGGACCCCTGCACTACCTGCCTGTGCCTACTACTCTGCCTGGGGGGTCACCCATTCCCTTCCTGCCTGTGCAGCCTTTACCTGCGGTGTGACCAACTCATTAAACGTGCTATCCACGACGTCCTCAGCATTGCGAATGCTCCAGTATGTATCCATTCGCAGCTCCAGCGCCGCAATGCGGTCTGCCAGTAGCTGCAGCTGGATACACTTCCCGCACACATGGTCATCAGGGACACAGGAAGTGCCCCTGATTTCCCACATAGTGCAGGAGGAGCATACCGCGGCGCTGAGCTGTACTGCCATGACTTACCCTTTAATTAATTCAAATTAAATTAAATCAAATCAATCCCACCAATTACACTATAATTAAATGATATACTCAAGGGCCCTTGTTTACCAGAAGTCCCCGCTACACAACAGAGACCTTAGAAACTATAAACCACAAAATTTAAGTTTGGAAAAAAGCGAGTAAGAGAGAAATACTCACCAACCAATCACTTACCTGCTGTCTGGTTACATTTTACTTCTCTCTCTCCTCTCGCAGGTCTGCCTCTCCCGCTCTCGGAGCTTGGTTTGGGTCCGCCTCTCCCGCCTCACCTCTCACAGGTCCGCCTCTCCCGCTCTCGGCGATCAGTTTGGGTCCGCCTCTCCCGCCTCTGCTTTCGCAGGTCCGCCTCTCCCGCTCTTAGAGCTCGGTTTGGGTCAGCCTCTCCTCTCACAGGTCCACCTCTCCCGCTCTCGGAGCTCGGTTTGGGTCCGTCTCTCCCACCTCTCCTCTCGCAGGCACGCCTCTCCCACCCTCGAAGCTTGGTTTGGGTTCGCCTTTCCCGCCTCTCCTCTCACAGGTCCACCTCTCCCGCTCTCAGAGCTCGGTTTGGGTCTGCCTCGCCCGCCTCTCCTCTCACAGACAATTCTAAAAATATATAGAGATTTATTAAAAGAACCGACATGCAATTTACAGTTGGTGAATCAGTCAATCACAATGTTAACAGTTCTAAATAGAGAAAAAATACGATCTTATTTTTAACAGAGAATCTCTTTTAAATCTTAACTTCACTGCAGTATTGCAGTTCTTAAAATTTTCTATACGGGATATCCATCAATATTAAAATACATTTGATCCCCAAGGTACAAAGAGTGGAAGACCACAGAGCCGCCTCTATAGTCGAGAATCACTTTGCCCGATCAAAGCAACTCTGATATCCCATTTGAGACTTCAACATTTATATCCTTTTTCAGTTGTATTTCCTTTAAGGTTTCTGCTGATGCAAGTTAATTATCACTATTCATCTTTCTGCTGACCTCTGCAATTCTTTACTGCTACATCAGCTTGTAGTATTCCAGAATCTGCCACATAGAGTCATCTCCAGGTGTTCTGGGGTCACCATATAAAAAGGTGAGAAAGGCAGGTGTCCCTTATTTTATGTGTCATCTTTACGAGGGCAGATGTTCCTTATCTTATGTGCCATCTTTCTGAAGTTTATTTTATATCACATATATCCAGGGTTGACCATTGTGTTATTCCCAAAAGGTCAGCCAGTCGGAGCCATCTCATTCTTCTGTTTCAATAAGGTTATTTATTCAGGGTCAACAACTTGTCCTGTTTCAACAAGGACAGAATTCTTTCATAGCTATTTCATAGTTCCGTTTCAGAATTTCCAAACCCAGTTTGTCATGTTTTAAAGAATGTATAAGGTAGAGTTCCTTATAAGGTACTCTTCAGGATCAACCACTGTTTTATCTCAACTAGGCCAGAATTCTGTCAAAAGATAGTGGCCTAGAAATTCAGTTGCTTGCGCCAGCCGTTAGCGCCTTAAGAGAAGTGAATTTCGGGCGCTATGCGTGTAGCATCCGGGCGCAGCGCGATCTGCGCCTCGCCCCAAATTAAGTAGGCATTTAGCGCCGGCGCAAAGTTTAGCGCGCGCTCACCTGCGCGCGCAGAAAATGACGTCATATCCTCGTGCAACGCCCTTTGCGCGCCCCGATCCAGAACTTCAGTGGGACCGCCCCATTGTGCGGCCGGCGGCCCGCACGCTTGTTCAGTGGAACGCAACAGAGCCGACGCGGGCCCCGGGGAGCGTAAATTAAAGGGCACTTACCCTGCACTATAAAGGGCAGGCATTTTGCAGCAAACACTCTTGTGCAACGGATTTCTGGAGAGAGACCAAGGAAGACAGCTTTCTGGTTTGGGCCAACACTAGCTCAGGTATTTTTGGCTTCAGGCCAGAGCGTTGCAAGTGGCCTCTTGGATATTTGACTGTTTGGCAACATATTATGGGGGCTGCATGGGGTGCCAACGCTGAGTTTCAGCGTCATGTCCGTAGGGCTCGCAGACGCGGTGTGAGAGGGGCAGCCCTGGCTAGACGCAGAGGGGGCAACAGGCGTCGGCAACATAGGCCTTACCCAGTCAGGGCCTACCGCCAGCAGCGCTCCTACCTCAACATGAGTGGCGCGCGATGTGTAAAAAGGCTGAGATTCCGAAAGGAGGTGGTTGGAGAGATCTGCCATCTGCTTCGCAGAGATCTGTGTCCAAAGCTCAGGAGCAGGACGTCTCTGTCGGTGGAGGCGAAGGTGACGGTGGCCTTGAACTTCTATGCCACCGGCTCCTTCCAATCCGCTGCTGGGGACATTGCTAACATATCCCAGTTCGCCGTGCATTGCTGCATCCGCCAGGTGACCGATGCCCTTTTCAGAAGGAGACGCCAATTCATCTCCTTCCCCATGGCCCTGGAGAGGCAGCATCAGCGTGCACTGGGATTTGCAAGATTCACGGCCTTCCCCTTGGTGCAGGGCGCCATTGACTGTACGCATGTGGCTTTGCGGGCACCTGTGGAGCATGCCGAGGATTACCGCAACCGGAAGGGCTACCATTCCCTCAATGTGCAGCTGGTGTGTGACCACAAGCAGCGCATCCTAGCTGTCAATGCCCGCTTTCCAGGCAGCAGCCACGATGCCTTTATCCTGCTGCAGACAACTGTGCGTAACAACAGCCTCCCCCTTTGTGTACCTGGCTCATGACCCCGCTCCGCGCGCCCAGGACCCCTGCTGAAGAGGCATACAACGAGAGTCATCAAGCGAGCAGGAACATAATTGAGCAAACAATTGGTGTCCTCAAGCAGCGGTTCCGCTGCCTGGATCGTTCCGGTGGATCTCTGCAGTATTCCCCGGACCAAGTGTCCCAATTCGTCGTTGTTTGCTGCATGCTGCACAACCTGGCTCTCCGCAGGACTCAGGCACTGCCACCTCACGTTGGACCACCACCTCAGGAGGAGGAGCAGGAGGAGCATGAGGAGGAGGAGCAGGAGGAGGAGGAGTACCATCCCAGGAGGGAGCGAGAAGGTCCAAGGGCCGTCCGTCGGCGGCTTATTGAACGTCACTTCTAAGCCCCCTGTCAGGGAATGCCTTGTGGCCATGAAGGAACATGAACGCAGCCGCTCCGCAAGCCCTCAGCCGGCGAAGGCAACAAACACTTACAGCAACAAACATGGACACTCTCTGAATAAAGAGAAATCTTTATTTTAGACCAATGAAACCCCTTCCCACATGAAACCCAGAAACATTCAACGGCCCCAAAAAACAGTACATCAAATGACTCACTCCCACAACCTGGGGAGGAATAACTGAACATTTGTTCAAAAATGGCCTTCATCCTCCTCGGCCTTAACCCAAAAAACATCCCCAGAAACAAAACAACCATCCCCAAAAGAAACATAGGCATCGCCATATAGAATAACACTTGGCCACACCGTCTACTTATTGGGCCGCGAGGGCGAGACCTTGTCGAGCCTTTTGGGGCCCCTGCCCGGCCTGCTGCTCCTCCGCAAGCTCTGCCCAGTGGCTGCTGCGAGGCTGGGGAAAGGCTCCTGAGGGTCAGATGTTCTTCCGGCAGATGCCCTTGGGGGGCGGCCTAGACGGGGTTTGCCCCTCGAGGGGCCGGCTGGTGATTGGCGCAGCTGTGCCTGGCCAACATCATTCGCAGCCGCTTGCCGTTGAGGCGCCACTGGGGGAGTGGCGGTGACGGCTGGAGGAATGTGTGCAATCTGGCGGATGGTCGGCCCTGGCTGGTGATGTGGCACTCTGGCACTCGCCCGGGCCCGCACTGCAGCATGCGCACCAATCTGCCGAAGGGCAGCCCGCTGTGCTGCTGCAGCACGGCGGGTGTCCAGGCGATGCCTGGCTGACGCAGCGCGTGTGGCAGCAGTCACTGCCCCTGTTGCCCTGGTCTGCGACCGCAACAGAGCAGCCACTGTCTGGACGGCATCACTGATCAGCCGGCCACTCGCGGCATGTGAGGCCCCGAACTCACGCACACTACTAGCCAGGGACTCGATCGCCTCAGGCATCCATGCCACTACCCCCATCAGCTCGGTGTGCCGGCGATCCGAATCCTGGGCCATTTGATCGAGGTGGCGCGCCTCCTCTGAGTTGAACGTGGCCGGACTGGAGTCCGGACTCTCCCGCTGGGGAGCAGGGGGCAGAGCTGCCCGACCCTTGCCACGTTGCCGGCGGCGACTGGGCCCAGCAACTGCACTCCCCTCCGATCCTTCCCCCCTCTGGGGGGAAGGCCGCGGACCAACCGCAGCCCTCCTGGGTTGCTGGACGCCACTGGTCCCAGCAGCTCCACTCCCCTCCGACACTTCCTCCAGGCTCTCCTCCAGGGAAGACGTGTCCACTACTTCGGCATCTGCAGCCGCACCTGATTGCTGCCCTGATGGTCCGCCTTCCTGTTCCTCCTCCTCCTCCTCCTCGGAGGGGCTGTCACTGGCAGCTTCAGGGAGCTCCTCGTCACGAGCTGAAAGCAGGAAGGCACAAGAGTAGCTTTAGAGTGAGGAGAGGGCGTCAGCGAGGGAGGCATGACTGGTGGCATTCAGCGCATTGGTCGGACAATGGCAAAGGAGGTAGATCGGATGCGCAAGTGCGACGAGAGAGGTCCAAAAGGTGATGTCCATACCATTGTGGCCCAGAAGAGGGTCGGCATCTCCACAGGCGACGGGCCCAATCACCCGGGGTCCCATGAGGCGACTCACGCGCTCCTCCAGGGGAGTGAGCTCCTGGATCTGGGGGCGGCCTCTCCCGGTCTGCTCCTGGTGCCTTCGGTTGTTGGCAAGTTTTGCCTGCAAGAGAAAGGACGGCTGTAAGTACAGTGTGTAGCTCTGATGTGGTGTGCGCTGCCTCCCATGGTGGAATAGCTTGGCCAGTGTGTAGCCCTGATGTGGTGTGCGCTGCCTCCCATGGTGGAATAGCTTGGCCAGTGTGTAGCCCTGATGTGGTGTGCGCTGCCTCCCATGGTGGAATAGCTTGGCCAGTGTGTAGCCCTGATGTGGTGTGCGCTGCCTCCCATGGTGGAATAGCTTGGCCAGTGTGTAGCCCTGATGTGGTGTGCACTGCCTCCCATGGTGTAAAGTGCAGAATGTGCAATTGATGGTCATGACTGTCCCATAGCTGCTGGCTGAGGGCTGGCCATTAGGGCTTTCAGGTCCCTTTGCCCATCATGTCAGGTGTACATGCAAGGATGAGGAGGAGACTGGAAAGGGTACTCACCCTGACAATCCTGGTCAGGTCATTAAACTTCTTCCGGCATTGGACATTGTCCCTGGGGGCATCGCCGGTGGCCGACACCCAGCGGGCGACCTCCCTCCAGGCTTTCCTATAGATGCTGGTGGGAGGCTTCCTGCCAGTGTCCGGGAACAAGATGTGCTGTCTCTTCTCCAAGGCCCTCACCATCACCTTCAAGTCATGGGCTGAGAAGCGCAGGGCACGCTCACGGGCCTTCTGTACCGTTGCCATGGCTCCTTCTGATCACCAGCAGTGTTCAGGCCTAGCTGGAAGGCTGCAGTGTGCAGGCCGTTGCAGCAGAGCAAGTCGACCCTTCCCCCTTTAAGAGCTGGCCGGCGCCACGGTGTCTGCTGTCAATCAAGAAATGACCGCACCTGCGCTGCGCCCGGCCTCGGCGCTATCCCTCAGCACCGCCGGCTTAGCGCCTAAAGATAGGCGTGCATCGCCAGTTTTAGCACTCAAGCAACCTCTTATGGCGAAGCTACTGAATATCAGCGAAGTGCCATCGACTTTGCGCCGGGCGCAAACTTTAGCGCCCACCCGACTTTACCGCCCCAAAAGTGGCTATACTGAATTTCTAGGCCAGTGTATTTTTATAAAAAGGCTATATAATATATTCCTTCACAATTTTAGGCTGTACAAGGTTAATCTGTGTAGTGATATTTCTCAGACCAAAGTGACTGACAGTGTAGCATGAGCCTATGTATAGTTCAGTAAGCGACTTATCACAATTGGGATTAATTGTTGGACCCAGGTGGAAATATTTCTGTGAGGCCAGAATAAGGAGGGCATGTCCTTATTGATCATGGGTGGAGCTCTTCCACTGGAAACTGTTGTGGAACCATTTGGAAAGAGGGTTTCTTTCAAAGCCCAAACTGTAACACAGGGCTTTAAACCCTTGCTTTGTGATGGAATAGTTGAACTAAGTTTGAGACACTAATCACATTTCAGGAGCAGCAAAGATTCCTTTCTTTCAATCTAATAGTTCCAGCAAAACAGCTTTTAAGTAATGATTACTGAAGTCTGAAACTCCTGATAGCCGATTGACAACAACAACTTGCGGTGGGCATGGGCCTGGGAAGTGATAACATGTTCAAAGATCTTGGAGAAGAAGGGGAGGTTCAAGATTGAGCAGAAGTTCGCGAGGACAGAGAAGTCAAGGTGTTTTTGGAGGAGGAAGTGATGACGGCGGTTTGGAAAGGGATGGGGACAATACCTGCGGAGAGGGAACCAATTACAATCACATCACATAATCACATAAACCCCACAGTGCAGATAGAGGCCATTTCGGCCCATCGAGCCTGCACCGACACATATCCCACCCGATCCCCGTAACCCCTACACCAACACATATCCCACCCTATCCCCGTAACCCCACATATTTTAATCCCCCTAACACTAAGGGTCAATTTATCGTAGCCAATCAACCTTACCCGCACATCTTTGGACTGTGGGAGGAAACCGGAGCACCCGGAGGAAACCCACGCAAACACGGGGAGAATGTGCAAACTCCACACACAGTCACCCGAGGCCGGATTTGAACCCGGGTCCCTGGCGCTGTGAGGCAACAGTGCTAACCACTATGCCACCGTGCTGCCAATATTGGCCAAGAAGGGAAGCTGGGTGGTTAGAAATTTTGTGGGAATGAGGTTGAAAGAGCAAGGGATGGGTCTCATGGATGAGATGGGCTTGGAGGGAGCATGGGGGATTAACTAGAGAGACAGATGTGGAGGGGTGGGTAATGGTGAGAGAGGAATTAGGGGGAAATTTGTCTTAATGGGCAAATTGGCACCACTTGCACTTGAGGGAGTGAAGGTGGGTGCTGTACCAGGGGAATGGTGAGAACAGGAGACGGGGAAAGGTTTGCTGGGGATGAAGACATCAAAGGTGGAGGTGAGGAAGTGGTTAAGCAAATCAATAGTAGCAGGTGTATGGTAATGGAGTTTGTAAGTGACTTGAGGGAGTATTTCTCCAGGAACAGATGCAGCAGGTAGAGTAGGGGATGTGCATGGCGAGGGATACAAGGAAATGGTCAGAGATAGCTTCGCCTGTATAAAGAGCACAGCAATCACTAACAGCTACAACGAAAAAGTATCATCTGCGCTAAGTAAATATAATGCCAATTATGATGACCTATAAATGAAGCCCAATCCTATTTAAATATTAAGCGTAAAGATGCACCAAATCTGGGCTGTTGGATCTGCATCCCCTGAGTTAACCTGCATGGCCAAGGATGATGTTTGGAGAAGGAAAAGGGTTGAGTCGTAATATCCAGATGGTTCAGGAAATATATGTGTTTTGGGAATAGAGCAAGTCCAGTCAAATTTGGTGCGTGGATTTGGCATTTAACTGACTGCTTAAAATCACAGTTACATGAACTGAACAATACGAGGATTGTTTAGGATGTTATAAAGTACCTGAAGAAAGGTTCTCAGTGCATGTACTGTTGATGAGTCTGAACAGGATTTGCATTCATTCGTTCAGCTGCTGTCAGCTGCAAAAACATTTTGGAAATCCTGCCTTATAATTTTATTTAGGTGACATACTCGGCTGCAATGTCAGGTTGATGTGTAAAGACACTTGGCAAAATAAGGAAATTTTGAATGAGAAAAGGCTATCTGTCCCAACAAGCCCACTTCTTCCAGGCTCCGTGCTTGACCACCCCGATCATGTCCCCCTGCCCCCAACAGACTTTGCCCTGATTCTGAGGAAAGAATCTACTTGACACGATTGGGCAAATCAGCCACCACAAATTTCTGTTTGTGGAATTGCTTTTGTTTTACACTGTTGTAATCAGCAAGGGTTTCAGCCGTACCCACGGTCAGCCAAGAACTGACCCTATACATGGTCATCCTCCACAAACAGGGCTGCTGCGCGAACTGTGTACAATAGGGGATTTGCGTCCTGATCCAAGGAATTTTGCAATAAGCAACTTAATGCAGCGCAGGCTACACTGCATGTGGGATCCCTTATAGTTGATGTGCATTTAAGGGGAAGCCTGAATGTTGGCTTGGATGCAATCAAGCACAGCTTGCACTTTTGGAAGTTCTTCGACAATGCAGAATTCAAGTTGTCTCCGTACCATTTTTTGGAAAAAAGTGACTGAAGAATGTGGCATGCAAACTTCAGTTACCTCTTGATCACAACTGTACATTGTGCTCTGATCAGTGCCAGTATAATCTACACCAGGAGCCTCGAAATCCTGTCGCAAAGTAGTCAAGGCAGCTGTAACTATCACTACTGCACCGAGAATGCTGGATTGATGGATCGAAACAGTGTCAACATCTGAAGCAATCACCTGGAAGATCTCCACGATAACTTCCCTGTTCATCCTGAGTATCTATGCTTCAAGGAAGTTCATTCTTAGCTCGTGATAACCTGGCTGTCTACCTTGCCTGTATCACCACCTCAATCGTTGAACCTGTTGCATCTCGTGCTTCACCTCAAAGAGAATAAGTACAGGAAACTTTGTTATATCCGGCACCGACGGGACCGAGCTGTTGCCGATCTATCAAAACTGCCGGACACACCAGCGTTAATGTTGAAGCATACGGAGGTTTTCATCTCCGTATCTGACAACAAACACTGTTGCTTAGCAACAGCTTCAAACAGTCGGCCCGTACCTTGGAAGCGTCTCTGTAGCTTAGCAACAGCTTCAGAGAGACTTTCCAGAACCTGCCTGTTGGAAAAAAAAGCCACGAGAAGAAAAAAAAACGAACAAAACGGCTCCTGATTTCTGCCAGTAGATCGAGGTTTCCGGACATACAACCTCCGGATAAACCAAAGTCTCATGTATTGCATCTATCAACTGAAGACAAGCTGCAAAGTGACAAAAACACACTGGCAATGATCTGCAGTTTCTCAACCTATTCCAAGCAGATTTAAATTCCACACATGGTTGGAAGGGCTTAGTTATGGCTGAGAATCCAACAAACTCCTAATTAGATTAGATCTCCCTTCTAATATTTGGCTGAATTGATGAATTTCAACACGGTGCAGAAATGTTCTACTGTCCAGATAAACGTGAGGATGGGCAATTTGGACCAGTTGAAATTTGGCCAAAATGCAGTTTTCTTCCCAAATTCTAACTTCCTGCCTCACGGATTCTATCTGCACTTCACAAATTCTATTTCACCCTGCATGGTCACAGTGTCCCTCTGACTGTCTTTATCTCATATTATAAAAATTACAATTAGATGTTGCCACAGTTCGGGATTCTCTGACCATTGTTTTATAATGAAATAGGACCCAGGTGAGCTGTCCAAATAAGAGAGTTAGGCACGAGCTTATCTGAAAGGGTGTCATTTCTCCAGACATCCCCATGCTGGAGTGGCCATCCTCTGGCAGACAGGAGGTGATTTAAAGGCGAGATGGTCAGCTGGTTTGCACAGACAGAAATCGGGGGGACACACTCCACTGGCTGGAGTCATACCTAGCACAAAGGAAAATGGTTGCAGTGGTTGGAGGGCAATCATCACAACCCCAGGACATCGCTGCAGGGCACTGTCCTAGACCCAACCATCTTCAGCTGCTTCATCAATGACCTTCCCACCAACATAAGGTCAGAAATGGGGATGTTCGCTGATGACTCACAGTGTTCAGCGCCATTCACAACTCCTCAGATAATGAAGCAGTCCATGCCCACATGCAACAAGACCTGGACGACGTTCAGGCTTGAGCTGATAAGTGGCAGGTAACATTCACACCACGGAAGTGCCAGGCAATGACTATCTCCAACAAGCAAGAGTCTAAGTACCTCTCCTTGACATTCAATGGCATTACCATCGCCGAATCCCCCACCATCAACATTCTGGGGGTCACCATTGACCAGAAACTTAACTGGACCAGCCACATAAATAATGTGGCAACAAAAGTAGATCAGAGGCTAAGTATTCTGCGGTGAGTGTCTCACCTCCTGACTCCTAAAGTCTTTCCACCATCTACAAGGCACAATTCAGGAGTGTGATGGAATACTCTCCACTTGCCTGGATGAGTGCAGCTCCAACAACACTCAAGATGCTTTACACCATCCAGGACAAAGCAGCCCACTTGATCGGCACCCCCTCTACCACCTTAAACATTCACTCCCTCCACCACCGGCGTACCATGGCTGCAGTGTGTACCATCTACAAGGTGCACTGCAGCAACTCGCCAAGGCTTCTTCGACAGCACCTCCCAAACCCGCGACCTCTTCCACCTAGAAGGACAAGGGCAGCAGGCGCATGGGAACACCACCACCTCCAAGTTCCCCTCCAAGTCACACACCATCCTGACTTGGAAATATATCGCCGTTCCTTCATCGTCGCTAGGTCAAAATCCTGGAACTCCCTACCTAACAGCACTGTGGGAGTACCTTCACCACACGGACTGCAGCGGTTCAAGAAGGCGGCTCACCACCACCTTCTCAAGGGCAATTAGGGATGGGCAATAAATGCTGGCCTTGCTAGCGACGTCCACATCCCATAAACGAATAAAAAGAAAAGACCCCAAACAATGGCCAAATAAGTTAGCAATGCCTGGCCATTCAGGAAGACATCTAGCACCCTGCTGTTGACAAACTCTTTTGATCTCTATCGGTCAGAGAAAGAGAGGCTTGTTAAGTTAAGAGCATAAATAAAAGCTGATCATACCAGAGCAAGCCGCTTCATCAGAGTGTCTCCTTTATCAGCGCACCTTCTCCATCAGCGCATATTCTTCATCAGCGAACCTTCTTCAGCGAGTGTTCATCAGTGCATTTTATTCATCAGCGCACCTTCTCCATCAGCTTGTGTTCATCATCAGCTAGTCTTCTTCATCAGTGTGTGTTAATCAATGCATCTTCATCAGTGCGTTTTCTCCATCAGTGCACCTTCATAATCAATGCACCTTCTTCATTAGCACCTCTTCTCCATCAGCACCTCTTCTCCATCAGTGTGTGTTCATCAGTGCACCTTCTCCATCAGTGTGCCTTCAACAGTGCATCTTCTTAATCAGCGCGTCTGTCTCATCAGTGGGTCGTCTTCATGTTGTTTCTGGGTGTTGGATGCTGATGTTTCAGCGGCTGGGCTTCATTCCCAGCAGTCCCACTTGAAGCAGCGAGTGGCTGCTGAGGTTCGTGTGTCCCAATTTTCCACCAAATGGCAGTCATACTGTCCGGCAATTTGCAAACCGAGAGAAGGGTGTGCTTTAGTGTATTGTTCATTATTTTGCATGTGTGTAGTTTGATAAGTGGATTTTTATTGCTATTTTCTTTTCAAGTATGTGTCTGCTACCATTTAAATAAAAGTCACATGGAATTACTTTATAGCAGGTTATGAGAATGGGATTTGAGCAAGTACTGTTTGGGAGTGTGGCACAAAAGTGAGTGCCATTGAAAAGTTTCCAGAATTCCTTTCATGTAATTTATAAAACTAAATGAACAGTGCTTTATTATCCTATTTGAGGCAATTTAACAATATTGGATGATTGGTGGGTTATGCATGCACATTTGAAGTTGTAAAATGCTTGAATACATTGCATGTTTGTTTGTAAACCAAAGCAAAGAGACTGATGGACGGCATTGACAGCTGATTACTACAGTACCAGCAGATGTCCTGTAGTGTTACGACACAGTCTTCCCATTTCATACAATAACACGTTGTGTGTCACATGATATAACACTCCGGAATTATAATCAACATGTCCTCCAACTTCTAAGGACTGCAGTTCAAGCAGAAGGTCCACCACTGCGCAACTGCGGATGGGCAATAAATGTGGCCTTACCAGCATCGTCCATATCCCAAGAACAAATTAAAAACACAAAGGAGGAAGGAATGGATGAAGAGAGATAGAAAAGGAAAGAGAAATAAACATAAAATGAACTGAAAAACAGATTTTCCTTGGGCTCCATGGATTCATTGGCCGCGATTTTCCCTACCTCGGCGGATCCATGGCCGGCGAGGTCGGTGGCGGGTTGTGGCCTCGCTGCTGGCTCCATCCCGGCCTCCAACATGACTTTTCCCTGATTGGGCTTGTTAAGCCCACCCAGCGCGTTTCCCGGCCAATTGAAGAAAGCAGGTCTGGTGACGTCATTTGAAGGCGCATCATCAGCCGGTTTCCTTAAAGGGACCATGGCCAATTTAACTTTGACATTTGTGCTGTCATAGTTCTGCAGCATTGAGGTGCTGCAAACACTGACAATCACTGCACAGAGGTGCATGCCTGCACTCAGGCTCTCCCATGACTCCCTCCATATGCTTATGGAGAGAGTCACAGCACACAGGGAGGTCCTCTTCCCTTCCAATGGGCGGAAGAGACCTCCCCAGGAGACCAACGCAGCCTGCTTGCACATTGAACAGGAGGTCACAAGCAAGGATGTGGTCAGGAGGACCTGGGTGCAGTGTCGCAAACCTTTCAATGATTTCAATAGATCACGAAACATTACTGTAAAGCCACACTCAACTGCATCCTGCTGTGCCACTTCTCACATCCCCATCACTCTGCCTTCTCTACCCTACTCCTGCACATCATTACTCACACCAACTTACCTTGAACCTCCACCCATCCCTCTCTATCTACATTATCACTTCCCCGCTCACTAGCCACCCCTCACACTCACCCTCATCCTAGTGCAATCAAACCAACTAACACACAAGGGTAGGCACTTGTGTGTTTTAGCCAATGTTCATGTGAAGTTTCTGTTAATGTGCTGTCAAATATTGAAATCTTTATTTTCAACACTTTGTGTTCTTGGACAGATTTCTGTGCACCTTTGGAAGTGGCTTAGTGAGTTGCGGTGAAGGTTGAGACATAACGGTACCCCCCGCAATGGCAATGAGTGTGAAAGGAATGGCTTGGACATTGTAGGGATGCTTTATGTTGTTGGTGTGGGGTGGTGCCAAACTGGCTCATCATGTGGCAGCCAGGGTGTACAGCATCAAGTGAAGTAAATCCGTCCATGGTGAGGCCATCCCTGGCATCCTGGGCAGCAGTGTTGCCGAGTGCTGATGCCCTCTGTCCTGTGCAGGATCAGGTGATTGCGGAGAAGGTTGGTGTTGTTGGTGCTGCTGGTGTTGCAGATGATAGTGGTCAGATTCTGAGGATGAAGGTGAGATAGTATAAAGGTCACCGATGCTGATGTAATAGATGGCAGGTGAACTTGAGATGACAGAAGCAATCTGTCAATGGTGAGAGAGATTGTTTCAATGAGGTGACACTGGAGAGAGAGTTTACTCCAAACACTTGAAAGCTCTATCTGTCTTCCAAATGCACTAAGCAACAGCTTCTGAGCATGGAAGGTAAACAGCTGTGAGATGGGAGCTTTTATAGCACATTTAAAGCTGTCAAGTAATGAGATGATTCCATGGTCATACATAGTTGGTCCCTTAGAGGATGGGACCAGGAAACTAGTGGTGGGGAACATGGAGATGGCAAAGACGCTGAACAAATATTTTGTATCAGTCTTTACAGTAGAGGACACTAAAAATATCCCAACACTGGACAAACAGGGGGCAATGGGGGGGGGGAGGAGCTAAAGACGATTAAAATCACTAAGGAGATGGTACTCAGTAAATTAATGGGACTTAAGGTGGATAAATCCCCCGGACCTGATGGCCTACATCCTAGGGTCTTGAGAGAAGTGGCGGTAGGGATTGTGGATGCATTGGTGATTATTTTCCAGAACTCCCTGGACTCAGGAAAGGTCCCGGCAGATTGGCAAACTGCTAATGTAACACCCTTATTTAAGAAGGGAAGTAGACAAAAAGCTGGAAACTATAGACCAGTTAGCCTAACATCTGTGGTTGGCAAAATGTTGGAGTCCATTATTAAGGAAACAGTAACAGAGCATTTGGATAAACATAATTTAATAGGACAGAGTCAGCATGGTTTTATGAAGGGGAAGTCATGTTTGACAAATTTGCTCGAATTCTTTGAGGATGTAACAAACAGGGTGGATAAAGGGGAACCAGTGGATGTAGTGTATTTGGACTTCCAAAAGGTATTTGACAAGGTTCCACACAAAAGATTACTGATCAAGATAAGAAATCACGGGATTGGGGGTAATATACTGGCATGGGTGGAAGATTGGCTATCTAACAGAAAACAAAGAGTTGGGATAAATGGTTCATTCTCGGGCTGGCAATCAGTAACTAGTGGTGTTCCACAGGGGTCAGTGCTGGGACCCCAACTCTTTACAATCTATATTAACGATTTGGAGGAAGGGACCGAGTGCAACATATCCAAGTTTGCCGACGATACAAAGATGGGAGGGAAAGCAGTGAGTGAGGAGGATATAAAAAACCTGCAAAAGGACATAGACAGGCTAAGTGAGTGGGCAGAGATTTGGCAGATGCAATATAATGTTGGAAAGTGTGAGGTTATGCACTTTGGCAGAAAAAATCAAAGAGCAAGTGATATACCTATCAATTCGTCCAATAAAAAGCGACGAGTTAGGAACGTAACTAAAGGTTTTTATTGACTAAATAACAGAGCCCACCCTCGTGGGTGATCGGGTCCAACAAGGAGGAATACCAGCCAGTCGACTACCTTTATACCTGGGCAGGTAGGTGGAGCCATGGGCGGAGTCGGAGGTGGTCAGCCCAGGTATAACAGCGCGACAAGAGGCGACCTCGTATAGTGATACAACAGTGAGAACAGTGAGAACAATACAACAGTGATAACTATAGAGTAACGATAGTGAACGATAAAAGTGGTTTACCACATTCACCCCTTGTTTAGATTTGAGTCCGGCGGGGTGAAGTGTACTACCAGTTCTGGTATGTCAGTCTGTCCGGAGGCCTCGTAAGCCTCTCCGATCGTCGCAGCGGCGGTGCTGCGTTATCCGGTGTTAATGCTGGTGTCTGCGTGGTCGGCGAAGGCTCGTGGGGTTCCGGCATGCCGTCTACCTGGGCTGGAATTGGGGGGGTGGTGGGGTGGGGGGGGGTAAAGGTGGTGTCTCCGGAGTGCCCGAGGGTGCGAGGTCTCGTAAGGAGACAGTGTCCTCCCGCCCGTCTGGGTAAGCCACGTAGGCGTACTGGGGGTTGGCGTGCAGGAGGTTCACCCTCTCGACCAGGGGGTCCGTTTTATGGGCCCTCACGTGCTTTCGCAGCAAGACGGGCCCCGGAGAGGTCAGCCAGGTTGGTAGAGTGGTTCCCGTAGTCGACTTCCTGGGGAAAACAAACATTCGTTCATGGGGGGTGGCGTTAACGGCGGTGCAAAGTAGTGACCGGATGGAGTGCAGCGCTGTCGGGAGGACTTCCTGCCAGCGGGAGGTTGGGAGGCCCTTAGACTTTAAGGCTAAGAGGACGGCCTTCCATACCGTCGCGTTCTCTCTTTCCACCTGGCCGTTCCCTCGGGGGTTGTAGCTGGTGGTCCTACTTGCTGCAATACCTCTCGCTAGTAGGAACTGATGGAGTTCCTCGCTCATGAAGGAGGAGCCCCGGTCACTATGTATATAGTTCGGGAACCCGAACAAGGCGAAGAGGTCGTTCAGGCACTTGATGACCGTGGTACTGGTCATGTCTGGGCAGGGGAAGGCAAAAGGGAAACGGGAGTACTCATCAACGATGTTGAGGAAGTACACATTGCGGTCAGATGACGGTAGAGGCCCCTTAAAGTCGATGCTCAGGCGCTCGAAGGGGCGGGTGGCCTTGATCAGGCTTGCTCTGTCCGGCCTATAGAAGTGCGGTTTGCACTCGGCGCAGGTCTGGCAGTTCCTGGTCATGGTCCTGACCTCCTCGATGGAGTAGGGCAGGTTGCGGGCCTTAATGAAATGGTAAAGTCTGGTGACCCCGGGGTGGCAGAGGTCGTTGTGGAGGGTCTGAAGTCTATCAATATGCGCGCTGGCGCATGTAATTCGTGAAAGAGCATCAGGGGGTTCGTTCAGCTTACCTGGCCGGTACAAGATATCATAATCGTAGGTGGATAGCTCGATTCTCCACCTCAAGATCTTGTCATTCTTGATTTTGCCCCTCAGCTTGTTATTAAACATGAAAGCAACCGAACGTTGGTCGGTGAGGAGGGTAAATCGTTTGCCTGCCAGGTAATGCCTCCAGCGCCGTACCGCCTCCACAATTGCCTGGGCTTCCTTCTCGACCGACGAGTGTCGGATCTCGGGGCCCTGTAGGGTCCTTGAGAAGAAGGCCACCGGCCTCCCCTCCTGGTTAAGGGTAGCGGCTAGGGCGAAGTCGGATGCATCACTCTCCACTTGGAAGGGGATGGACTCATCCACTGCGTGCATTGTGGCCTTGGCTATGTCTCCCTTGATGAGGGAGAAGGCCGCACATGCTTCCTCCGTGAGGGGGAAGGATGTGGACTTCATGAGGGGTCTGGCTTTGTCCGCATAACTGGGCACCCATTGGGCATAGTAGGCGAAGAGCCCCAGGGTTCTCTTAAGTGCCTTAGGGCAGTGGGGGAGGGGTAGCTCCATGAGGGGGCGCATTCTTTCGGGGTCGGGGCCGATGAGTCCGTTCTCTACTACACAGCTGAGGATGGCAAGGCGCGAGGTGTTAAACACACATTTCTCCCTATTGTAGGTGAGGTTCAGCCGTTGGGCCGTACGGAGGAATTTCTCCAGATTCACGTCATGGTCCTGCCGGTCGCGGCCGCAGATAGTGACGTTATCTAGATAGGGGAATGTGGCCTGCAGTCCGTTCTGGTCAACCATCCGGTCCATCTCCCTTTGGAAGACCGAGACCCCGTTGGTGACACCGAAGGGGACCCTAAGGAAGTGGTATAGGCGCCCATTCGCCTCGAAGGCGGTGTACTGGCGGTCCTCGGGGTGGATAGGGAGTTGGTGGTAGGCCGACTTAAGGTCGATGGTCGAGAATACGCGGTATTGTGCAATCTGATTGACCATGTCAGATATGCGGGGAAGGGGGTATGCGTCCAGCTGGGTGTATCTGTTTATGGTCTGGCTGTAGTCGATGACCAGGCGATTTTTATCGCCGGCCTTAACGACCACGACCTGGGCACGCCAGGGGCTGTTGCTCCCCTCGATAATGCCCTCTTTCAGGAGGCGCCGCACCTCAGAGCTAATGAAGGCTCTGTCCCCAGCGCTGTACCGCCTGCTCTTGGTAGCGACGGGTTTGCAGCCGGGGGTGAGGTTAGCGAACAGGGAAGGTGGCGGCACCTTGAGGGTGGATAGGCTGCAGGTGTTACGCGGTGGGCGGTTTAACATTCGCTGGTTGTCGACTGTGAGTGGGGGGAGGGGTCCACCGTATGCTAGGGTTACACTTTGGAGGTGGGATTGGAAGTCCAGCCCTAGTAGGACGGCAGCGCAGAGCTGGGGGAGGACGAGGAGTTTAAAATTTTTATACTCCGTACCCTTAACCGACAAGGTCACAACACAGTAGCCGCTAATGTCCGTGGCGTGGGACCTCGATGCCATCGAGATTCGGTTGCGCGTTGGCAGGACAGGGAGGGAGTAGTGGCTCACCGTGTCCGGGTGGATGAAGCTCTCCGTGCTTCCGCTGTCGAACAGGCAGGTCGTGGCGTGGCCGTTTACTTTGATGTCCATCATCGACTTGGACAGGTGGTGTGGGCGGGCTTGATCCAGAGTGACGGAGGCTAGTGTGTAGGTAAGCGAGTCGTTGTCATCTGCGGGCGAGGTGGTCATCGGGTCCGGGGGCCCGGTGGCAGTCGGGCGTGGTGGGTAAAATGGCGTCTCCCACGAGGTAGGACAAAATGGCGGAGAAGATGGCTGCCCCCATAACTCACATGAGGCACTATTGGGGTCGGTTGCCTTGATCAAAGATGGCCGCCCCATGACTCACGTGTGGGGATGCTGGCCTCAGTTGCCTTGAAAGAAGATGGCCGCCCCCACAGTTCGCATGAGGCACTGCTGGCCTCTGAAGATCCGCTCCTGCAGGCCTTAGAGAAGTGGCCTTTCTTCCTGCAGGTTGAGCAGGTAGAGTTCCTGGCTGGGCAGCGCGACCTCGGGTGCTTCTCCTGGCCGCAAAAGAAGCAGCCGGCGGCCCGATCGCGGGTGCCCGATGTCGGAGCCGGTACCAGGGGTGGCGGTCCCGGTCGGGTCCGGGACGCCGACGCTGAGGTAGGTCCCGGGGGCGGCGCTGCGAAGGGTATTGCGGTAGGGGTCGGGCCTGAGTCCCAGGGTCGTGAGCAGCACCTGGAAAACGGCTCCTGGTCCTGATGGGCCACCTCTGGGGAGAGAGCGAGGGCTTCAGCTTTGTCCAGGTCGAGGTCTTTAGCTTCAAGCAGTCTTTGCCGTGAGTCGTCGGACCGTAGGCCTTTCACAAAGGCATCGCGGATATTATCTTCCGTATTTTCAACAGCCGTCACCGCTTTAAAGTCACAGTTCCTGCCGAGTGCTCTTAGTGCCCGTAAAAATTCAGCTACAGACTCTCCTGGCTGTTGCGGGCGGGATCTCAGGAGGTGCCTGGTGTACATGTAATTTACCGGGCTCCGGTACTGCTGTTTCAGTAGGTTGATAGCGGCCTCGTATGTAGTCGTGTCCTGGATGAGTGCGTATACTCTCGGGCTCGCTTGGGCGTTCAGAACTCTTAGTTTGGATCTCTGAGGGACGCCGGATTCTTCCAGGTAGGATTCGAAGCAGTCCAGCCAGTGTTTGAAGTTGAGGGCTGAGTTTGCTGCCTGTGGGTTTAGATCCAGGTACGGTGGTTTGAGGGCTTGCAGCCAAGCCGGCTGGTGTGGCTGGTGTAGCCCGGTGTCTGAAAGCTGCTGTGGCTGTGCTTCTGGGAGGGCTGCTGGCTGGCCAGTAGTAGACATCTTTAAAATTTAGTCAATAAAATTGATATACCTATCAATTCGTCCAATAAAAAGCGACGAGTTAGGAACGTAACTAAAGGTTTTTATTGACTAAATAACAGAGCCCACCCTCGTGGGTGATCGGGTCCAACAAGGAGGAATACCAGCCAGTCGACTACCTTTATACCTGGGCAGGTAGGTGGAGCCATGGGCGGAGTCGGAGGTGGTCAGCCCAGGTATAACAGCGCGACAAGAGGCGACCTCGTATAGTGATACAACAGTGAGAACAGTGATAACAATACAACAGTGATAACTATAGAGTAACGATAGTGAACAATAAAAGTGGTTTACCACAGCAAGTTATTATCTAAATGGAGAGAAACTGCAAAGTGCTACAGTACAAAGGGATCTGGGGGTCCTGGTGCATGAAACACAAAAAGTTAGTATGCAGGTGCAGCAGGTGATCAGGAAGGCCAATGGAATCTTGGCTTTTATTGTAAGGGGGATGGAGTATAAAAACAGGGAAGTCTTGCTGCAGTTATACAGGGTATTGGTGAGGCCACACCTGGAATACTACGTGCAGTTTTGGTTTCCATATTTAAGAAAAGATATACTTGCTCTCGAGGCGGTTCAGAGAAGGTTCACTCGGTTGATTCCGGAGATGAGGGGGTTGACGTATGAGGAAAAGTTGTGTAGGTTGGGACTCTACTCATTGGAGTTCAGAAGAATGAGAGGCGATCTTATCAAAACATATAAGATTGTGAGGGGGCTTGATCGGGTGGATGCGGTGAGGATGTTTCCACTGATGGGTGAGACTAGAACTAGGGGGCATAATCTAAGAATAAGGGGCTGCCCTTTCAAAACTGAGATGAGGAGAAACTTCTTCACTCAGAGGGTAGTAAATCTATGGAATTTGCTACCCCAGAGAGCTGTGGAAGCTGCAACATTAAATAAATTTAAAATGGAGATAGACAGTTTCCTAGCAGATAAGGGAATTAGGGGTTACGGGGAGAGGGCAGGGAAGTGGACGTGAGTCTAGATTCGGATCAGCCATGATCCTATTGAATGGCGGAGCAGGCCCGAGGGGCCGTATGGCCTACTCCTGCTCCTACTTCTTATGTTCTTATGTAACCCCCGACCTGCTTACCTGACGTGATTCCTGAGCAGCATGGATCCCATTGGCGACCTGGTAAATTCTAAAGGTGAGCTCAAAATTGTTGTTAATCGTCTGTTAACAAGGTCATAATGACCTGAATTGCCTCCCCACTGCTGCGTGTTGGGTCTACTCAGCGCTGACAGACCCGACATTTGGTAAAGGCGCGTGGTGGCGGGTTGACAGCGGGGCCCCGACCCACTTTCAAAAAACCCCACTTTCCCACCCGACCTGCCACCGATCGGGCCTGCTGACTCCCCGGGAAATTCCTCCCATTATATTTCTTATTTACCTGTGTGTGGACACATTTTCATATTAGAGGTAAGTTTCCGACTGGCTGCGTACATTGGCAATTCGGGAGTGCGCTACTATTGATTTTTCAACCATAGTGCACCCAGATTTGTGATTGGTCCTTACCATTGGTGGTACAAAGTCAGAAAATTGCCCTTTGTAATTCATCTATATGTAACTCCTAGGCGGCGAAATTGCGCTCGGATCCGGTGTACGAATGCTCACTGTATTTGTATAGAATTCCTGCCTTAGCTTCTTTATATGAAGGATTACCCTCTTTAAATTAAATGGATTGGCGCCTCCATTAAAATAGCAGAGGAAGGAATGTTATGTTGGTAACTCATGAGCAATGTTCCCTCTTTTTTTGGCTCGCGCAGTCCCTTTAACGGGCTGCGCGGCCCATTCAAAAGTCCGCACATGCGCGGTTTTTGCATTTAAGAGCTGGTGAGCCAGCTGCGTGGTAGCTGCAGAGCGCCGCACAGCCACACAGCTTAATGAGAATATTGCTCATGAGGTCGTTCCAAGGTCTTAATCTGCAGAGCGATCGTATGTCTTTTTTCAGTCAGGTGGTTGAATATTTTCCGATTCACCTTTTTTCTCTCGGTCTCTGTGAATTAAACGTTGAATCTTTTTCTAAGTATTTTTGGGGCTGTGGAGATCATAAAGAAGTCTTTTTTTACTAATAACAATGAAGAACGTGAACCTGCTAGACTGTCTGAGAGTGTAATGCACGTGTCCAGACCAAGGAGCCTGGAATAACACGATTGAAGTCCAATCGACCAAAAGATGTCAATGGTAAACAAGAGGAGAACCGTGGAAATCAGCATTGGGAGATCAGTTTCTCCAGGGAAGAAACAGACAATGACTCAAACGATTAAATAATAAGCAATTTAAATAAACCAGAACATACTGAAAAGAGAAAGTTACACAGTTGTGGAGATTTAATCTTTCACAGAGTCATATAGGCCTTCTATTTCCTACCCATTAATTATTGGTTCAGTCTTAGAAATCGTACGTTTTTAAAAATAATTTAAGAATTTGCTCTTCAGTTCAACATTTAGAAGCGAAAGAATTTGATTACGTTCAAATATAATCTTTCATAAAGAAATATAGTTCATAGATTCTTGATATCAATATCTAGTTCCAAATGTTTTATAATTATTCAGCAGTTAAGCCTGACTCTCCCATTGTCTGTTCTCTAATTGCTTATGCTTTTTAATGAGTTATCTCACCAGTCATACTCTATAATACTATATATATATATACACACACACACAAAGTACAGCCATCAGGCAACAGGTCCCTATCTGACTCAACCTCGTTCCCAATTTCCCACTCAAATTTTTTGCCTTACAATACTCCTGTGCAGCACCTTGGGACGTTTTACTACGTTAAAGGCACTATGGGCTAAAAATTCAGTTTGGGGCGCCAAGCTCGCCTGGGCGCCGGAATTACCGCTGCGCGCGGAGCCACTTGCGCCATCGGGATATTCAGTTTCAGCGCCCCAAATGGAAGCCGACCACTAAACAAGGCTTTCGGCGTCCCGCTTGGGGCGCTGAAACTGAATATCGGCGCGCAAAGTGCCGCAGCGCCACCCGCTGCGGCACGGCAGCCTGCGGTACTGCAGGCCTTCCTCCCACTCTTAAGGGGGAGGTGCCTGCAACAGCGCGATCCCCGCTTGCGAGTGCCGGCAAATGAGCCCGGCACCAAGGAGAAGTGCCGGGCTCTCGGGAAACAGCCGGCAATGCCGCGGGGGGGGTGGTGTAGGAGGCCGGGGACGGAGGTGCGGGCAGGCGGCCGCCGAAAAAGCGGCTGGCCGCACCTCCACCTTAACTCGCCCCACTACCGCCACAGGTAGGCCCCCTGTGTACCGGTCGCTATTTGCGGCCGGCGCGGAAGAGGCGGGCGCGACCTAATATGGTGCTCGGGGCGGTAGCGGGGCGCTGCGCACACCGATGACGTCATCGGTGGCGGCGCAGCGCTACAGGCTAACGCCGCCATTAGCGCCCCGCTAAATATCGCGGTGGTTGTGGCCAGTGGCGCTAAAGCCTCTGAGTGGCCTCTTTGGGCGCAAACTGGTGGCGCAAGCAGCTGAATTTCTAGGCCTATATACTGTAAATACACGTTGTTTTTGTTGTTGTAAAAAAAGAGACACAGCTAACATGACACACCCACGGCCCTTGTGTTTTTTCACAGGGCTGAGCCCTGGCCACCAGCAGCACTGGTAGGAGCCTAATCTATGAGCTCACACCCCAGAGGACGGTTGTGTAAACTATAAATTAGTACTAATAATCTGTTGCTCTCTTCCTCTCATGAAGTACCTTGTTATATTGCATATAATTGATTAATATTAACTAATGAGACGCACTGTCTAAGTGTAGTGTAAACTGATTCAAATACATGGTTGGATGCTACTGTGTATTATAAGGAAGCAAAAAGTATATTCTCCAAAAAGGTCAGGTAGCAATGCTTTACAAAAAAATGAGAGAAATCTTGATTTTGCTTATAATGCCACTCTTATCATTAGTAATCAGGAGAGAGATGGATAGGAGGAATATCTCTTTAACAGTGATGGTAGCACTGAAGAACATCAGCATAATGTGTTGAACCTCAAATGAGATGGGAGATTGGAGGACAGATGCCCAGGCCACAGGGAGCATATCTCGGCTGCCTGCTTTCCCTGGATGCCACAAACAATGGCAAATGGTGCCAGTTTTGGGGGTAGCGGTGGGCCTGGGCGGGGAGGGGGCAGACATCCCTCTCCCCAGAGAGATGCGTGGCCCCCTTGTCCAATTTTTAAAAATTGTTTCTCTATATGAGCCTAGAGCACAGACCATGGTCTGGACTGTCAAGGTGGGCCCCACAACTACCATTCGTCAGGCAGGCACACCACTTCTCAGAGTGTCCCACCGATCCTGCCCAACCTGCTCCTTGGTTGATGAAGCAGGAACTCCCTACTTTGGGAGTCCCTGCCCCGCTCCGAGTCCCGGCCTACCTACTCTTCCACTGCACTCGCACTGGAGTGACTGTGCGAGTACGCCAGTAGGCCGTGGATTTTCAGCCGTATAAGTGTGTAGGCTGACATTCCAGTGCAGTACTGAAGGAGATGCCTGATGAGAAAGTAGTTCTCCCAGTGTCCTGGCCAACAGTCCTCTTTCAACCAGCACCACCAGAAAAAGATGGATTAATCGGCTACTCACTCATTTTCTGCTTAGACCTTTGCAGTGCACAGATTGGTTTGCCTACATCACAACAACAATTTGCATTTATATAGCACTGTTAATCTAGTCAAATGTCCCAAGGCACTTAGAGTGATTACATTTCAAAAATAATTCATTGGTTGTGTAGCACTTTGGGACATCTTAAGGCTGTGATGAAGTGCTACATACATTTAGGCTTCTTCTTCCTCATTTTTGACAAGTTATGGTATGGGAAAAAAATAATGACACCAGCCTACTGCCTCTGAAGAGTGGAATTAGTGGTCTGCACATCAGAGGCGGGAATTGTAGGGATGTGATTGAAGCAGTTTCCTCAAATTAATGTTGGAAAAAAAAGTAATTGAGCTGTGGAGCAAATTAGTACATAGAATGTAAAGTAAATACTGATTTTATTTTCTTCAAGAAAAGGGAATACGTACATACAATTTGTGAAGTCACTGTACAGCTTTGTCACATGACACATACAAGAGCATACATCGGCACATTTAAGGCTGTTCACATGCTGGGAACTGTGCACTATTTGGGAAAGAACAGGATAATTTGATGACAATCCCTGGGCTTTGGCTGGATCAGAGGGACATCGAGGGTTCTGCCTACTTGCAAGGTAGGGTCGTTGCCCTTTGTGAGCTCCAGCAGGGGTTTGTTAGTTTGTGGTCCCATTCTGACCTCGCGGGGTGGGTGTGTTTGGAAGGAGTCAGTAAAGAGCTCCAGACTGCTTTGCCTCTTGAGTTCCAAGTGGAGTCCATACATTTCTTGCTCTGACTGGCACATGTCTCACCGAAGCTTCATCCATATATTTGTTATTTTATGGGTTGTGCTTCACCACAATTGGGGAATGCACCTTCCCGCAATTAGCAGTGACAGCTACATTAGCTTGTGTGTTACTGGGTATCAGGGCTCGGTCTCCAATGGGTAGGTCCATCAGGCATAGACCTGCCTGTGCAGAGGTTGGGGGGGCCTGCCATACCCTTCAGCGTCTCCAGGACTTCTGCCCAGAATGGTTTAATTAGATGTAAAGCTTTGAAATCCGACTAATATTTGACCTTTGGGCCTTATAACAAAAAGTGGATTATGGGTGCCAGTAAGATGCTTCCGAGTGAAAGCTTTATGGTTCAAAATATTTGGCACAAGTTATAAACTTTGATGACCCTGAAAATACATTATGGGATAAAACTGTACAAACGTTAATGTGTTCTGAAATTTCTCTCTCCGCTATTTCTGCAGAGATGTTCCCCTGTTTAAACGAAATGGGTAAATGCTGCCACTAAAATAGTGAGTAAAATGCCCTCAGATAAACATATTAGGGCCACGAAATTCGACTCCTTTGCGCCTGCCATTAGCGCCTCCGAGGGCACTAATGGGGTGCAAAGAGCTTATCGCCCGGCCGGGGGAGCTAATAGTGCCTCCCGAGAAATTCGGTGGGGCATTGCTGAGGCACTAGCCGATAGCGCCGCGCCCCCACCGGTCGTGCCCTGGGCCACTGCGCCGCCGGCAATGACGTCATCGCTGTGCGCCACGACCCCTTACCGCCCCGTGGCAGAAATTTGGTTGCGCCCAGCAAAGCTGGCGCGGGCGGTGTCAGCGCCAGTCTCGTGGGTCGTGAGCCTGCCCGACCTCCGCTCATGAGGCGCTAATTGAAGGGAGTTGCGGCCGCAACTTGCGCCGCCATTTAATTTTTTTCTGTGGCAGCCCTTGGCATGGTCCGTGGCCACCATTGCGCAGCCCGGCACCTCGTCTCGGTGCTGGGCTGCAGCCACGGCACCACGCCGCCCTGGTGGGCTAATGTGGGCCATCAGAGGCCCTGCAGAGCTCGCAGGTTCCCTCCCCTTTAACGGAAGGGAAGGGGCGCTGAAACGCATCAGCGCTACATGGACCGGCTGCGTAGTGCTCCGGCGCTACCGTGTTTTGCACGTCCAACACCGCCCCGAGAGGAAGTGGAGAGCCTGAGATAGTGCTCTGCTTCCTCACCGGGGCGGTACGTCCGCGCCGGGCGCTAAATCTCCGCCGATAATTCGGTTACCGCCCCCAAATGGGGTGTGCCATAACCGAATTTTGCCCCAAGTGTTTTGTACATGAATGTCCCACAGCACAATACCAGGGCCATATATCCACAAATGATTATCAGAAATTTGAAAAAGTACTTCAATATTCCACCTATGTGACTGGTCCAAAATTTTATCTTCAATTTAAAAGCTTAGTAGTTGATGGAGGTAGGTTTGATTAAGGCTGGAATCTTGGTCTAAAATTACTTGGAAATTGGATTAGATTTTAATGGGGTGGATTTTTACCATAGAATATTGGCAGGAATGTTGGATTGATCTTATCAAACCTGGTATTATGTGGGCTCCGTTGTTTAAAAGGCCTGTAGATTTTTTTTGTAACATTTACTGGAAAGCTTTAGAAAGTCTTTATAATGAAAGGCTGGGTTGGCTTAAGCTTTCTGTTGAAGCTCTTGATTACTTTCCCTCAGGGTCTGCAATGTACAGAATGTAGAAAATGACAGTAAGACCTGGTACTGCCTCGTGGCACTGCAGGCAATGAACTCTATCCAACCTCCTAATTATGGGTTGAGGTAGACTGTCAAATAAGCAAGCACATGCCTCCACTTTGCTTTATGTGTTTTGCATCCTGCCTATACAGATGACTGTTGGAAGATGAGGCATTTTGGATGAGATCCAGGTTTAGTTTGGTTTGCCCCGAAAAAGAACCATATTTGACAGCAAACTATGAGCTGAGACATGCTACTACGTGACAATGCCATTCAAACGCTTAACGCATTAGCACAAAGTTACTTTGTCCGCTATTTTAAGTGGCTTTACTCCATTTATTCAAAGGGGTTAACAGCCAGGTTTAAAGTAGTGGATGATTAATGTGGCACGAATGCTATAAATTTGCATTCTAGGCTATTAATTGAAATTCTTTATTAAATGTGCATTTTTTCCTTTTAGCACTTTGACCCCACAGTTTTTAAAAAGTATATATTTTTTGCATCCAGATTTCTCCCCCTCCTCCTCGGCAGACACTGATTCATGTTGGGGTTCGGTTACTTTGATACCAGCCAGCTCACTGTACCCCGCTCAAGTGACTGTTATTGAACCTGATCCTGTCCTCATGAGTGCTTTCCAACACAGGTCACTGGCTCAGGGTCATTGTGGGCAACTTTATAAACCCTGGCACCCTCTTGATTGAGATCAGCTACTCAGCACAGAACCTGTGGCCTTCCTGTTCTAGAGGGTATTACCAAACTGGACAGGGCATTTACTGCTGAACAATTGGGAGAGGATCCTACAATTTTTGGTCATAAAATCAGTCTTCATCTAAGAAATAATCTTGGTAAAAGTCTTCTTCATTTGATTATTTTCTACCAGCCAGGGCTAACTCAAAAATTGGAAGTTGGAAAACTATGAGGACACTTGGGGGGGTGGGGGGGGGAAATTCGGTGGCACCCCCTTTGGAGCGCTAACATTGCCGGGAAAAGTTAGCGCTCCTGCACCGTAAATTCAGTGGTAGCGTCCCAAGCAGGAGGTGGGGCGCTACTGGAAGCACTCCCCCTCCTTCCTGGGGAGCTACCAGTGAATATCGCGGCGCTACATACAACAGGATCAAAGGGGAGGGGCCTAGCGCTGCATGCACTGGGGCCCTGCTGGACCACTGGTGAGCAGGGTGCCGGGCTGAGCGATCGCGGCCGGCACCCCGAATAAAAGGTAGGTCAGGGGGCACAGCCGAAGTTTGCGGCCGGGGCACTGCGCACGGCGATGACGACATCGCCGGAGGCGCAGCGCTGCGGGCGCTACTGGCTACTGCCGCCGCTAACCTCCTGCTGAATTTTGCGCGAGGTGTTAGCGGCACCAAGCCTGGGTGCTAGGGGCTTTGCCCGGGGGCGCTAACGGAAGGCGCAAAACAACCCAATTTTTCCCCCCTGGTCCTTAGAGTTCTCGGACCTTACCCTTACTGTATCTCTAAGCACATGTTTGTTGCTGCATGGCTTTTTTTTCTTGCTATGGGTATCTAGAAGAGAGAGTTCCAGTATTCTGAGCTTGTCTCGCTCAAAATTGTTAACGTCCGCAAACACTGTGATGCACACTTTTCTCCTCCCAGCATTTTCATTGTGCTGAAATTATGATTCATTACACTATCTACTACTCTACTGCATGTTTTCCTCAAAACTTTGCAATTTGTTGCCTCCCTCAGTCTTCCCTTCTTCTTACAGTCCACAGGCCTTCAAATCTCAAGCTTGTTGCCACCAAAGTAACCACAGTTCTTGAATTATCTGATGTCCTCTCCAACTCTTTTTAACCTCAGATGTGCCATGTCTTGGCCCTTCAACTAGATCTTTCAAATTCAAAAATCAAAAAACTCTTGAATTTGGTCCCGGGCCACAACTCAAAGCTCCCATTTTGACAAATGAAGTTCATGAGAGGCACCAGTTTAAATCCTAACTATAAGACAGCCATTTTGTAATTGGCATCCGGGCTCCAAAACCATAATCATTAGTCACTTCTCCCATTTTCCTTCCTCTAAGCTCTAATACTGTGCTAACAGAACCCAATTATATATGAAGCAATACAAATACTGCACTCCTTAATGGCTTTACTCAATAAACTGTCAAACACAAGTTCTATTAAAGTACTTATGGTGGCCAGTGCACCCTCGAATTTGAAATGATCAACTTTAAGCCTCTAGCCTTGAAGGCACCACGAAGTAGAAATGCGCCTTGGGCGGTGTCGGATCTGCCGCCCATTAGACGCACAGTCGCTGTGACTACAATGCAATTGAATATTAGGCAGGACGTAAAACGGACAGTGGATGTGATACTGCCCCTTTTACGCTATCTCCGAGGACTATTCTCTACCCCGACAACTACTAATTGCCCTCAGGATGAGGCACGAAGGAGCCCATTGCCCTTGTGCCAACAGCACTTGGCTGGCATTGAGTTCCAGTGAATGGTCCAATGTTCTGGGACCCTATGAAATGAATAGAGCTGCGGATGGCTACTCTATATAGTTGATGTTATTGGTGTGGCATCCTGAAATGGTAGGGTCACTGAATCAACAAAGTCAGCAGGTAATAGATATATTAAATTTTTCCTCAGGTTGAGCTGGGAGGAGTACTTTGATCAGATTAGATCCCCTGAGTGTAAAGAATCAGGTGTGTGCTCAAGCCTTGGTGTCTAATTAAATGTCAGATTCTGCAGATCAGGATCCTACATGCCTAAACGTTGTCATTACTTACAATTTTTCCTGTGATATTTGATATTTCTTAAGGTGCAGTCCACTTCTGCTCCACTCGTATCTAATTTGTGCAATGGGAATTCCACTAATTAAAGCAATTGTGATGGAATGAGGGGTACAAATGTTTTATATTTCAAATATTTCTGAAATCCAGGGAAGCCAACATTCAATAGGCATGCTCTTGAAGTTTTTCAGTCAAATACAACTGTATGAATTTACTCACAGTTTCTCCCAAGTTTCAAAATGAGAAAATTCACGCAGCTGATTTTGCTGAACCACTGTTAAGTCTCTGGATTAAATACAGCAAGTTGCCATTTGAGCGAGTATAATTCCTCGCTGTTCAAGCATCACCCTTTATTTATCTGTATATTTATTAATCTATTGCCTCCATGCAGCTGAAATACATTCTATCATTGGGGACTTGAGGCCCTTTTTCTGCAGCATAGTATTTACCATGACCCCAGACCCTGTCTCACTCAGTCCTGTCGTTACAAAGCATTAAATGCTTGCTTCTAGTTTTCTATCTCTAACGTGAAAGAAAATTTGAAAAATTTAATTTCTATCTATTTGGATTTCTCATTTTTATTTTGTACATCACTGCCTCACAACTTTTCTCAGCCGTAGCTTTGTCTTCAACAGGCCACATATCAGTTATCGAACAGCCCATGTAATTTTTAGCCTAAAAATTAGAGCCAGACCTTTCAGGAGTGAAGTTAGGAAACACTTCTACACGCAAAGGGTGGTGGAAGTTTGGAACGCTCTTCCGCAAACAGCAGTTGATGCTAGGTCAATTGTTAATTTTAAATCGGAGATTCATAGATTTCCGTTAACCAAAGGTATTAAGGAATATGGGGCAAAGGCGGAGTTAGGTCACAGATCAGCCATGATCTCATTCAGTGGTGGAACAGGCTCGAAGGGCTAAATGGCCTACCCCCATTCCTATGTTCCTATGTACCAGCATCTAACAGGCCAAATACCAGCTATCAAAGAGCCCATGTACCAGCTATCTAACAGGCCAAATACCAGCTATCTAACAGGCCAAGTACAAGCTATCTAAGAGCCTATGTACCAGCATCTAACAGGCCAAGTACCAGCTATCGAAGAGCCCATGTACCAGCTATCGAAGAGCCCATGTACCAGCTATCGAACAGGCCAAATACCAGCTATATAATAGCCCATGCACCAGCTATTTAACAGGCCAAGTACCAGCTATTTAACAGCCCATATACCAGCTGTACATCTGTGCAAATGCGGGTATCTAACTTGTCCACCTGATATTGTGCTGCATGAAGGTGAAGGGTTTTCTCCAGAGAGAGGGAGAGAATATCAAAGAGAGAGTCAACTGCTGTGGCACACTTAGTGCAGTCAGCTGAAGAGCAACAGACACAATCGCTGAGAATAGGTTGTCTACCTGCCCTTTGTGATAGTGTGTGCCACAGGACAACCTAAAGCTGGAGAGAAAATTCCATCCAACATTGGGAATCCATGGAATGTGAGAAGATCTTCTGTAACTCACTAGTGATGCAAGCACAAACCACTCTAGGCTGCCTGCCAACCAAACATCATGAGTACATGTCCCTAAGACAACTATATGAAGAGAAATACCACCACCCCCCACCCCGCCACCCCAGCAATCACAGGGATTACTTTACCAATATCTTCCAGAGAGTTAGATGCTCCCAACCACCATAAAAACAACCCCCTTGGACCATTGTTAAATAATCCCTCAAACCCTGGTAGGATAGGACACCTTGAACAAGCCTGCAAGACCACCCTATAAAATCATGGAAAAGATTGGCACAAAATCGAACAACGTAAGCAGCAAAGACAAACAAATCTCACCATCTGTCGTTCCCTAAACCTGAGCTCGAGACATGTGGAGGATAAGCTCCTTTGGATGTGAAGCTGCACGAATGATAACGTGTCCCTGCAGTATGGACACAAACCACCCAATGTTCATTACAGCCATCCTCGCCGCCTTCCTTAACGACACTGCCAATTTAGTACAATTAGTTTTGAAACGTGGCAGCTATTTGCTGTGGATCTGTGCCCAGAAGGAACAAAGTTGAGATTGACTGTGCTCATTTCACTTTAGATCTTTACAACAATCTGAGAGAATAGACTTTTTCTTAATTCAATTGGGCTGGATTTGAAGCTGTGTCTTGGAGATGAAGGGATTGTCTTCTAACTCACTGCATTGCCAAGTCTTCCTTTTCTCTGGTTTAATCTTCATTTTTGCAGCATGACTTATCGTCATCAAATACAAAATGGAAATATGGTGAGGTCCAACTGAATATGCCCTTTGTACACTCGCACAGCCAACACATTTACAGACTTATGATTTAATTTCTTGCATATCATTTCTTGCATCTGCAAGGACCCCACAATTGTCCTCTAGGGGACTTGCTTGTAAAATTAGTTAAAGGCCTAGTACCCATTTCTTCTTTTATTTCTTCTGTTTCAGCACAGATGAACTGATCAAAAGAAACATTTTGAAAAGTAGATTTCTTAAAATATGAGGGAGATGGACAGTCTTTTAATATGTGTACAGTGGATATTATATATATGTTCATATCTCATACACAGTGGAGAAAAGAATCCATCTGTCAGTTAGAAATGCTTGAGAAATCTGTTTTGTATAGAGAAAACTGAAAACTAATATCATGTCTTCAATAATGGAATTCTAAAAATAAATTGAAGAAAAAGCCACATCTAATCTCATTCGATGCACTGATGTGGTGCAGAAATGTTCCAGTTATAATGGAGGCTGTATTCAAAGATTAGGCCTTCCTGGCACAGGACCTGCGGTAAATTCCTTTCGGAAACACTTAACATGAGCTTACAGTTTGAAAGTGTTTTTATTCTATACTAAAAGTGATTTAATGGCAAGTCTACACTGAGCCCTCCCACTTGATGCTGAAATTCTCCAGATAACCAGGTTGTGAGTAAATTCACTACTTTGGCGAAACCACTACTGACGGAATTCAAACTAACAAACGTGACAGGGGACCAGCTTTCACAAAGCTTGCTTTATTCTGGCCAGTTTTCCTCTCCTCTGCTGGGCTTGAAGTGGGGTTACACTATGAACGCATTTCACATAAGCATATAATTAATTACAGATATTTACAATATATTGGAATCTGGGACACAACAGTTTTGGAATGCGTATAGGCGGACTGCGGCAGTTCACGAAGAAGACCCATCATCACCTTCTCAAGGACAACTAGGGATGGGCAATAAATGCCGGCCTTGCCAGCGATAACCATATCCCAAGAATGAATAAAAATAACTTAAGATAAAAGGGGTTGTCTGTATAGAACAGACAGCCAGGAATGAATGATAGAGATGTGGGGTGGATAGATACTCTGGTGTTTTGCCTAGTTACCTTTGGGGATCAGAAAATATTTATGAAGAACTATCTCTCGAGATTGAATAGGTAAGATAGAGTCCATGTCAGAGTGATTGGACGTGGCCTGTGTAAAGAGCGATCATGAGGAACCAAAGGCTCGTTCTATGCTTTCTTATATTCTTAATGAGCCAGTAGCTCTAGTTAGACGATAGATCCATTAGAAGACACATGGTGCCATGTTCAGTTATGAACCTGCTCACATGATGTCACATTCCACGAGCTCAGCGAAGTGTTTTGCGCCAATACTAAACTTGGACTGAAGCCGGATGTGGAGGTCCGAACTGACTCTGAAGCAGAGTGACACTGACTCCACTGGAGAGTCTCACTGCACTTCGTTCTTGGGTTAAGTTGGGCCATGACATTGGATTCTGGCTGCGTTTACACTATAACCACAGGTAACTGAAACCACTTCACACCGATGCTGCAGTGCAAGTGTAGTCTTAGATTTGAATTTACTTTCTATTCATGCGGGGAGTGGGGTGGGAAACAGGCCATAAATGCTGGAAATCTGAAATAAAACAGAAAATGCTGGAAATCCACTGCAGACCTGTCAACATCTGACAGAAGAAGTTACTGTGTTGGTTAGAGACCCTTCATTATATTTTCTAGGCTTTCAAAAATAGCTGTTCGCAGACTGTTAAAACAGTTGCTTCTGGCTTTCAGAGTTTTTGACTTAAACCTTTATCTAGTCCCCTTTCAATTTAGTTCTGATGAAGGGTCCCAGACCTGAAACGTTAACTCTGTTTCTCTCTCCACGGATACTGCCTGGCCTGCTGAGTATTTCCAGCATGTTCTGTTGTTATTTCCCCTTTCAATTTTGGTCATTCCTATAAAGGAACTTGCCTACCTTTTCTCAGCTCTGACGAAAGGATCCTTACCTGAAACGATTCTCCTATCATGGACATGCTGTGTATTGCCAGCATTTCCTGTTTTTATTTTAACTCTTTACAATTACTCTTTGGACATGGTGTGCTGAATAGTTGCAATTCTTTGTCATTTTATTGTAGCTTTTGTAATCTTCTCCAGACCTCAGAGTTTTGACAATAGCATTGTTTGACACTGCTTAATGTGGCCACACAGTTTCGGTGCCTATTGTACAGTAGTCAACTGGCATTCTAGATGCTACAACCCTCTGAGAACTCTGCGTTCCTTCAACTCTGGCCTCTGGTGCATCCTCCAATTCCTTCTGTTAAGTCTGTGGGTTGTATTGTAAATAATACACAGACTCCAAGATTAACAACAAAACAGGTCTTTACTATTCAGAGGTTCAGGCGATTCCTGCCCCAGTTAACATATCCCAGCCCTTATATACTGGTGTGGTCACTATCGGTATTACAGTATACATGAGCCAACAAATAGTGCCACACCTAAAATAGTGCTCTTAAAGGCGAACGGTTACATTCAATAGTTCCCTTAAAGGTAAACGGGTACATACACTACAATCCTCCCTTTTTAGCTTTTTACTTACAGAATCCCGTTAAACATACAATCTTCAACTTTATATAAACAGTTTGCAGATATACTCTCGATGGAGTCAACGTCATATAACAATTTACAGATATACTCTCGATGGAGTCAACGTCATATAACTTCATGTTTAACATAACATAATAACATATATAACTTCATGTCAAAACAGATCACAGATTCAGTCTCTGCGGAAAACAGTTCACAGATTCAGTCTCTGTGGTGTAGTCGGTTCACATTGCTGGAGTGACTCATTCAATAGTCCTTCCATGGATTTAACAGTTTGAACTTCCGAACTGATTTGGCTCCGTTCGGAGGGACCACGTGTGTGATCTGGTAGAGGTGATAATGGTTCAGATGGGTCATCTTCTGTTTCGACTTTTCCTTTTCTGCTTCTTGGAGACTCTCTGGGCTCCACTGCCAGCTGCATGCGCAGTTCCTCCTTCTCTTCCTCCTTTTTCCGTAGTAGAGCCACCTTCTCCCGATGTTCCGTAGACTTTTGGTGCTCCTCCATGATTTCTGCACTTTGGGAGTCGAAGTTACAAGCTGGGCAGGACAGGACATCGTAATATTCGGTGTAGTCCACCAGGTCATGGTAATATTCGGTGTCGTCCTGAGCTAGGCCAGCGAGAGGGTCGTCTATTTCCTCCATACCCAGCTGGACGTTAGCCAGCTCTTGTTCCAAATCCAGACATCTTTCCTGAAGAGGCTTCTTCATGTGTACCTCTTCATCCAGCTTTTTCTGGGCTTTCAGCAAGTCGTTTACTAATTACCTCATTTGTGATTTTAATACTTCAACTTCCTTTGGAGATTGATTGATCGGACTATTCAATCCCTCTACCGGAGCAGCTGTTTCAGCGGTCTGTTGTTCTACATTGACATGAGTCAGCGTACTTTTGGTATCCAAGGGTTGCTCTGCTGCCATCTTCTCAGTCTGTGTTGCAACCTCAGCTATTTCAATAACTTTTGAGAGCTCCAAACCCCTCTCCTCTTCCACCACTAATGTTTCATCTATGGATGGAATCTTTACTGATGAGGCAGCCTTGGCCTGGAGCTCATCAAACATTTCCTGCAGCCTTTGGACTTCTTGCTCATGTTCAACCTTTAGTTGTTCATATGCTTCTACTGAAACTAGCTTTTCGGGGGTTGCCGAGTTAATCCCCTCCAGAATTGTAGCCTGGGCCTGTCCATACTGTTCTTTCAACTTCTCACACTCTGCTTGTAAGGAGTCGTAGAGAAGGACTGGAATAAAATCCTGGCTTCCTGAAGATTCCTCTGCAATTGGTTTTTTTGCAACTTCCTGTTGGAGTTCAGCCAAGGCTGCTATGCTATCTGCCTCTCGAAGTCTCACTGCCATCAATTCTTCTTTATTCTTGCAGTCTATCTCAGCCATTTCCCGTTTACTCTCATTTAACTGAGTGAGTAGCCCCTTATTCTGGGCTGAGAGATATTGCACCTTCTCATGTAGACCATAGCACTCCTTCTCTGCTCGACATAGCTGATTTCTGCTGATTTGGTTCTGTGTTTCAAGTTCCAACATCCTTTGCTTAGCTTCTTTCAGTTTCGCCTCAATAATCCCCTCTCGCAACATGTCCACATTATTCACATCAGGTAAGGAAGCGTTTCTCTTTTCCATGTCCAAGATTTGTTTCTGCATCTCCTTAAGAGCACACTGCGATTCAACTTCTCTTAACCTTGCCTGCACTAGCTCCGTCTCCAATTGCAGAACAAAATCCTCAGTGTAGCGTGGTTTGCCCTTCTGCTGTATCTCTAGATCATGCAAATATTCTAACTCCTGAACATCATAAGGGAGATGTGATCGGTAATTGGTCACGATGGCTCTATGGTCGCTCTCTGCTTGAGCCAGTAGGTTCTGTTGTCTTTCCAGACTCTCCCATTCGGTGTCATAGAACTTTTTCATTGTTTTCATCTCTTGTACGAGGCGGTAACTTAATTGTTCTAATTGTTGTCGTACTTTGAAATAACGTTGAGTTCGAGCCCGGTGTTCCTCCGTAATGCATATGTCTGTAACTTGAACAGACTCAGAATTCTCTGTCTTTATGCACGCCATCGATTTTCCAACCTTAGTCCGTGAGTTCATGTTAACCTTGTTTTTCATACGTAAGCTGGACTTATCGTCTTCCGGCTCGGAGTCTGAGCTGCTTGTCTGCACCGAGTCCTCACTCGTCATTGCTTGTAGGTAGTGCCATTCCATGTCTATTTTCCTGATCCACTCCCGTCCTAGAAGTGGTGGTCCTCCCTCAGGTAGTACGTACAAATTCATTCTTGGGTGTACTTTACCCCTATCTCTCACCTTGACTCTTATTTTCCCCATGGGGTATACGTTATGCCCCGTGTATGTCTGTAATACGAACTTGGTATTTCTTAAGGGTATGTGAGAGAATAGCCGGTGGTAGTCCTTTTGGTTGATGACTGATACAGCTGATCCCGTGTCCAGCTCCATTCGTACTTGGACTCCAGCTATTTTTAGTGCGACCCAGATCGTCTGTAGATCAGTTACTTTACCCACATTGTGGATTCTCAGACTGTCCAGCTCCTGGCTGTTTGGGTCTGAGTCCGAATTTTGTTCGTCTGAACTCTTTTCAGCCACCTGATGTACCTTGTTGTACTTTTCTTGTGGTGGTGGCTTCCTTTGCTTGTTGGTCTTCTTTCCGGACCTGCATACCCTCGCGATGTGACCCAGTTTGCCACATTTCCTGCACTCTTGGTTCTTAAACCAGCACTGATTCTGGTCGTGCATTGTCTTTCCACAACGGTAGCATTTGGAAGTGCTTGCAGTAATTTGGTCCACCCCGAGTGCCGCCGCCTTTAGCTGCATTTCCGCCGTTCCTTTCGCTGCGGCTTCGTGCGATGAAGCTATGAGGACAGCCCTGTCCAGTGTGAGGTCGTTTTCTTCCAGAAGTCGCTTCTGCGTTCCTTCTTTGGCCAAGCCGCATACGAACTTGTCCCGCAGCGCCTCTGTCAAATTCCCTCCAAACTGGCAGTATTTCGCTAGCTTACGCAGTTCGACTAAGTATTCCGCATTGCTTTCATCTTTCCTCTGGGTTCTTGCGTAAAATTTAAATCGTTCAGCCAGCATCAACGGTGTGGGGTTCAAGTGATCCTTCAGCACTGCTACGATCTCTTCGAAGGTCTGGTCCACTGGTTTAACTGGTGCTATTAGATGTTTCAAGAGCCCGTATGTTTTTGCTCCCATCGAATTTAACAAAATTATTGCCTTGTCGTCATCCTCAATTTCGTTGGCTACGCAATATATTTCTATGCGTTCCACATACGTGGCCCAGTCTTCTATTTCAGCATTAAAATCATTAATATTTCCTCGCTTAGGCATCTTCTTCTCTTCTTGAGAACAACACAAGTATTGCTTTACTTATTCTTATTTTTCCTCTCTTCTTGAGAACACACCAGCATTTCTGAAAATTCTTATTAATTTTCTAAGATGGCGGTTTCCCGCTTCTGTCTTCTTCCCCAACGGTTTCCCCGCGAAAAATGGCGGCTTTCCCGCGCTTCTCGCTCTCCCCGCCCACTTCAATGGCGGTTTTCCCGCGCTTGGCGGTCTTCACCCGACCCCCGACGCTGTCTTTCAGCCCGAGTGCAGCCCTTATCTCCGCCGCGATCGATGGCCCGCGCTGTTCACCGCGGCTCTCGCGCCTTCAGTGTCTGCCGACTCTGCCCTACCAGCCCGAGTGCGGCCCTTATCAGGGATTGCGATCGATGGCCCGGCTGCGCCCCTCACTTCAAAGCGGCCCGGCCCTTATCAGTGGATGCGATCGATGGCCCGCGCTGCGCCTCTCGCCCGAAGTGGCTCTCGGCCCTTATCGCTGGTGCGATCGCTGGCTCGCGAAGCGCCTCCCGCTCGAAGCGGCTCTTGCTCGCTCCCTCTCGGGCTCTGGCTCACCCGCTCGCGCGGCTCTTGCTCGCTCCCTCTCGGGCTCTCGCTCAGCGGATTCAAACGCCTCTCCCCGACCTCCCGCAGTCCGGCCCTTTCCTCCCCGGCTGCGGCTGATTCTTCGCGGGTTATTTAGTTATTTATTTATTTATCGCCACCGCGCCTTGTGATCCCGGTCGCTGTCCGGCCTTTTTCACCCCCTCGACCGTGGTGGTCACTGCCCTTATCCTCCGGATATTTTCCACACTTTCCCCTACTCACAGTCGTTGCGGTCGCCGGTTGCTTTCTTTTGTTAGTTGATCGACGCACTCCGCACCGTGGTAAAAGGGTAGTTGTGCCTGTTGCTGATGAACTTTCGTTGCTAGTCTGCTTCCTGTCTGTTGCTGCAGCCTCGTGTGTTCTTCTAGCAGCATGACGAAGGCGGTTGCCTCACTTCGACGCTCCTTAGTAGCTTAGGAAGTACTGTTGCCGCAGGGTACGATCGTCCTCGTCGCCATTGTTAAGTCTGTGGGTTGTATTGTAAATAATACACAGACTCCAAGATTAACAACAAAACAGGTCTTTACTATTCAGAGGTTCAGGCGATTCCTGCCCTAGTTAACATATCCCAGCCCTTATATACTGGTGTGGTCACTATCGGTATTACAGTATACATGAGCCAACAAATAGTGCCACACCTAAAATAGTGCTCTTAAAGGTAAACGGGTACATACACTACACCTTCGCCCCACCTTTGGCGGCTGTGCCTTCAGCCGACTAGGCCTTAAGCTCTGGAATTCCCTCCCTAAACCTTTCCTCCTCTCCACCTCTCTCTCCTCCTTTAAGATGTTCTTTGAAATCTACCTGCTTGACCAAGCTTTAGGTCACTTTTCCTGATGTCTCCTTCTTTTGCTCGGTGTCAATTTTTGTCTGATAATTCTCCTGTGAAGCACCTTGGGACATTTTATGACATTAACGGCGCCATATAAATGCAAGTTGGTGTTGTCGTTTGAAATTAATATGGATAAGGCTAATTTTGTATGAGTACGTCTTCTTACTTCTCTTCTTCTTAGACAGTCCCTCGGAACCGAGGATGACTTGCTTCCACATTAAAAATGAGTTCTCAGGTGACTGATGAGTCCAATGCGGGACCTACAGTCTCTGTCACAGGTGGGGCAGACGGTGGTTGAAGGGGCGGGTGGGTGGGGTGCTTGGGTTGATGTGTGCTCCTTGCGCTGCCTGCGCTTGGCTTCCGCTTGCTTCCGGCGAAGAGACTCGAGGTGTTCGGCGCCTTCCCGGATGCTTCTCCTCCACTTTGTGCGGTCTTGGGCCAGGGATTCCCAGGTGTCGGTGAGGATGTTACACTTTTTCAAGGAGGCTTTGAGGGTGTCCTTGAAGCATTTCCTCTGCCCACCTGGGGCTCTCTTGCCGTGTCGGAGCTCCGAGCAGAGCGCTTGTTTTGGGAGTCTCATATCGGGCATGTGGACAATGTGGCCCGTCCATCGGAGCTGATTGAGCGTGGTCAAAGCTTTGATGCTGGGGATGTTTGCCTGAGCAAGAACACTGATGTTGGTGTGCCTATCCTGCCAATGGATTTGCAGGATCTTGCGGAGGCAGCGTTGGTGGTACCTCTCCAGTGCTTTGAGGTGCCTGCTGTACATGGTCCATGTCTCTGAGGCATACAGCAGGGCGGGTATCACTGCTGCCCTGTAGACCATGAGCTTAGTGCCGGGTTTGAGGACTTTAATGTCCAGAATATTTTTGTGCCAGTTCATACAGCACAATTAGATGGGATGCTATTTCCAATTAGATATTAATGTAATTATCATTCCCTGTTCACTGGCACATAAGAACATAAGAAATAGGAACAGGAGTAGGTCATACGGCCCCTCGAACCTGCTCCGCCATTCAATAAGATGAAGGCTGATCATCGACCTCAACTCCACTTTCCCGCACCATCCACTGTTTTGTTTTTGACCTTGCCCAGCCCGTACCTTGGAACATTAAGTTATTGAACTGAAACCCCTGGATATGAGAAAGTTGATGGGATCACCAGACTTCTGTTCATCTGTCATCAGATTTCTGTATTTGTTGATTTACTGTTGTGAAATTTCCATTGCTGTAAACAAATCAAAAAAATAAATTCTAGGCCTTTGGCTAGTTAATATTGTCTTTTGGAAGCTAGAACAAGGGTCTCTTAAGCACCTTAGAACGTTTTGCTATGTTAAAGGCACATTTTAAATGCAAGTTACAGTATTGTGGTTTCCCACACAAAGAAGTCTGAAAACACCACTTTAGTAGAGAGGACCAGAGGTGTAGGCGCTTGCATTGTCCTTTACTGGTAACTAAACTTGCTTTAAAATCCACATTGTGTTCAAGCAATTAACACATTCGGAATCCTTGTGTCTACTGTGGCTGTATGTGTTGATAGTAAGTATGGGGAGGCTGGTGAAGCCCATAGCTCGATTACCTGGTCTCCTGGTTATAGAAGATATTAAAGATTATAACTGACAACTGGAATGGGTTGAACGGAAGGGTGGTTGAGATAAGATACTAGATTCATTGAAGAATTGTCTAGATGCTGTCATGGGGGGATAGTAGGATAGGATTCTGCAAGGATGACATCAAATAGGCCAAAGAGGCTCTTTCATCTGAACGTGTCTTGCAATCCAGTGAGAAAGCAGGGCGTGAAGCTTAGGGTGCAGGGAATTGAATTTCTTTTGACGGGAGCAAGTTCATTTTGCTGAATGTGTTAAGACAAGGAACGTCGCCATGACAACTTATGTGGCCATTTTGAAAACGCCTTTCCGTTCCACAAACTGATATGTGCCAACTGAGCGGCAATGTAGTCGGGTGATTGGAAGGATCCCAACTCTTTATTAAAGGAGCTGCACAACAAACCTTACTAAATCCCTTCTATTCCTCACACCTGCTGATGTAGTTGATAGTATTGTGATTTGAGCTGAAAAGATAAGGCAATGTGAGACTCTAGATTTAATAACTTACTGTGCTGAAGATATCAAGTAACAATGTGAAATCAATCATTATGATTTGAAGTGCTTTCTTAACCAACAATGTAATTATTTTTTTCTGAAATGATGTTGACGTGGAATTTAAAAGGAAATATTCACCAGGGTGACCTGTATACCCAGCATTCGGTTGTCAATTACAGCAGATGAATATGTATGTACAACAGCACAATTTTGTGTTAGATGGAATTTAATTAAAAATGAGTGTTCTCGTGGTCAGTCTGCACCATAATGAACAATAGTACATGGCTCAAATCTCTGAATTGGGGATTTGGGGGTTAATGTTTGCAGTTTGATCTACATTGGGTTAAATATAATGGGTGTGTTTTAATTTGCAGATGTGCCTTACGATACACTGAAGAATATCTATTTATGATTTCATTTTTTTCCTTTGGTTAACCATTGTAAACAGACTTTTAAAAATTGGGTTCATTAGTCACAATTCTAGTGCATTGGCCTCTCAACTGAGGGATCAACATTTCAATCCAAGTTTCAAGTTGCTTTTAAACTCCGGATTCCCCTGAGTAGGTGAATTGCACGAGTCACGTTTGGAATTTCTAGGGTGATGGAGAGCACTGATGTCAGCTCTGAGCCGGCTTGTGTTGCCTCCCCTGTTTGGTGTACCAGCCTGCCATTGCCCAACCAGGCCAGGGACACAGGAACTCCTGGCCTGGGACTCCCCCACCCCTGGCCGCGCCCCTCCCATGCCACCAGCCTCGTGTTAAGTGGGCAGAGATTCTGTCCCTTATAAGGCCTCGCAGAAACAGCAGGCTAAATCTAGGGCCTGGTGTATCCGGGTTCCGGCCTAATTTGCTGCCCCGCCATCAGACTCCCGCCAGAGTTAAGGGGGAAGTGCACCGGATGGGGATAGGTTTCTGGCTCCTGCTAGTTTTATCCCTAATTCCCTCCCTCTGCTCCATTGCCATTTGGGAGCCTCATACCATTAAATTGTCTTCCTTCAGCTGGTAATGCAGAGTAGGCTGATAAAGAAGACTTCTGAACAAATAATGTCTTAATTGACAAACAGAAGGTTTGTTTATTGTGAGGCAGGATGAGCAGTGTCTCTCAGCCCCACAGTGTGGAGCTACAACTTATAACTTGAATAAATTCAGACTTTGCAATAGCAATTATTGGAGAGTGTCAGATAGCCCTGGGTACTGGTTGTAAAGCAGCGTTTTTGCTCCCTGTACTACCAAGTCTATGTGAAAATAAAACCACTTAAAGCAACAACGGTAAGTTTTAACTAAAAGTAAAGCCTTCTAATTCACCCTCCTTCTCTGTTGTTCCTCTGTTTCTTTCCAGTCCTTAAATCTAATTGTTTAAGGAGATAGACTGTTGGTCCCGTCATTTACTAAGGTCCCAGACGCCCCATTGTCCTCACTGCGCCATTATCAGCTCACAATTCCAGCAACTTACAGGGCAAAATATTTTTGGGCTGAAGGGTGCAGGAAAAGGTCTAACTAATGGATGCCTCACTCCAGCAAAATCTGGCCAATGTATATGTCTTCAATCACACCCTTGATGTGTGTGACACGATAAACACTGCATAGGATTACATAGGATATACAGCACAAAAACAGGCCATTCGTCCCAACCAGTCCATGTCGGTGCTAATGCTCCACACGAGCCTCCTCCCGTCTTTCCTCATCTAAATCTATCATCATAACCCTCTATTCCCTTCCCTCATATGCTTGTCCAGCCTCCCCTTAAATGCATCTATACTCTTCGCTTCAACCACTCTCTGTGGTAGTGAGTTCCACATTCTCACCACTCTGGATTTTTTGGTGACTACCTTATATTGATGGCCTCTAGTTTTGCTCTTCCCCACAAGTGGAAACATTCCCTCTGTATCCACTCTATCAAAACCTTTCATAATTTTAAAGCCTCAAATATATTCCTCTAAACTAACTTCCTGACGGTTTTGGAGGGGATTCTAGATTTATGCAACAGTGTGTTGAATTTGTTCAGTTAGTTTACCTCACGCAGGGGAAGTTCTAGGATTTGATTGGTTGCATTTTGTCAATACTCATTGTGAGCTTTCCTTGCTTGATGAATCAATTTCAGCAGCAACAACTCTCATGTGGAACTGGAGATGAGCTAATTACACATACACAAGACATTGGAAATTTGTGATCTACAGATGAGCTCATAGTTTGAGTTGAAAATTGCTCAACATCGCTATGTGTGTGTGATATACTTTGGGGGGTTGTAATTTTTTCAGTGAATGCAGTGTGCTCTCCGCACTGCAACCTTCCGACTCCACATCGAGTTCAACAATTGCAGATCATAACCACTGCTCTCTTGTTTTGGACAGCAAGTGCTGATAATGGTTCTGCTGTTGCAATTTACAGCTCCTCCAGAGCCATCTTCTGTTTCTTTACATGTCCACCCACTTTCGCCTTGCACCATCATCCCTTTTGTCATATAATCTCTCCTGCAGGCTTTCCCTTTTGTTCTTTCCTCCCCTCCCCCCTTTCCCTGCCTCTTGGTTGAAACATCTCTAATGTTTGCCATTCTGACGAAAGATCATCGCTCTGAAACCTTAACTCTCTTTCTCTCTCCACAGATGCTGACTGACCTGCTGAGTATTTCCAGCGTTTTCCCTTTATCTCTCCACTCTGTTTTTCCCCACATTCAGACGTTTCTATTACTTTTGCTTGTCCGCAATATTTTTTCCTTACTTCCAAGCTGGCACCAGGAAATATCACTGCCCATTCACAAACTGCCTAACTATTCTGATTGGCCATAAGTGAGCCACGAAGTTGTCACTTGTGGCCACTTGTAGAATCATCATACAGCACAGAAGGAGTCCATTAGGCCCATCATGCCTCTTTGAAAGAGCTATCGCATTAGTGGCACTCCCCTGCTCTGTCACCACAGTCCTGTTTTAAAGAAATGAGGGATGGGTTTGACGACAGCTGATCGCATTACAATGGCAACAGAAGAAAGGATGCTCTTGTGTTTGGCTTACTCAGTCAGAACCTTGTTAATTCAATTCTGAACATTTAAAAAAAATTACATTTAATAGAAGAAAAGAAAATACTTAAAATAAAATATTTCAGATTAAGTGCGAGGCAAAGGACGTCAATTGTACGCTTGAAAATCGTGCAAGTTTTTGAGAAGGTCAATAGTGAAAGACTGACCCACTGGTTAGAGAATTGGTTAACAGGGGGACACGGATATAGACGAACGGAGGGGGAGGGTTAGAAGATATTTTCCCCCACGTTGTAGGTTATTAGATTGTGGAATGCATGGCCACAAGTGACTATTGAGTCAAAGACTATGAGCTCATTTAAAAGAGAATTAGTTAAATATTTGAAAAGGAAAAACTTTTTTAAAGACATGGGGAAAGGGCAGGGAAATGAGATTAAAACAGACATCTCCAGTTAAGAGCTAGCGACAATGCATGCATGATGGATTGAATGGCCTCCCTCTGTTGTGATTTCTCTAATTCTATCTTGTTCTCTCTGTAGACTACTTACCTCTCTTTCCCCTCTCTCTGTCTGCCTTTATCTCTCACTTTCTTGCTCATTCTCCCTGTCTATCATTCACTGTGTGTTTCTGTTTATCTTTCTTTCTCATTGTATCTCTTTCGCTTGCTCACTCGTTTGTTCTCTCCTTCCAGCATGTGTCTCGCACACTCCGCAGGACTTTTCACGTCCTTTAGTTCTCTTCCTGCCCTTTTTGGCTTTCAGTCTTGTTTTTAGGTTCCACCCTTCCTTCATTGACGGGCTCTTCCCCACTTCCTCTCGACCTGCAAACAGCCACCATCAGTCAGATAATGATCCAATACAGTATTCTAAAACTGTTCACCAACCACCTCACGAGTCTGCCTTCAGCTTCTCTTGCTGAGCAACTGCACAGTATGTGAAATATCCTATTACATTGGTCCATTTATTTTCTTATTCTCAACCAACGCACTTGGGAAGTATTCTGTGCAGGCGGGAGGTTTTACATTCCACTGATTGCTCTCTTGTTATGTCTGGAACTGAGCAATGATTACTTGCAGATGACAATTCTAGATGACAGTTCCTTTGCTGAGTGGGGAAAATTGCTGTGTTTCTATAAATTGTGGCTGAAGTTTACATTATAATGTGGTTCTCCAAATACCAGTCATGTGTGAGGTAATAACAGTTTTGCACTGGTTTGACCTGGGTCCTCTGGCTTGGTTTCAATTCCCTCCCCTTGTTGTAGCTACAATACTCCTGAGGGACTACAGCTCCAGAGAAAAAGATCCTACCTGTGGTGTAACACTTCCAGAATTACCCACTGGTTTGACTCCATCTTGTAGGGTGCCAATCTGTAACTGCAGCCATCCAAGGTATTTTCTTGCCTGAGACAGCTGTCTGAGCCAAAGCAAGGTACGATTAAGTGTTAGACTTGGCGTTTTTAGCTTTGATTTGTCCCAGTTGGGTAAGAATTCTCCTGGTCGCTATGTGTAACCACATTGCATACGCGATTAAGGTTTCCTCTGTTCAGCATTTCTAACAAAACCATATTCACATTCTTTTACAGCATGCTTACAATTTTGATAGAAATACTGAGTAGAGACAATCTTCATGAGCACGTGAACGAAGGTGCGGCCCTTAGCAACCAGAGGAATTCTTGCCCCAATGGGTTTTGTAGTTTTCTTTTCTCATTATGCACTAGTGGGGGGGTGAGGGTGTTAACATGATGCATTGTGATTTATCTTTACACTAATGGTGATCTGGTTTGACTAAAACTTATAAACTGTAACGTTAGTAAAGCTGGCGTTGAGATACATTAATGTACTCATTGAGAATATTGAAATAAATTCTACCTCAGACATTATTCAATCCGTCTCATTGTGCAAAGAATTTAAGGGGAAGGTTTCGAGGTAGATTTATTCTGAGGACGTTTTATTTTGTTGTGTTATTTCCTTGCTCTGCTCCTTTTGTTAAAATGGAGTCTGCCTCTGACCTATCTTTCTTTTTTTTTAAAAAGCCTGCATTAACAAACTTTTCCTTTTTGCAGGTAAAGCCACTCCTACATGTGGCAGGTCAGAACATCGAGATGAGGGCAAAGGAAGAAGAGCTCCAACTAGCCATTGAAAAAACAGATATGCTTGCTTTGCGGATTCAGGAGCTGGAGCAGAAGAATGCTCAGCTGACCCAGGCGAAGAGTGCTGTAAGTTCACTATACGTCAGTCTTAGTGTGCTTCTGAGTGTGGCACTGAAAAACAACAACCTTCTCTACAATCTATCTTTTAAAATAACAAAATATGTAAACCCCTTGTGGAAGTTAAGTGACCAACCGTGTATTTTATGAATTCTGACAACTAAATGGATAGACATTGTGCGCACTGTAGTTTAACCTCCAGTGCTTCCACAGTCCTGTTTTATTTGCTGTTCAGAGAAGTGGCCCAGTAAGCCATCATCACAGGGTGTTTGGACGTACAACCCAGAGAGTCACGAGTTCAGATACCAGACTTGATTTGTATTTGCCTTCGCTAATGTTCATTGCATACGCTTCCCCTCCCCACACCGCACCGCCCCCCCACTCCAATTTTCTCACCCTTTTCTCTCTCCTCTCCTGAACGCACCAACCCACTGTTCCATGGGCAGCGGCAACTCTCCAATGCCTTATCCCAAGTGGCTATTCTTCATCTGCGAACCTAGATTGTGTCAACAGGCTTTTCAACCAGGGAGGGCAACATACACTGATCCTGACCCTGCCCTCACCTGATGTCCAAACTTTCTAGCATATGTCCCTGAGCAGTAACCAGGTATCGAGAACCCTTCTGATTTTCTTATCCCTCGTCAGAGCTGATGAGGCTAATTGCAGTGCCTTTATTACTACCCTGGCTGACACCAGATAGTCCAGCACAAGCCATGGTTCAAATCTCGGCCAATGTTGTATGGTACCGCATCAGGTAGTGCAGTAACACATGAAGCCATTGCGAGCCGATTGTACAAGTTTGTTTCAGTTTAGGGTGCCAGCCTTGGCTCAGAGGTAGCGGTCTCGCCTCTGAGTCAGAAGGTTATGCGTTCCAACTCCACTCCAGAGATTTGCGCACAAAATCCAGCCTGACACTGAGGGAGTGCTGCACTGTCGGAGGTGCTGTCATTCGGATGTGACGTTAAAAGATCCCACAAAACTATTTGAAGAAGAGCAGGGAGTTCTCCCCGGTCACCTGACCAATATTTAGCCCTCAATCAACACCACTAAAACAGATTATCTGGTCATTTATCTCATTGCTGTTTGTGCGATCTTGTTGTGTGCAAATTGACTGCCATGTTTCCCAACATTACAACAGTGACTGTGCTTCGAAAAAGCACTTAATTGGATGTGAAGCACTTTGGGACATCCTGAGGCCATGAAAGGTGCTGTATAAATGCCATCTCTTTCTTAGGGCGCGATCTTGCCAGCCCTGGGGAGGCGGGTTTGGAAGCAGGACTGCCGGTAAAATGGCAGGATCTAGGGGCGGGTGCCAATCCCGCCCCCAACCCCTCTTCGTGCCATCTTCCCAGGAGGCGGGTAGCCGACCCGCGCCGGGTCCCGTCTCCTGGAGGCGGGAAGGGGGTTACTGATGTGCCTCAATAATCCCGAGACTCGATGTTAGCGAAACGAAACAAGGCTTTTATTAACTTAGAAGATAACACGCAGTGGAGAGAGGTATCTTCCCTGGAGGTCTGCAGTACTGGCTGTGAGGCCAGACTGAGCTGGCTTACATAGAGGCCAGGTATGGGCGGAGCCCTACACACAACACATTCCATACATTCCAATACACAATACAATGGTGAGGAGAAACCTGAAACCAACCACAGTCACAGGCAGTGATGAATGGAATATTTCATCACATTCACCCCTTCTATAGATTTAGTCTGTTCGGGGGTTTGGTAGTCCTCTGCGACCGATGTGGCTGTTGTGGTGTCGCGGGTGTCGGCTGGGTGTCCCCGGTGGCCTCCTGGGTCTCTGCCGGGGGTGCCGCCAGGGTTGTTGAAGGGGTAGTTGGTGGGGGTGCCGTTGGTCGATGTTCTTCCGGGGGTGATGAAAGAGTAGTGGGTGGGTAAGAGTTGCTGTGGTCGTTGTTGCTGCTATTGCCGTGGTTGTTGTCGTTACCGGCTGGGGCGACGTCTTTTATTGACACGGTGTCCTCCCTTCCGTCGGCGTGCCGGACATATGCGTATTGGGGGTTGGCGTGGAGTAGGTGCACTGGCTCCACGAGAGGGTCCGTCTTATGGCCCCTCACATGCCTTCGCACGAATACCGGACCCGGGTGGAGAGCCATGACGGCATGGATACGCCTGAGGTGGATTTCCGGGGGAAGCTAAACATTCGTTCATGAGGCGTGGCATTAGTGGCAGTACACAATAGCGACCGTATCGAATGGAGCACATCTGAGAGGACTTCCTGCCAGCGGGAGATAGGGAGGCCCTTGGTCCTTAGAGCTAGAGTGACTGCTTTCCATACTGTCCCGTTCTCTCGCTCCACTTGACCGTTACCCCGGGGGTTGTAGCTGGTGGTACGGCTCGTGGCGATACCCTTGGACAGCATGTACTGGCGTAGCTCTTCACTCATGAAGGACGCCCCCCTATCCGTGTGGATGTAGCTCGGCATACCGAACAGGCAGAACAGGCTGTTGAGGCATTTAATGACCGTGGCGCTGGTCATGTCTGGGCAGGGGAAGGCGAATGGGAACCAGGAGTATTCGTCCACAATGTTCAGGAAGTAAACATTGCGGTCGACGGACGGGAGGGGGCCCTTGAAATCTAAGCTGAGCCGCTCAAAGGGCCGTGTAGCTTTTATTAAGTGGGCTCTATCAGGGTGGTAGAACCGAGGCTTGCACTCAGCGCAAGTGTGGCAGTTCCTGGTCAGAGACCGAACTTCCTCAATCGAGTAGGGTAAGTTGCGGGACTTTATGAAGTGGAACAGCCGCGTGACCCCTGGGTGGCAGAGGTCGTTGTGGAGGGTCTGTAGCCGATCCCCGGTGGCGCTGGCACACATCCCTCGTGAGAGGGCATCTGGGGATTCGTTAAGGGCCCCTGGCCGGTAAATGATGTCATACTCGAAGGTGGAGAGCTCGATCCGCCACCTAAGAATCTTATCATTTTTGATCTTCCCCCTCTGTTTATTATTGAACATAAACGCTACCGACCGCTGGTCGGTAAGTAGGGTGAAGCGTTTGCCGGCTAGGTAGTGGCGCCAGTGGCGCACTGCCTCCACGATGGCTTGGGCCTCCTTTTCCACGGAGGAGTGTCTGATCTCGGGCCCTTGGAGGGTCCTCGAGAAGAAAGCTACGGGCCGCCCCGCCTGGTTGAGGGTGGCCGCCAAGGCAAAGTCAGACGCATCACTTTCCACTTGAAATGGAGTGTTCTCGTCCACTGCCTGTAGCGTGGCCCGCTCAATATCCTGCTTAATGCTTTTGAAGGCGGCGTGGGCCTCAGCAGAGAGCGGAAAAGAGGATGCTTTCAAGAGGGGGCGGGCTTTGTCGGAGTAGTTGGGGACCCATTGGGAATAATAAGAAAATAACCCCAGGCACCTTTTCAGGGCTTTGGGAGTGTTGGGCAGGGGCAGCTCCCGTAGGGGGCGCAATCGGTCGGGGTCTGGTCCGATTTCCCCATTCTCCACCACGCTGCCTAGTATGCAGAGGCGCGTGGTGTTGAAAACGCACTTGTCCTCGTTGTAGGTGAGGTTGAGTTTTTGTGCGGTTTTCAGGAACCTCTCGAGGTTCGAGTCGTGATCCTGCTGGTTGTGACCGCAGATGGTGACGTTGTCGAGGTAGGGGAAGGTTGCCTGCAAGTGGTGGTCATCGACCATGCGATCCATCTCCCTCTGGAAGACCGAGACCCCATTCGCCACCCCAAAGGGGACTCTGAGGAATTGGTAGAGGCGTCCGTTCGCCTCGAAGGCGGTGTACGGGCGGTCCTCTGGTCTGATAGGGAGCTGGTGGTACGCTGACTTGAGGTCGATGGTGGAGAACACCCGGTATTGGGCAATTTGGTTCACCATTTCTAATATGCGGGGTAGCGGGTAGGCGTCTAGTTGGGTGTACCTGTTGATCGTTTGGCTATCGTCGATCACCATCCGTTTCTTCTCGCTACCCCTTACCACCACCACTTGGGCGCGCCACGGGCTATTGCTGCATTCAATAATGCGCTCTTTCAGGAGCCTGTCTACCTCGGTTGCGATAAACCGCCTGTCCTCCCAGCTGTACCTCCTGCTTTTGGTCGCTATTGGCCGGCAGTTAGGGGTAAGGTTCGCGAATAGCGAAGGCGACTTTACCTTCAGGGTAGCCAGGCCGCACACTGTGAGGGGCGGCTGGGACCCACCGTACTTGAGCGTGATGCTTTGGTGGTTGCACTGGAAATCCAGGCCCAAGATCACACTCGCGCATAGATTCTTCATGATTAATACTTTAAAATTATCGTATACAGTCCCGTTAACGGACAATTGTACCGTGCAGTAACCCAGAATGGTCAATGTCTGGGTTTTATCAGCCATAGAGATGGTACCCCGAGTAGGGACCACCTTTAGGGAGAGTTGTCGTGCCAGTTCCGGGTGGATAAAACTCTCCGTGCTTCCACTGTCAATTAAACATTTAACCCCGCACCCGTTTACCTCGATGTCCACCATTGATTTGGATAGCGGGTGGGGCCTGGTCTGGTCCACTGTGACCGATGCCACTGTAGGGCCCTGATCGAGACAAGATGGCGTCCGTGCTGTCTGCTCACAAGATGGCGGACCCCACGAGGTCGGGCAAGATGGTGTCCAAGATGGCCACTCCCACGGCGCACACGCGGCGGTGGCGGGTTTTGGTTTTCCAGCGGGGTTCCCTCTGCACACCTTCCCAAAGTGCCACTTCTTACCGCACTTAAAGCAGGTGGTGCCTTTCGCCGGTTTCTGGTGTGCTTTGGCTGCCCGCAGAAGTAGCAGTTGGGTCCCTGACGCGTCGCGGCTGTCGTAGGGCTTCTGGGGGGAGAGCGGGGCCCCGACGGTGTCGGGCGGGGAAGATGCCTTCCAAGATGGCGGCGCCCTTGGTGCACACGTGGCGGCGTGGACGGCGCGGGCTGAAGAGTAGGCGTCCGAGTTTCTCTGGGCCACATCCAGGGATCGCGCGGTGTCCGCAGCCTGTTTCAGGTCCAATCCCGTTTTTTCCAGCAGTCTTTGCCGGATGTAAGTGGAGCTGAGGCCTGTGATAAAGGCATTGCGAACAAGCTCGTCGGTGTACACTGCGGCTTTTACATCTCGGCACTTGCAGTCTTTGCCAAGCATTTTCAGGGTGCCTAGGAACTCCTCCACCGATTCCCCAGGTCGCTGTGCGCGAGTGGCGAGCAGATGCCTAGCATACACCTCATTCGTAGGCTGCTGGTAATGCGCCTTTAAGATGTCGCAGGCAGCCAGGTACGTGTCGGCGTCTTGGATGAGGGGGTAAACCCGGTGGCTTACCCAATTCCGCAGAATTCCGAGTTTCATACTCGCAGCGTCCGTAGCGTCTTTGACGGCTGCGGAATTGTCCAGGAAGAATTCCATACACATAAACCAGTGTCCAAAGTGTGCTGATGTGTCCGGAGCATGCTGATCCAAATCCAAACGTTCGGGTTTCAGGAGTTGATCCATTGTGTTGAAAAATAAGTTAATAAAATTGATGTGCCTCAATAATCCCGAGACTCGATGTTAGCGAAACGAAACAAGGCTTTTATTAACTTAGAAGATAACACGCAGTGGAGAGAGGTATCTTCCCTGGAGGTCTGCAGTACTGGCTGTGAGGCCAGACTGAGCTGGCTTACATAGAGGCCAGGTATGGGCGGAGCCCTACACACAACACATTCCATACATTCCAATACACAATACAATGGTGAGGAGAAACCTGAAACCAACCACAGTCACAGGCAATACAATGGTAAAGGGGAACCTGAAACCAACCACAGTCACAGGCAGTGATGAATGGAATATTTCATCACAGTTACAGCCACTTAACTGCCTGTTAACAGGTAATTAACAGGCAGTTAAGAGGATTATCCCCTTTTTCCACCAGAGGTGCGGGCTTCCCGACATTGGGAAACCCCGCCAGGGTCACCGAGGCGAGCAGTGGGTCTGCGAGGGTCTGTGGGGTGCAAAAGTGCACTGTGGAGGTGAGTGATGTGTTCAAGTGTGGAGAGGTAAGTATGTGAGGTGAGTGAAAAGTGATAGAAAATGTTTACTTACCTTTGTTTCTTCCTGCAGGCTTCAACAGTTGGGGATGCGGAGACTCTCGCATCTCACCAGCAGAGATGACAGAATGGCTGCTGCATTCTCTGATGCAACAACCATCTGATTTCTGCTCAGCAGATAGATTTAATGAGCCTTGAATACAAGGACTCATCAAACAACAGAGTATGTCAGTGATTGACAGCTTCACAGAGCTGTCAAACGATGACAATTCATCTGTCAAAAATTTTTGACAGATGAAACGTCATACGCTGACGTTCTCTGTAACTGGCTTTCCCTTAATTGGCCTGATAAACCCTCTGGGTGGGCTTAACAAGGTCAATCAAAGGAAAATAGCGTGGGCTGGCACAAGTCGATGGAGGTGGGACTAAAACCCGACAAGCAGCAGTCTCGCCTCCAACGCGCCCCTGTTGGCAAAATCGCCCCCTTAATTTCTGATTTGGGTGCGAGTTCAAGAACAGTGTATCACTCAGAAAACCTGGCCGGAGCTTTTTGCTGCCCCATGTCCCATCATGACAGAGGGTAGGGATAAAGGAAATGTACTCTGATTGGCAGAATGTGACAAGTGGTGTTCTCCAGGGATCTGTACTGGTGCCTCAGCGTTTCAGAATCAATGAATATCAGTGGCTTGGATGATAGAATCGAGAGTTGTATATCCAAGTTTGCAGATGTCATTAAGCTAGGAGGAACAGAAAGTTGTATAGACGGTAGTGGGAAGTGACAAAGGGTCGTGGACAGATTAAGTTAGTCGGTAAAACTGGAAAATGGAGTTCAATTTGGGGAAGTGTAAGGGCATCCACTTTGGATTTAAGAAAGATAAATCAGAATACTTTCTTAATGGTGAGACTAGGAGCTGTGGAGGAGCAAAGGGCTTTAGGTGTCCAGGTATTCAAATCACTAAAGGCTAGTGCACAGGTACAAAAAGTGAGCAACAAGGCTAATGGAACGTTGGCCTTTATCTCGAGGGGCGGGAATGCAAAGGGCAGGAAGTTGTGCTTTAGTTGTACAGAGCCTTGGACCGACCCCATCTGCTGATCTGTGTTCAGTTTTGGACACCGCATCTCAGGAACGATATATTCGCCTTGGAGTGGGTGCAGCGCAGATTCACCAGAATGATACCAGGACTTAAACGGTTGAATTATGAGGACAGATTGCATAAACTTGGCTTGTATTCACTTGAGTTTTAACGGTTGGGATGTGTAGAGGTCCTTATATAATGATAAAGGGATTTGGCACAAGTAAGGAGTGTGATGGAATATTCTCCACTTGCCTGGATGAGTGCAGCTCCAACAACACTCAAGAAGCTCGACACCATCCAGGACAAAGCAGCCCGCTTGATTGGCACCCCATCCACCACCTTAAACATTCGCTCCCTCCACCACCGGCGTATCGTGGCTGCAGTGTGTACCATCTACAAGATGCACTGCAGCAACTCACCAAGGCTTCTTCGGCAGTACCTCCCAAACCTGCGACCTCTTCCACCTAGAAGGACAAGGGGCAGCAGGCACATGGGAACACCATCACCTCCAAGTTCCCCTCCAAGTCACACACCATCCTGACTTAGAAGTATATCGCTGATCCTTCATCATCGCTGGGTCAAAATCCTGGAACTCCCTCCCTAACAGCACTGTGGGAATACCTTCACCACACGGACTGCAACGGTTCAAGAAGGCGGCTCACCACCATCTTCTCAAGGGCAATTGGGGATGGGCAATAAATGCTGGCCTTGCCAGCGACGCCCACATCCCAGGAACGAATAAAAAAAAGATGCAAAGGAACTATCCAAAACAAGGCGGCATAATCTTAAAATTAGAGCCAGGCCACTCAGAGGTGAAATCAGGAAACAGTTCTTCATACACGGGCAGTAAAAACCTGGAACTCTCCCTCAAAAGGCTGTGGATGCTGGGTCACTTGAAACTTTCAAAACTGAGATCGATTGATAGATTTTTGTTAGGTAAGGGTATTAAGGGATATGGAGCAAAGGCGGGTAAAAGGAGTTAAGGTACAAATCAGCCATGATCTTATTGAATGGTGGAGCAGGCTCGAGGGGCCGTATGGCCTACTCCTGCTCCTAATTTTTATGTTCTTATGATCTTCTCTGGACCGACCAATGTCTCCGTCCCTCCGTCTTCTCTTCTTCACTGACTGTCTCGCGGGGCTGAATGGCCTACTCCTGTTCCTATGATTGTAAGCAATTGAGAAAATGCTTGTTGAACACTTTCTCTGGACGTTAAAGTTCTTCAATTCATATTCCCAGCACTATTGGATTTAGTGACTCCAGCACGTCAGCTTTCCCCCATGCAGCAGCATAACCAGCCATTCACAGCGTGCACAAGTCTGTCCATGTTTTAATCCCCCAGGGCGGCAAATCAGCCGTTGCAGTGCGAGTTTACACTGCAACAGTTTACTTACTGCTCCAGGGGATCTGGTCACGAGCTGTTGCTTCTTCAGTCACTGATGTCCTTCCTGCTGATCCAGCTGCAGGTCCTACTTAACGTTGCTGCTTTGTTCTGTCACAGACTCTGTGCTGCTCATGGATATCCCTGGGCGATGAACCGGGAGCCCCTGCCTGCAGCACAGAGGCCAATCCCAGAGCGAAGCGGCAATGTCAGGTAGAAGCTCAACGCCAGACCAGCGGGAATAAGAACGTCAAGGCGGTAGAGTGGCTCCGTGCATTGGGGACGGGGAGGTCCGATGGGGAAATTAGACATATGAACTGGAAGGAAAGGTTGTAGGGGGAGAGTGTTTGAGTGAATTGGGGCATGGGTAACGGAGTTTTAAGTCAGAGGCCCTGATATTTACAGGGAGCGAGCGGGGTTGGGGGTGGTGGAGGGGGTGGCGCGGGTGTTCATAGTGGCTGGGAAACTGGAAGTACGGGCTTCCCGGAGGTCCTCCTGAGAAGAGAAGAGAGGATGGAGCGAGGGAGACACTGGGGGGGTCCAGAGAAGACATGGGGGGCCAGAGAAGATATGGGGAAGACTGGAGGAGACATCAGGGGGCCGGATTGCAGGGAGGAAAACAGATAAGCTTGGTGGGCCGGGGGAAGCACTCCCAGGAGCCGTGCGGTAAAGGCACTTACCTTATGGATCCGGCTCTTCTTGCCTCCCTTCAGCTGCTGAATCCCGGGATACCCAGCCCGCAGGCGTTCAAAGTTAAATTTGAGGCAAGCATCCTCATCACCATCTTTTGAGGATGGACCCGCCTCTGGAGAGCAGGTTAGTCAGCCGCCCCGCAACCCGTCTCCGTTAAAACCGGAAGTGGGAACGTTGGAGGCGGGTTGGGGTCGGATTACCGATTTTTGCATTTTTAACCCCCTCCCCCCTCTGATCTCCTGCCCATCCTGGGGGAGGGGGTTAAAATTTCCCCCTCGAGTGTCCCTAAACTGTGTGGGTGTTGAAGAGGGGAGTCTCTCTCTGAACTAGGAGAAGGAGGGTAGAGGAGGAGAATGCCTCTGTGAACTGGGATGGTAGGTGTAAAGTCTGTGGGTTGTTTAGTTAATTAATACACAGACTACCAGAGTAACTTAAAACAGGACTTTACTATTCGAAGGTCAGGGCGAATCTGCCCAATAAATCCTGACACAACACTTATATACTGGTGTGGTCACCGTCGGTATTACAGTATACAGAAGCCAAACAAAGTAGTGCCACACCTAAAATAGTTCTCTTAAAGGTGAACGGTTACATACACTACAATCCTCCCTTTTTAGCTTACAACATACTTATTCCCCATTAAACATAACATATAATCAACTTCATGTAAAACAATTCACAGATATAGTCTCTGCGGGAAACAGTTCACAGATTCAGTCTCTGCGGGAACAGTTCACAGATTCAGTCTCTGGTCTTGACTCGGTCCGAACAACATCTCTGTGGTGTAGCCGGTTCACATTTCTAGCGTGACTCATCCAATAGTCTTTCCCTTGGCTTAACAGCTTGAACTTCCGTCCTGCTGAACCAGCAGTGCTGACCTTTACAAACAGCTGGACTGCCTTGGTAATTTTTCCTACTTTCCAACTGATTTGGCCCCCTTCGTAGGGCCCACGTGCATGATCTGATAGAAGTGATAATGATTTAGATGGTTATCGTCTTCTGCTTCGTCTTTTTTTCTGCTTCTTGGAGATTCTCGGGGCTCCCTTATCCGCTGCCAGCTGTAGCGCCACCATCTCCCTATGTTCCTTAGACTTTAAGTGCTTCATCCTGATTTCTGCACTTTGGGAGTTTTCATCACAAGCTGGGCAGACCAAGTCATCGTAATATTCCGTGTCACTCAACAGGTCATGGTAATATTCGGTGTCGTCCTGAGCTAGTCTAGCGAGAGGGCCTGCTACTTCTTCCTTACCCAACTGGACGTTAGCCGACTGTTGTTCCCTCCCTAGACATCTTTCCTGAAGAGACTTCTTCATGCGTTCATATTCATCCCGCTCTTCCTGGGTTTCCTGCCAATCCTTCACTAATGACCTCATTTGTGATTCCAATACTTCCCCTTCCATCGGGGATTGATTGATCGGGCTATTCAATCCTTCTACTGGAGCAGCTGTTTCAACATTCTGTAGTTCACATTGACGTGATTCAGCATACTTTCGGCAGCCCCGTAAAATCTGTGTTGCAACCTCAACTATTCCCCAAACTTTTGAGAGCTCCGAACCCCTTCCCTTTGAAGATTGAAGCTCGTGTTCAAATGGTTCCCATTGCAGAGTCTTGTCTCTCAGCATATGAAGGAGTTGGCTGACCGTTAACTCTTCCACGGGAACCCTGTGGATCAGAGTCTTCTCCATTTCATCCACCTTTTCCTCCAATGCTTTCACCTTTTTTTCCTCTTGTACTTTGGCTTTAAGCGCTCGGAGAAGTTGCGCCTTGATGCTCTCTAGCTCATGTTCAGGGGCCATTCTTACAGTCTCTGTGTTTCTTACAGTTGCCTTTTCTTTCACTGAAAGAATTCCCAGTTGAATCTGTTCTTCAAGTTGTTGAACCTCGGTCATTGCCGCCTCATATTTGTCTTGGGTTTCCTTCAATATTTTTATGAGTTCTTGGACATCTTGACTTTCATGTTCTGCCATGTCTTTCACCTCTAATTTCTCATCTATGGATGGAACTTCTACCGATGAGTCTGTCTTGGCCTTGAGCTCATCAAGAATTTCCTGCAGCCTTTGGACTTCTTGCTCATGTTCAACCTTTAGTTGCTCATATGCTTCCACTGAAACTAGCTTTTCGGAGGTTGCCGAGTTAACCCCCTCCAGGATTGTAGCCTGGGCCTGTTCATACTGTTCCTTCAACTTCTCAAACTCTGCTTGTAAGGAGTCATAGAGAAAAACTGGAATAAAATCCTGGCTTCCTGAAGATTCCTCTTCATTTGCTTCTTTCTGCAAATATTCTAACTCCTGAACATCATAAGGGAGATGTGATCGGTGATTGGTCACGATGGCTCTATGGTCGCTCTTTGCTTGAGCTAGCTGCTTCTGTTGTCTTTCCAGATTCTCCCATTCGGTGTCATAGAACTTTTTCATTGTTTTCATCTCTTGTACGAGACGGTAACTCAATTGTTCTAATTGTTGTCGTAATTTGAAATAAAGTTGAGTCCGAGCTCGGTGTTCTTCCGTCATGGATATGTCCTTAAACTGAACAGACTCAGAATTCTCTGTCAAACTATGTTGTCGTTGTTCGGTGGAGATCTGTTCTGAAACTTTGTTCTTCTCTGGAGCATAAGCCTTTCTGCATGCCTTCGTTTTTCCAACCTTAGTCGGCAAGTCCATTTTAGCCTTGTCTTTCACATTTGGGTTGGTCTTATCGTCATCCGATTCAGAATCTGAGCTGATTGTCTGCACCGAGTCCTCACTCGTTATGGCTTTTAGATAGTGCCATTCCATGTCTATTTTCTTGATCCACTCCCGTCCTAGAAATGGTGGTCCTCCCTCAGGTAGTACGTATAAGTTCATTCTTGGGTGTTCTTTACCCCTATCTCTCACCTTGACTCTTATCTTTCCCATGGGGTATACTTTATGCCCCGTGTATGTCTGCAATACGAACTTGGTATCTCTTAAGGGTATATGTGAGAATAGCTGGTGGTAATCCCTTCGATTTATGACTGATAGAGCTGATCCAGTGTCCAACTCCATTTTCACTTGGACTCCAGCTATTTTTAGCATGACCCAGATAGTTTGTAGGTCAGCTTCCTTACTCACATTGTGAATTCTCAGACTACCCAGCTCCTGGCCGTTTGGGTCTGAGTCCGAATTCTGTTCGTCTGAACTCTTCTCAGCCACCTTGTGTACCTTGTTGTACTTTTCCTGTGATGGCTTCCTTTGGTTGTTGGTCCTTTGGTTGTTGGTCTTCTTCCCTGACCGGCATACCTTAGCTATGTGACCCAGTTTGCCACATTTCCTACATTCCTGGTTCTTAAACCAGCATTGGTTCTGGTCGTGTGTTGTCTTCCCACAACGATAACATTTTGTTGTTGTCGAGGTAATTTGATCCACACTGAGTGCCGCTGTCTTTAGCTGCATTTCCGCAGTTCCCTTCGCTGCGGCTTTGTGCGATGCTGCAATAAGGACAGCCCTGTCAAGTGTAAGGTCGTTCTCTTCGAGTAGTCGCTTTTGCGTTCCTTCCTTTGCCAATCCGCACACGAACTTGTCTCGCAATGCCTCTGTCAGATTCCCTCCAAACTGGCAGTATTTCGCTAGTCTACGCAGTTCGACCAAGTATTCTGCGTTGCTTTCGTCTTTCCGTTGCGTTCTCGCATAGAATTTGAATCGTTCCGCCAACATCAACGGTGTGGGGTTCAAGTGATCCTTCAGAACAGCCACAATATCATCGAAAGTCTGATCCGCCGGTTTAGCTGGTGATAGTAGATGCTTCAAGAGCCCGTATGTCTTCGCGCCCATCGAGTTTAGCAAGGTTATAGCTTTGTCATCTTCTTCTATTTTATTGGCCTCACAATAGATCTCAATGCGTTCCACATACGTGGCCCAGTCTTCTACCTCGGCATTAAAATCGTTGATGTTACCACGCTTAGGCATCTTCCTCTCTTCCTGATAAACACCACGAATTATTTCTTTAAAATTTTTTTTTTTTTTTCAAGATGGCAGTTCCCGCGAAAATGGCGGTTTCCCGCGCTTATCTTCTCTCCCCGCCCACTTCAATGGCGGTTTCCCGCTTCTGTCTTCTTCCCCGCCTAATGGCGGCTTCCCGCGTTTCTTCCCTGGCGGGAGGGGTACACTTTCCCCACGGGCGACGGCCGCTGGCTTTCAGGTTCACAGCCTGCGCGTCGGCTTCAGTGCTTTCCCTTTTCTCGGCAGGGCAACCGGCGCTGGGTACACCCCGTTGACGGCGAACAGTTTCAGCCGCTGGGCTGGCTCTCGCTCAGTTCCCCTTGCTCGGGCTCTGTCTCTCTCCCGCTCGCTCGGCTCTACCGGCGCTGGGTACACCCCGTTGACGGAGAACAGTTTCAGCCGCTGGACTGGCTCTCGCTCAGTCTCCCTTGCTCGGGCTCTGTCTCTCTCCCGCTCGCTCAGCTCTACCGGCGCTGGGTACACCCCGTTGACGGAGAACAGTTTCAGCTGCTGGACTGGCTCTCGCTCAGTCTCCCTTGGTCGGCTCTGCCTCTCCCGCTCGCTCGGCTCCCAATCGCGCCTCCCAGCCCTCTCGCAGTCCGGTGCTTCCCTCCCCGGCTGCGGCTGAGTTTATCTCTTCCCGCGCCTACGTTCCCGGTCGCAGCGCTTCGTGGCTTCGGTCGCTGCCCGGCCTTTTTCGCCGGTCGCGGTCTAGCTGTCTCATGGCGCTGTTGCGTCCCCCAGCCTGTCTGTACCGCGGCTTCCTTGCTCCACGCTGCCCCAGTCTCAGCGCCTCTGAACCCGACTTCTGTCCGGCTCCTTTCCCCCTCGACCGTGGTCGAGTGCACCGCCCTTATCCTCCGGTTATTCTTTTTACTTTCCCTTACTCACAGTCACCGTGGCCGCCTTGCTTCTCGTGCTGATCGGCTCACTCCTCACCGTGGCAGAAGGGACAGTCAGTGCCTGTTGCTGATGGAAGTCTTTGTCTCTAAATTCTTCCTCCTTTCTAGTTCTGCAGCCTCGAGTTTTCTCCCAGCAGAACGACGAGGGCGGTTGCCTCTTCTCGACGCTCGTTAACTGCTTCGGAGGTATTGTTGCCGCAGGGTACGATCGGACTCGTCGCCACTGTAAAGTCTGTGGGTTGTTTGGTTAATTAATACACAGACTACCAGAGTAACTTAAAACAGGACTTTACTATTCGAAGGTCAGGGCGAATCTGCCCAATAAATCCTGACACAACACTTATATACTGGTGTGGTCACCGTCGGTATTACAGTATACAGAAGCCAAACAAAGTAGTGCCACACCTAAAATAGTTCTCTTAAAGGTGAACGGTTACATACAATAGTTCTCTTAAAGGTAGACGGGTACATACACTACAGTAGGGGTGGCAGGGGTTGTTGCTGAGGTACTAATTAGGAAGACCCACCATCTAATTGATGGGGTACAATCCTGGAAACGGCAGTAACCGACAGCGAGCCAGTGGAATCCCTCCCCAGATGATTCCCTGACCCCCCTCCCACTCCAATCCGCTCCAGTTCCACCCAAGAATGGGCAGTAAGTGGAAGCAAAATCTAACCCAATATTGGCTTGGCGAAAGCAGGGGATAGTGCGCTGATCTGGTTGGTTTACCGATTACGGATAAGGCCGAATGTTAATTATTTTTCCAATAATTTAGTTTTAAGAGTTAAAAATCTACTTATTGCGAAGTTTGTTAAAATTAATCAGCAGAACCATTTTAATGTCAAAATACGAAATATTCCAAGGGCCCATGTGCCTGGACCTCTCCCCTTAGGGTCTGGGAGTTTAGGACAATGAATGCAGTACTTGGAAGGTTGGCGTTCGATTCGAAATTTGCTGTCTGCGCCTTGCCCCATGGTGTCATAGAGTCGTACCGCACAGAAGGAGGCCATTCAGCCCATCGAGTCCGTGCCGGCTCTCTGTGGAGCAATCCAGTCAGTCCCATTCCCCTGCTCTATCCCCGTAGCCCTGCAAGTTTATTTCCCTCAAGTGCCTATCCAGTCTCCCCTTGAACACATTGAGTGTCTCCGCTTCCACCACTTCCATTGGCAGCGAATTCCAGGTCATCACCACTCGCTGCGTAAAAAAGTTTTCCCTCACCTCCCCCCTGTATCTCTTGCCCAAAACCTTAAATCTGTGTCCCCTAGCCCTTGTACCATCAACTAGTGGGAACAGCCTTTCCTCGTCTAGCCTATCCAAACCCGTCATAATCTTGTACACCTCTATCAAATCACCCCTCAACCTCCTTTGCTCTAATGAAAACAAATCCAGCTTCTCCAGCCTGTCCTTGTAGCTAAGATCCCCCATCCCCGGAGCCATCGCTGCTCACAATTCAACCTCGTGTGTGTTTTGAAGCCAAATGAATGCAGAGTCAAAATATATTGTAAATTGTGTCAGTACACTTAATACCGATGGTGAAACTTTCTATTTAAAGTGGGGGTTGGGTACAAATGTTTGGTGTCGGCGTATGTGCTGGAATTTTCCAGGGCCTCTGATTCGAGGCAGGAGGTTGATTAGTTTAGCCGTATAAATTAGACTTGGTCTTGGTAAATGTTTAGGATTCCTCCGTTTTACTGCCGTGGTATCTGCGTGCTGGGGTGACCTCAGGTCAGCAAAGTTAGCACAAGTGAATTACTAAAGGTTGTAGAAAAAGCTATTAAATCCTAGTAACGCCTTGCCTCCTTTGTGATTTAAAGCCGAACTCCATGGGGGAGCAGCAATATGCTGCCTATTGTAGCAGCAAGGGCTGCGTGCAGACTCAAAACGCTAGCAGGAGAAATTCAGAAGCTCGAAATATAAATCAGAATATTTTGTGCTCGTCATATGTACAGTGTCTCTTTTTTTGGTGATTTGTAGTGCATTAGCTGCATATTTGGGAGCTATATTTTTGCAGAATTTGCTCTCCTAAAATATATTGTGATGCATAAAAAAACAAAAATCATTTGCATTTATACAGCGCCTTTCACAACCTCGGGATGATTTACAGCCAGCGAAGTACTTTTGAAGTGTAGTCACAGTTGTAATATAGGGAAACGTCGCAATGTACTCTTGTACCAAGAACGGAGATGAGGACCTAAAAATTCGATTGTAAGTACTGTTGTAACATAGGCAAATGCTATTAGTTGGCAACTGCTAATATCACTAACAGTTTAGTTCTTTTCCATGCTTTTCTGATATTTTTCAGTTCTGTTTTTGTGGTCATTTACTCTTCCTTCCCCCCCATTTCACAAGTTTAATTCCACAATATCACTGATGAGAGCAGGTTGGCTTAGCATCTCCATGGATACGATCAGTACTGCTCCTGGAAGAATTAAGCAGTGCCAAAACATTATCTTCCAGGCTGTCCTTCCTCCCTTTACCCCTCCACTTTTAGACAGTCTAGCCCTTTGAGGATCTTTCTATGAAATGCAGTGACTTCCTGATATAAACAATCTGTGACTTTCATACCATACCACAGTAATCGAGTAGTTCCACACTCCTCCTGAACACTGACTGAAGACCCATGTGAAGATTGCAAACAGTGGAAGCTGTATTCAGACAGCCCAGTAGAGTCGGTTGCCTTGAAACCTCAGTAGATGTGATGTGATGTGATCACTCACAGGTAATACAAGATTTGGTTTAATTTCAGCATTGACATAGTGGATGACTGGACTCTTAAAGCGAAGTGTAACTCCCCTCTTGCGAAATATTTTTTTTAAGTACTTAACAATACTGGTTCCTTATGGAAGGTTTTTTTTTATGTTTAGAGCTATTTTCTATTTTTCTCACAGAGGCCTACCATTTGTGGGTCTCTGCACTCAACGGGGAGTTGTTCAGCTGTCATCACCCACAAGACCCATTAGCAAATAGCCTCCAGAAGGAGTAACATAGAAAACATAGATAAAATAGGAGCAGGAGTAGGCCATTCGGCCTTTCAAGCCTGCTCCGCCATTCAATATGACCATGGCTGATCCTCTATCTCAATACCATATTCTCGCTCTCTCCCCATACCCCTTGATGCCTTTTGTGTCTAGAAATCTATCTATCTCATTCTTAAATATATTCAGTGACTTGGCCTCCACAGCCTTCTATGGTAGAGAATTCCACAGGTTCACCACCCTCTGAGTGAAAAAAATTCTCCTCACCTCAGTCCTAAATGTCTTACCCCGTATCCTGAGACTGTAACCCCTTGCTCTAGATCCCCCAGCCAGGGGAAACATCCTCCCTGCATCCAGTCTGTCTAGCCCTGTCAGAATTGTATACGTTTCAATGAGATCCCCTCTCATTCTTCTAAACTCTAGTGAATACAGGCCTAGTCGACCCAATCTCTCCTCATACGACAGTCCTGCCATCCCAGGAATCAGTCCGGTGAACCTTGGCTGCACTCCCTCTATGGCAAGTATATCCTTTCTTAGGTAAGGAGACCAAAACTGCACACAGTACTCCAGGTGTGGTCTCACCAAGGCCAGTAAGACATCTTTGCTCCTGTACTCAAATCCTCTTGCAATGAAAGCCAACATACCATTTGCCTTCCTAACTGCTTGCTGCACCTGCATGTTTGCTTTCAGTGACTGGTATACAAGGGCACCCAGGTCCCTTTGTACATCAGCATTTCCCAATTTATCACCATTTAAATAATACTCTACCTTTCTGTTTTTCCTACCGAAGTGTTCACATTTATCCACGTTATACTGCATCTGCCATGTATTTGCCCACTCACTCAACTTGTCTAAATCGCCTTGAAACCTCTTTACATCCTCCTCACACCTCACAATCCCACCTAGTTTGTGTTGTCAGCAAACTTGGAATTATTACATTTGGTTCCCTCATCCAAATCATTGATATATATTGTGAATAGCTGGGACCCAAGCACTGATCCCTGCGGTACCCCACTAGTCACTGCCTGCCACCCCGAAAAAGACCCATTTATTCCTACTCTCTGTTTCCTGTCTGTTAACCAATTTTCAATCGATGCCAGTATATTACCCCCAATCCCATGTGCTTTAATTTTGCACACTAACCTCTTATGTGGGACTTTATCAAAGGCCTTCTGAAAATCCAAATACACCACATCCACTGGTTCTCCCCTATCTATTCTACCAGTTATATCCTCAAAAAACTCCAGTAGGTTTGTCAAACACGATTTCCCTTTCATAAATCCATGTTGACTTAGTCTAATCCCGTTGATATTTTTGAAGTGTCCTGTTATCACATCCTTTATAATAGATTCTAGCATTTTCCCTACTACTGATGTTAGGCTAACCGGTCTGCAGTTCCCTGTTTTCTCTCTCCCTCCTTTTTTAAATAGTGGGGTTACATTTGCCTCCCTCCAATCTGCAGGAACTGTTCCATAATCTATAGAATTTTGGAAGATGACAACCAATGCATCCACTATTTCCATGGCTACCTCTTTTAGTACTCTGGGATGCAGATTATCAGGTCCTGGGGATTTATCAGCTTTCAGCCTCATTAATTTCTCCAGCACTATTTTTTTACTAATACTAATTTCCTTTAATTCCTCCTTCTCACTAGACCCTTGGTTTCCTAACATTTCTGGAAAGTTATTTGTGTCCTCTTCCGTGAAGATAGAGCCAAAGTATTTGTTTAATTGCTCTGCCATTTCCTTGTATAAATTCTCCCATTTCTGACTGTAAGGGACCTACATTTGTCTTCACTAATCTTTTTCTTTTTACATACTTGTAGAAGCTTTTACAGTCTACTTTTATGTTCCTTGCAAGCAACATGGCTTGGGCTCTGTTCCAGTCCTGGGTGCCAGCCAGTCAGGAGGCTTCAGAGTTGGTAAACTTCAGTAACGGCAGTTATCCTGACTGACATCTGTTCTGTTCCTGGATGCCAATCTGTTGGGTCTTGTAGCTTCCCGTTGCGCACAGAATGAGTGGTCTTCCCCTAACGGAGGACAGAAACATTGGGCTAGAAATTTGCCTTGGGCAGTTGTGCAAAGCGGGCGTTATTGAATCAGCCGCCCGTTCGACTCCCTTCCCGAATTTCAGTCCCATTGACTTCAATCGCTGGGGGCGGGGGGGCGGGGGGTGTATTTGCGGCCAACTTGATAACACCCACTTTGCGCTACCACCTAAGACAAATTTCTACCCCACTCACTGTTAAATGTCTCCTACAATCCAAAAGGATTTTCTTCATTCGTTCCTTTTTCACTTACAAAAATAGAGAGCATTTTACCTTCTCCTCTGATCCCATAATTCTGAAGGAGAAATAAATGATTCTCACCTCATACCTGGCGCAGACAGAGATGGGCTTAGGACCTTCAGGTCCTAGACAACAGCATGTACATGCTTCAGCAGAGAGGGGTAGGCTCTCACAAGTCTGAGGGGAGATTCTCCATCCAAATTGGAACCTTTCATCTCTGCTAGTTGGGTATTGAGGGTCAACAGGTGTCAGCTGTAGCTCAGTGGGTAGCACCCTCGCCCTCTGAGTCAGAAGGTTGTGGGTTCAAGTCCCACTCCAGAGACTTCAGCACAAAAGTCTAGGCTGACACTCCCAGTTCAGTGCTGAGGGAGTGCTGCACTGTCGAAGGTGCCGTCTTTTGGATGAGACATTAAACCGAGGCCCCGTCTGCTCTCTCAGGTGGACATAAAAGATTCTATGGCACTGTTTCGAAGAAGGGCAGAGGAGTTATCCCCGGTGTTCTGGCCAATATTTATCCCACAAAAACAGATTATCTGGTCATTATCACATTGTTGTTTGTGAGAGCTTGCTGTATGCAAATTGGCTGCCGCATTTCCTACATTACAACAGTGACTACACTTCAAAAAGTACCTCATAAGCTATAAAGCGCTTTGGGACGTCTGGTGGTCGTAAAAGATGCTATAGAAATGCAAAACTTTCTTCTTTTATCAGTTAACATCTGGACCTGTCAGACTACACCATCACTAGCGCTACTCTTCTCCACTAACTCTACTTGTATATTAGGTGGCACAATAACAGGGTGCAGATTTGTTGGGGGTAATTCAGAAAGCCTCCGAGAAATTGTAATAGACTCACAACAGGCAGCAAAGTTCTCATCGCCTAAGTGATACTCCGACTACTGCATATGAGAGTTCCAGACAGTGACAGGGTTCTTTAGACAGGTGAACTTGTGAAGTTTTACCACCGACCTGTACAGACTTTTTGCATTTTTGCAGAAATGAAGAATGGAGCATCTTTTTGTTCTTGGCGTAATCATGGAGGTCTGGTTTGGCACTTCCCATGCTAGCTACAGTTCCCCATTACTGGAGAATGTGACTCCACTGTGAAGTGGAAGATGCCCTGGTCAAAAGCTCTGGACGCTCCATTGATCTCATAACCTGTCCATTCCTTAATATACCATCATTCATTCAGAATCTTCATGGCTCTGGAAAAATCCCTTGATTCAGAATTTACATATCTGCAGTGTCTCACATTTTCAGCAGCAGTTCACTCGCTCACTGGCTGTTTTACTCTTCAGATCATGGTTTGAACCTATTCCTCCAGCATGGGTTTCTAATTCTGCCCCATCTCACCCAGCTACAAGATGTGACACTGAAAACCTGTTGCGGAAAGAAATTGCTCTTGGCTGTTGTGTCAGCTGGTTGGAAGTCTCGAGTCACTGGTGCTGCAGAATAGCTTTATCTTCCATCTCAATTCGTGATTCACCCCCAAAGTTACCTCCAACTTTCACCCCACTCACCGCGTAGTTTCACAGTTTCTCACATTAATCCATACAACTGCAATTGGAACAAATCGAGGATCAAGTCTTTGTTAAATGATCACAATTCTGCATTTTGCACCTTTTGATATGACATTTTTCTGCAATTCCGGTTCAGAGAAAAACTGGCCAACTTTCAGTTCATAAGAACGGTGGGCTTGCCTGTGGAAGCTGCCTTGTACAGTGAGCACATAGAAAGAGTTTTGGGAAGTAACATGAGCTGGTAGATCATCGGTTTTCAAACCGAGGTCTACACACCCTCAAGGTCCACAAGTCCATTGGATTTCTGCCTGTCTGGGGCCAGGCATTTTTCACAGTGAGAGAATTCTATGGGCTAGAAATTCAGTATAGCCACTTTTGGGGCGGTAAAGTCGGGCGGCCGCTGAAGTTTGCGCCCGGCGCAAAGTCGAGGCCACTTCGCCGATATTCAGTAGCATCGCCCTAAGAGGTTGCTGCAGCGCTAAAACTGGCGATGCACGACTATCTTTAGGCGCAAAGCCGGCGGTGCTGAGCGATACCGCCGAGGCCGGGCGCAGCGCAGGTGCAGTCATTTGTTGATTGACGGCAGACACGCTGGCGCCGGCCATCTCTTAAAGGGGGAAGGGTCGAGTTGTTTGGCTGCCACGCCCTGGACACTGCAGCCCTCCAGCTAGGCCTCAGCACTGCTGCTGCACCTATTTAGCGACCAGGACGATGCAGAAGGCCCGGGAAAGAGCGCAGCGCTTTACTGAAGCTGACCTGAGGCTGCTGGTTCGCGCTGTGGAGCGAAGACGCCATATTTTGTTTCCAGACACTGGCAAGAAACCGGTGACCAGCGTCTTCCGCAAAGCCTGGAGGGATGTCTCCAACAGGGTGACATCCAACAGTGTGGTTGGCAGGACTCCTGTACAATGCAGGAAGAAGTTTAATGACCTCACTAGGATTGTCAGGGTGAGTACCCTTTCCAGTGTCCTCATCCTTGCATGTGCACCTCACATTATGGGCAAAGGGACCTGAAAGCCCTAATGGCCAGCCCTCATCCCGCAGCTATGGGACTGGCATGACCATCAATTGCACATTCTGCACTTTACACACTGTCCAAGCTATTCCACCATGAGAAGCTGTGCAGACAAGATCAGGGCTACACACCGTACTTAGAGGCCATCCTTTCTCTTGCAGGCCAAGCTGGCTAACAATAAGCGTAGCCAGCTTGCCACCGGGGGAGGCGGTTCTCGGCACCAGGAGCTGACCGACCTAGACCAGCGCGTGGAGCGCATCATGGGAGTCCGTGTCATTGGCCCCGTTGCCACTGGAGATGCCGACCCTGTTCTGGGCACCAATGGTAAGGACCTGACCTTTTGGACCTCTCTCGTTCCACTTGTGCATCAGATCAACATCCTTTGCCACTGTCCGACCAATGCGGTGAATGGCACCACTCATGCCTCCCTCGCTGACGCCCTGTCCTCACTCTAAAGCTACTCTTGTGCCTTCCTGCTTTCAGATGGTGAGGCGCCAGGTGAGGAGGATGTCCCCAAAGCTGCCAGTGTCAGCCCCTCGTCGGAGGAGGAGGAGGAGGAGGAGGAAGAGGAGGAGGAAGAGGAAGGCGGGCCATCAGTGGCACCCTCAGCCGCGCCAACCCATGGCGATGTAGGGGACACGTCTTCCCTGGAGGGGAGCCTGGGGGAAGGGTCGGTGGGGAGTGCAGTTCCTGGGCCCAGTGGCCTGCAGCAACGCGGGAGGGGTGGGGAAGCTCGGCGGCCTTCTCCCCAGAGGGTGAGTGCGGCCTCCAGTCCGGCGACGGTCAGCGCAGAGGAGGTGCGCCTCCTCGAGGAAATGGCGGTTGACTCGGAGCGCAGGCACACGGAGCTCATGGGGGTAGTGGCACGGATGCCTGACGCCATAGAGTCATTGGCGAAGAGTGTCAAGGAATTCGGGGCATCACAGGCCAGAAGTCTGGAGCAATTCGGGGCATCACAGGCCAGAAGTCTGGAGCAATTCGGCGCAGCTCATGACAGGAGTCTGCAGCAATTCGGGGCAGCTCAGGCCAGGAGTCTGGAGGAAGTCGGGGCAGCTCAGGCCAGGAGTCTGCAGGAAGTCGGGGCAGCTCAGGCAGCTAGTAGCCAAATGATCAGTGGTGCCGTCCAGTCACTGGCTGGTCTGATGCGGTCACAGACCAGGGCAACACGGGCACTAACTGCTGCCACACTCGCTGCGTCAGCCAGGCATCGCCAGGGCACCCGCCGCGCTGCAGCAGCACAGCGGTCTGTCCTTCAGCAGATTGCTGCGCATGCTGCAGTGCTGGCCCGGGCGAGTGCCAGTGTCTCAGGCGACCAGCGAGCGCCTGCCATCAGCCAGCTTGCCCCCATTCCTGCAGCCGCCACTGCCACTCCCCCAGTGGAGCTGCCACGAGCTGCTGGACAGACTGATGCTGCCCAGCCACAGCTGCAGCAGTCACCAGCCGGCCCCTCGAGGGCCAGAGCTCATCTAGGCCGACCCCCAAGGGCATCTGCCGTCATGCCATGTGCCCCTCAGGAGCCTTCCCCCAGCCTTGCTGCAGCCACTGGGCTCACTTTGAGGAGGAGCAGCAGGGCGGGCAGGGGCCACACAAAGATGCCCAAGGCATCGCCCTCGCGGGCCAAAGAGTAGAATGTGTGGCCAGTTGTGTTTGTTTTTGGAGGCCGAGAATTTGATGTTAGTTGTTTGAAGGCCGAGGATGTGATGTTTGTTTTTTACTAAGGCCGAGGATGACGGCCATTTTTGTTTCACACTTTTGTTAATCCTCTCTAGGTTGTGGGAGCGAGTAATGTGTCTGAATGTTTTTTGGGGATTTCTTCTGTTTTTGTTTTTCATGTGGGAAGGGCTCTGAGTTTGTGCAATAAACAATTTTCTTTATTCATATTGTCCATGTTTGAACGTTGAAGTTTTGGTTGCCTTAACCGGCTGAGGGCTTGCGGAGTGGCTGCATTCATGTTCTTTCATTGGCACAAGCCATTCCCTGACAGGGGGCCTAGAACCTACGTTCAATAAGCCGCCGACGGGTGGCCCTTGCACCTTGTGCGTCCCTCCTGTGCTGGTCCTCCTCCTCATCCTCCTCCTGCTCCTCCTCCTGAGGTGGTGCTCCAACCTGAGGTGGCAGTGCCTGAGTCCTGCGGATAGCCAGGTTGTGCAGCATGCAGCAAACGACCACGAAATGGGAGACTCGCTCCGGCGAATACTGCAGGGCTCCGCCGGAACGATCCAGGCAGCGGAACCATTGCTTCAGGACGCCAATTGTTTGTTCGATGATGTTCCTGGTCGCTTGATGGCTCTCGTTGTATGCCTCTTCAGCAGGGGTCCTGGGCGCGCGGAGCGGGGTCATGAGCCAGGTACACAAAGGATAGCCTTTGTCCCCGATAAGCCATCCTCTTGGGTGAGGCTGTGCCTGGAACATGTCAGCCACAGTTGTCTGTCGCAGGATAAAGGCATCGTGGCTGCTGCCTGGAAAGCAGGCATTGACAGCTAGGATGCGCTGCCTGTGGTCACACACCAGCTGTACGTTGAGGGAATGGTAGCCCTTCCGGTTGCGGTAATCCTCGGCATTCTCCAGCGGTGCCCGCAAAGCCACATGTGTGCAGTCAATGGCGCCCTGCACCATGGGGAAGTCCGCTATTCTTGCAAATCCCATTGCCTGCTGCTGCTGCTTCTCCAGGGTCATGGGGAAGGAGATGAATTGACGTCTCCTTCTGAAAAGGGCATTGGTCACCTGGCGGATGCAGCAATGCACGGCGAACTGGGAGATGTTAGCAATGTCCCCAGCAGCGGATTGGAAGGAGCCGGTGGCATAGAAGTTCAGAGCCACCGTCACCTTCACTGCCACCGACAGAGACGTCCTGCACCTCAGCTGTGGCCGGAGATCTCTGTGAAGCAGCTGGCAGATCTCTGTGACCACCTCCCTTCTAAATCGCAGCCTCCTAACACACTGCTCGTCAGACATGTTGACATAGGAGAACTGCTGGCGGTATACCCTGAGTGGGTAAGGCCTCCCTTGCCGATGCCTGTTGCCCCCTCTGCGTCTAGCCAGGGCTGCCACTCTCTCACGGCGTCTGTGAGCCCTTTGGACGTAATGCTGAAAGCCAGCGTTGACAGCCCCCATATGCTGGCAAACAATGAAATCTCAATGAAGGCAAAGAGAATTACAAAGCTGTGGCCTGAAGCCAGAAATACCTGTCCTAGTGTTGGGCCAAAGCAGTAAGCTCTCTACCTTGGTCTCTCTCCAAAAATCCGTCTCAAAAGAGTGAGTGCTGCAAAATGGCTGGCCTTTATAGTGCAGGGGAAGTGCCCTTTAATTTGCGCTCCCCGCGGCCCGCGTCGGCTGTGCACCGTTCCACTCCACAGTCCTTAGGGCCGCCAGGCGCACAATGGGGCGGCGCGACTGAAGTTCTGGTTTGGGGCGCACAAAGGGCGTTGCACGAGGAAATTACGTCATGATCTGCGCGCGCAGCTGAGCGCGCGCAAAGACTTTGCGCCGGCGCTAAATGTCTACTGAAGTTGGGGGGAGGCGCAGATCGCGCTGTGCCCGGTCGCTAAGCGCCTAGCGCTCGAGATCTACTCCTCCTAAGGCGCTAACGGCTGGCGCACGCAACTGAATTTCTAGGCCTATGTGTTTTCTGTATTTATTGATCTACTTGCATGTTATTACATTTGTTGTATATTAATTTTAAAAAAGAACATTTCCTGCCATGACAGACCTTTTCCTTTGATTAACCAGCTGTCTTTCAGAAGTTCGGAAAGGGAGTATATCAATATTTGCAGAGAGGTTTGAAAACCACTACCTCAGAGATGCAGTGGGCCATTTAGTTTCTCATGCCCCCTGCCAAGGCATTAATCGTTATCACAGGAGTTCGAGAGTGGCCTAGCATCTGAGGCAGAGACACCTAGAAATGATGTGCAGTTAGAGAGAGAAAGCTTCTGTGTAGTTAGCGGGAGAGTTAGCCAGAGCTTCTGTGTAGTTAAAGAGGTTGATATTGAAGCATAGCTACTTGGTAAAGTCTCTTAACAAAGTCAGCTTGAGTTATGAGATGTTTATAGTCCCTTAAACAATGCAGTCCAGATTAACAGTTCACATAGTGCAGAAGAGCTTGTTGCCACCAGTATGAAGAATCCTGCTTGGATATGCTATCTACTGCTATTATCTTCCAAAATCCTAGTTGATGATTTAGGCGGACACTGCAGTGCAGTGCTGAGGGAGTGCTGCACTGTCGGAGCTGCCGTCTTTCGGATGAGACATTAAACCGAGACCCCGTCTGCTCGCTTAGGTGGAAGTAAAAGATCTCATGGCACTGTTTTGAAGAAGAGCAGGGGAGTTATCCTCAGTGTACTGGCCAATATTTATCCCTCAATCAACATCACTAAAAACAGATTATATGGTCATTATCATGGTGCTGTTTATGGGACCTTGCTGTGTGTCGACATTACAACAGTGCCTACACTTCAAAAGTACTTCATTGGTTGTAAAGCACTTTGGGACATCCTGAGAATGTGAAATGCGCTATATAAATGCAAGTCTTTCTTTTCTTTATGAGACCAATCAGTATGCTATAACTTCAGCGGTCCTGGTTTGTACATGACAGCAGTAAGAATTCAGGGTGTAAATGTATTTGGGCTTCAAATAACATCACCAATCAAGCAAAATCCTTTGAATCTGTACAATACTTGGATTAAATTCATTTTATTATTAAATTCACAGCTCCAGTTTATATATTTTTTAATATCTGTCATTATACATATTCGAATCTGTCATTATACATATTCGAACTCCGTCACACTTCAGAGTCACACTTGAAAATAACTTGTGTAAAGTTTATGCCGCATTTGCACTATATTCAGAAACCCGCAACATACCCACAACTGAAGAATCATTTAAAAAAAGTAGGAAGAGATAGGAATTTCAAAAGGGAATTGAACAAATACTTAAAGGTCTATGGGAAAAGGGCAGGGGACTGGGACTAGACTAATTGGATAGCTCTTTCAAAGAACAGGCAAAGGCACGATGGGCCGAATGGCCTTCTGTGCTGTATCATTCTATGACACTATGCTCCGTACAACATTAATTAGCCTCCAAATGACCTCAGGATGTACCTATTTAGAGCACTTCTCACTGGGAGGCGTTGAGTTGGTAGAAAACTTCTCAAAGCGGCCATTTTATGCCTACTGGAAAAGGGTTGTCAAGAAGCAAACTCTCCTTTTGTATATCACGTACTTTGCATTCTGTGGTATAACGCTACGGTCCAGTTAGGCAACAGCATATCCTCTAACTTATTGTGAGAAACATCACTGGAGATCTGCCAGTATTTAGATATTTTCTCCATGTCCCGTTTCTTTGATTTCGTTATCCCGCACTACTAAGTGAGAGGACAAAGGCGGGAAAATGGTGTTGAGGTGCAGATCAGCTGTGATCTAATTGAATGGCGGAGGAGCTGAATGGCTTACTCCTGTTCCTAACCAGGGTTCGCCAATTCTGCTGTATAGCTACCCAGTAGTAGGTGCTTAAGAATAACTCAGGATGACTTTTCCTACAGTCCTGAACTTTACTTGGTGCCTGTCCATGTTGCCAGAGATGAGATTCAAAACTCATTATGTGGGGAATAGCCAATAACACTGCACTAATCAAGGTCCTACTGCACCTTGACATAATTAATTGGTACCTTCTCTAGCACAATATCCTTTGAATCAGTTTCTCTTGTCTGGAGTACTGGCTTCAAGTGCTTAAAGGAGAAGTAAGGTGTATGGTAAGTACTTTTTATAGAGGAAAATAATGGTCTTTATCAGAAATGTTTTAACGTTTTTTACTTAAACTCAATTGTAAACAGCGCTGAACATGATTTCAATTCAGACTCAAGGATGCCGATTTTCCAGCATGTTCCATGGTTTTTTCTGGAGTTGCCTGACACCTGAGCCTTCAAGGCTGTCTGAAATTGTGTCCCTGCCGTTTGCAATGGAGCAGTTCAGGGACACGTGGGGATGTTTCCCCATGATCCGCTGTGGCTCAGTGGGTAGCACTCTCTAGGTGGGAGGGGCTAGGAGTGAGCCAGGTGTTGCTGGTTGCCTGATTGCTGCTGGGAGTTGGAGGGAGTTTTGTAAAAAGTTGGTGGTGGGTTTTGGGGTTTTGTTTTCAGGTTTTAGGGCCTTTTTTGGCCCACAAAAACAGCCAGATGGCTGCTGAGGGGTCCGGAGTGCCGGGCCCCTCAGAGGACAATGTTCCCAAGAGGAATTTAATTAGGGAAGAAACTGTGGTGGGAAAGGAAAAAAAAAAGGCCCAAAGATTTGGGCCGGGACCTCAGGAGGTTTGGTAAAGAAAACACGGTGGTGGTGCAGTGTGAAGATAAGAAGATTCGAGCTTGGGATATTATCCAGGCGGTTCATGAGGACTGTGACGAGGGAAGCTGCTTTGCCTGCCGACCAAAGCCAAATGTGGGATTCGAGGTGACGGTCAGTGGCCGTGAGGAGGTGGAACGACTGTTACTCAGTCTGAAAGTTGGTGAGAAATTCTTGGTGGTGACTGCTATATTCAGAGGAGGTGGTGGTTTCATTTTTAAACCTGCCAGTTTACATTGAGGACAAAGTGCTAAGCAAGAAGTTGGAGTCATGGGACATAAAAATCTGTTCTGCAATAAAGAGGAGGTATTATCCGGGAACACGGGTAGCAGACGGAACCCGGTATGTAAAGGTGCGGTTCCCTGAGGGGGTGAGGTCACTGCCGTACAGTATGAAGTTCGAGACACTGGAAGGAGTGCAGTACTTTCGTGTGCTGCATGATAACCAAGTAAAGGTGTGCTATTATTGTCTTCGACATGACCATCTTGTAAGAAACTGTCCAGACCTGTATTGTTACAATTGCGGTGAGTCGGGACACATTGCTCGGAGCTGCAAGGCGGAGAGCTGTGGGGTCTGTCGTAAAGGCCCCACCCGCTGTGAGTGTGTGGCAGAAGGGAGCGATATGAGTGATGAGCAGATGGGAGAAGGAGCAGGATATGAGTGTGGAATGGCTGGAGGAGCGGTGCAGTCGGAGGACACAGCCGGTAAAATGAAGGAAAAAGGAGCACAGGAAGAGGCAGAGGATGGCGGAGCGGAGAACGGGATGGAGATGGCGGAAAACACGCCGAGTGCTGTGGAGGGGAACAAAGACAGCAGCGGGCAGTGAGGGTCGAGTGCAGACTCGAGCCTTAGTGCAGTTCGGCTCCCCCTGGGGAGTCTGGTGTCTGCGGGGGGAGAGGAGGCGGGAGCGGGGTGTGTGGTGGATGTGGGTGCTCCGGGGAGAGGCGGGAAGTCAGATATCTTGGTGAGCGGGAGGGGGCAGGACGGGGAGAGGGTGCAAGAGGCAGGAGCTTTAAAGGGACAGCAGGATGGGATCGGCGCGATAGAGACGTCAGAAGGGAACAATTTAGGTGCGCCATTGTCCCATGGAGTGAGGGAACAAGGTGCAAGGGTCAGAGGTGGAGATGTGGTCGAAGGGGGCGGCACAGTGGGAGAAACTGCGATAGCAGGAAGACTCTCTATGGGAGATGAAGTATCTGACGGGGAGCAGGATTATGTATCTGACGGGGAGCAGGCACAGGGGGTTGCAGAAGAGCTTGAGTGTGAGGAATTAGAGGGGGACAGAGACATGGAAGTCGGGGGTGGGGTGGCATCATGTGGAAAGGGAAAGGTTAGTGAGGGGCAGAAGGAGGGAGAAAGGGCAGCTCCTGGGCCCAAACTTAATGCAAGGAAGAGGCTGAAACAGCAGGGAGGGGTCAAACAGGAGGTGAAAAAGAGCCGGAAGCTGCAGGAAAAAGCAACAGCTGTCCAAAAAGTTGAGAAGGAGCATGAGAGGAGGGAAGAGCCAGAGATTAAATGATGGGGAGATTATCGGGCATACTTCCCTTCTTTGGAGCCATGATTACATTGGTCTCGATTAATGTGAACGGTCTGAGGGGTGAGAAGAAATTGCAGCAGTTGTTGCAGGGTTTTAAAGGCACGGACTTGTTGTGTCTGCAAGGAACCTTTTGGGATGAGGATATTCTAGAAAGAGTTCAGAAGGTTTGGAAGGGAGGGGTGTTTGCAAGTTGTGCAAACAATAACCATAGAGTGGTGGCTGTTTTGGTGAGTCTGTCCATAGAAGAGAACGTTGCCTTGGTGGACAAGGACACTGAGAGGAGATTTTTACGGCTAAGGGTAAAAATGGAGGGATTTAATTGTGATCTCTGTAATATCTATGCACCAAACGACCATTGCAAGCGTCGCGAGTTTTTTCGGGGGTTATTCACTGAAGCGGCAGAGGTGGAAAATCCTTGTATAGTGGGGGATTTTAAGGTATTTTTATCTCGGATGGACGTTTCAGCCCAGATGACCTTTAAAGATGATAACTCCAGAGGGATGATTGTAAAAATGATGGCAAATTTAAATTTGAGAGACTTATGGAGGGACCAGAACCCCATAAAAAGGGAGTTTTCCAGAGCAGGTTGGGTGGGTGATGTTTTAAAACAGAGCCGAATAGATTTTGTGTTAATGCAGGAAGGGTTAAGTTCGGAGGTGATGGAGATTTATTATAAAAAAGTATTTTTTAGTGATCACTCAGCTTTGGTTCTTAGAATTAGGAACAGCAGAGTTAAGATCGATTCAGGGGTGTGGATTTTAAACAATCAATACCTGAAAGAAATTGCTTATAAAGAAGGGATTATAAATATAATAAAGAATGCTCGGAAGGAATCTTTGTTCTTGAAAGAAAGAAGAGTTTGGTGGGACAATTTCAAATATGAGGTAAAAGTTTTTTCGGAACGTTATGGGAAAAAGAGGGCGGCAGCTAACTGGCATCGAGAAGAGAATATAAACAAAAGGTTTACGAATGTCTGTAAAGCAGTTGACGGAGGGGATAAGGGAGCTGAGACTAAGTTTTGGGTGCTAAAGGAAGAGTGGGAATTATTGCAAGCTGAAAAATGCAAGGGGGCCATTCTCCGTGCAAAGGCTAGAGATGCATTGGAGGGCGAAAGATGCACTAGATATTTTCTAGAGCAAGAGAAGCTGCGACAGAGATTATCGTTAATTGAGGAGTTGAAGGTTGGGGAGAAGATCATTCATGAAAGTGGGGAGATTTTAGAGGCGGCTAGCAGCTTTTATCAAGAGTTATATACAAAAGAAGACATTTCCAATTTGGCGATGGAGAAGGTTACTGCTTTTATTGAAGAGGGTTTAAAGGAGGATGAGAGAAGCATGTGTGATAAAGAAGTAGGATTAGCGGAAATAAAAGTAGCAATAAGTGGAATGAAGCGAGGGGGCAAAAGCCCAGGGTCCGATGGACTAAGTGCAGAATTTTATAAGGAATTTTTCGAGATTTTAAGTCCATTGCTCTTAGAAGTTTTTAAGGAAATTAAAATTGAAGGAAGCCTGGCCCCATCTATGAGCTTAGCTTATATAAAAATAAAGGGTTAGACGGGATCTGAAGAATTGGAGGCCCATCACATTATTAAATGTGGATTATAGGATCTTTTGAAGGAGGTGTTACCGGAGATAGTTTGGCCCTCTCAGTCCTATGGAGTCATAGGCCGGGACATCGCAGACTCTGTGGTCTCAATCCGAGATGCGATAGAGCTCATGGAAGAGAGTGGGAGGGAGGCTTATGTATTAAAGATAGATCAAGAGAAAGCCTTTGATAGGGTCTCTCATGAGTTTTTATTGAAGGTTTTGGAAGCATTTGGTTTCAAGGAAAATTTCATTCAGTGGATAAGGATTTTTTATTCAAACATATTTAGCTGTGTTAAATGTAATGGTTTTTTATCCAAGTATTTTCCGATACAGAGATCAGTGAGACAGGGTTGTCCCCTGTCCCCATTGGTAGCAGAACCATTAGGTTACATGATGCGAAAGAAACAAGGTGCAGCTGGGATTGTGGTCCCCAGTTCTGGGCTGGTGTCGGTGATACACCAATATGCAGATGACACAACCTTAACATTGAGAAATGGGGAGTCAGTGAGGAAAGCTATGGAGGTAGTGGAGGAATATTGTAGAGCTTCAGGAGCCAGAGTGAATTATAGTAAGTCCCAATGCCTGGTTGCAGGGAGGGGTAGGGGGGAATGGTTGGGGGAATGTCCCTTTAAGGTGGTGGAGGTTTTGGAAGTTCTGGGGGTGCATATGGGGTGCAAGAAAGACAGGGATGAAGTGGATCGATTAAATTGGGAACCGAAGGTTATGAAAATTAAAAAGATTTGGGGAAGATAGGAAAGAAGGTGGTTGAAAGTGCAAGGAAGAGCGACAGTGGTGTCCGCTCTCCTGCTATGTAAGCTATGGTACTTATTGACGGTGGAGGATATTCCTGAGTGGGCGGAAAAGTCCATCCGAGAGGCTTGTGTGAGGTTTTTATGGGAAGGGAAACCAGCCTTGGTGGCATACAATACCATCATTGGACGGAGAAATCAGGGAGGACTCAATTTTCCAGATATTGATTTGAAATAGAAATCCTTTAGAATCAAATGGGTGAAGAGATTTCTTCAGAAGTCACATACAAGTTTTTGGAAGAGTTGTTTTGAGCATTTTTTAAAACGATGTGGGATAGGAGGGCAGGGGATATTGTATATGGAATACAATAATATGTTTTTGAAATCGATTAAGCTTCTCCCTAGGTTTTATAAGGGGGTTGTAGAGACTTGGGCTCAATTTTTAAAGAGTGTGCAGTTTATGCCCAAGGGGGCTGAGGAATTTTTAGAACAGCCCTTATTTTTGAACAGGTGGGTCAACATCAAAGGAGAGGTTTTATTTAATCAAGCTTTTATAAAAGCTGGGATTATATCTGTGAAAGATGTATTATACGAGGTAATTCCAGGTTGGTTGCCGGAAGCAATAGTGAGGGACATGGTGTTGGAGGAGGATCAGGAGGTAGAAGGAAAAGCAATAGGAATCATGTATGAGAAGATTGTGAGGGCAATGCCACAGGATTGGATGGAAGAAATAAATGTGGAAATCTCCAAAGGAAGTAAAATGCGTCCTGCTTTTCCAAACTTTGTACTGGAGAAAGGGGGAGAGTTGGTTCAATTTGACAACTGTAATACTCGAGATTTCTATGAGGTATTCAGAGAATGGAGATTCAAGACACCTGCTGGTCAGGAGTTTTGGCAGGGTATATACCCACAGCTGGACTTCAACAGGATTTGGAAGGGAGTGTGGGCGAATTTTAAATGCCCAGAATGGATTGAACTGGATTTCAAATTGGCTCATAACCGGATTTTTACCATGACGGTCTTGTGCAAGATTGGACGAGTGGAGGCGGCAACTTGCCCAATGTGTGGGACACGGGATGAGACTCTGTCCCATTTACTGGTTTTATGTCCACAGTTAAATGACTTTAAGTACTATGTTCGACAGTTGTGTGAAGCCTTTTTGCTGGGTGGGGACCGAAGAGCGAGAATGGGAATCCCGTGGGACTCAATTTTGAGATGGGGATTGCAGGAGAGTCTGCCCGAGCCTAACGGAGCGGCAATTAATTTAATGTTCAGTTTGGCTAGATTCGTGATTGTGCAAAGAAGGAATGCTCTGTTTTTTAAGGGGAGGTGAATCAATCTAAAAGAGTATTTTAAATATAAGCTAAAAGGTCATTATAAGGCTCTGTGGATGTTTTATTCTGAAAGGAATTTAAGGACAGTATTTTACAACCAATTTTTATAGTACAATCGATTAATATATGTTACAGGAGACAAATTAAACTTCAGGTTTTGATGTTAAAATGTGGTGGCGGAATGGCTGTGCAGAGCGGCAGAATTGATTTGTATCATACAATGAAATGATCATGATGTTGTAAATGTTCTTAATGTTCAATAAAGTAATTTAAAAAAAAGTGAGTAGCACTTTTGCTTCTGAGTCAGAAGGTTGTGGGTTCAATTCCCACTCCAGAGACTTGAGCACAAAAATCTAGGCTGACACTCTAGTGCATTACTGAGGGAGTGCTGCACTGTTGGAGGTGCCGTCTTTCAGATGAGATGTTAAACTGAGGACCCGTCTGCTCTCTCAAGTGTATGTAAAAGATCCCATGGCCACTATTTTAAAGAAGAGCAAGAGAGTTCTTCCCCAGTGTCCTAGCCAATATTTATGGCTCAATCAACATCACAAAAACAAATTATCTGGTCATTATCACATTGCTGTTTGTGGGAGCTTGCCGTGCGCAAATTGGCTGTCGCGTTCCCTACATTACAACAGTGACTCCACTTCAAAAGTACTTCATTGGCTGTAAAGTGCTTTGGGACATTCTGAGGTCATGAAAGGTGCTATAGAAATGCAAGTTCTTTCTTTATAGTGAACATCCTTGGAGCAGTCTGGGAGGGAGGGGGATCCCACTCCATGTCGGTGACAAAAGGAACATTTTTAAAAAGACTTAAAAAAGAAATTTCTGGGAATAAGATTCATTCCAATCCAAGCACATGATCGTATGTTAAATCAAACAAGGAAGCAATTCATTGTAACCTTAGGGAGCGCCTGTAAACAAAGCCAGTGATGCTACTTAAGGGAGAGTGGTGAAACTACAGCTGTTTACAATTATAGCTTATTATGTTGATGCTTTATTGCCATCCCAAGAATGACTCATTTTTCTGTAATAAAATGTCATAATTAATCTTCAACATTAACCTATAATTTTAATAAAAAGCAGTAAATTGGCACCCAACACAGTGATGTTGGCATAGTGCACACAGAGCAGGAGAAAGTTAGCCTTCCCATGAACACCCAATTGAGCTGATTAAACACGGTTTATTTTGGGTCCAAAACACAAGGGGCGAAAAATTGAGCTCATTAGTGGCCGTCTTTTTGGGCACTACAGGTATCCTTAGGGTTCCAAAATGGCGTCCACAGTGCGACACTTCTGATAGAAAGTGCGCCGGGCGCCATCATGGTAAAGGGGTCAGCGCGTGCGCACTTGATGTCTGCCAGAAGCATGCAGAGCAGGCAGATCATGACGTCAATTATCGTGCAACGCTGATTTGACACCAGCGCTGCCATTTTGGAGCTCCATGCTCCAGCCGACGCCCTCTCTTAAGCTCGCACAGCTGAACATGCATTAAGCAGCGTGAAGGACCCTCCACCAGCGCTTATTTAAAGGAATCATCAACTACTTACAGGTTAGTTGCTGGTTGATTTCTAATGGTTGTTGCTACAATTCTACACGTTTTTGGTGCTTTCCATAGGTGTTTCAAGTTTCAAAAGTCCACAGGGATTGGTGCGGCAGGTGCTGAAGTATTTTTTGCTGATTTCAAGGCTTCTGCACAAACCAGTTGCTTCCACACATGGGTGCACTAGTAGACCTTCCACTTGGAATCGAGCATGATGGGGGGAATGAGCAGAGGCCACGCAGAGCAGGACAAGCTGCTAGAAGAGGGAGGAGGGGAGAACGGCTCTCAACAGGAGGCCATATCAGCCCAGGGTGTTCATGGAGCAATTCTCCTACCTGAACCTCAGCGACGACCAATGTTTGAGATGTCTGAGCTTCACTAAGGAGGTCGTCACTGAAATCTGCCACCTGCTCCAGCCACAACTGCAACCTCAGAGCAAGGCAAGGACCACATTGCCAGTGGCTGGGAAGGTGACCGTGGCCATGAACTTTTATGTGTCTGGCTCCTTCCAGGCTGCTGCTGGAGATATTAGCAACCTCTCGCAGTTTGCAGTGCATTGCTGCATAAAGGAGGTCACTGAGGCTCTCTATTCATAGAGAGATAACTTCATTTCATTCCCTCTTGCCAGAGACATGCAGGCGGAGCGACCTCGAGGGTTTGTAAGGATTGCAGGCTTCCCCATGGTACAGGGTGCCATTGACTGCACGCACATCGCTTTGCGTGTATCTCCTGTCAACTCTGCCATGTACTGGAAGCGAGAGGGATTCCACTCCCTCAACATGCAGCTGGTGAGTGACCATAGGCAGCGCATCATGCAGGTCAATGCCCGGTATCCTGGCAGCAGTCATGATGCCTTCATTCTGTGGCAGTCTGCTGTGGCAGCTGTATTTCAGCCACCGCAGAAAACCAAAGGGTGGCTGCTGGAAGCCATGCCGCCACATGAAATGTGACAGAGCAGACCATTGGCGTGCTGAAGCAACAATTCCGCTGCCTGGACGGCTCTGGAGGAGCCCTGCAGCACTCGGCTGAGTGGGTCTCAAGGTTTGTGGTGGTATGCTGCATGCTGCACAACCTGGCCGTCATGAGGGAACAGCCCTTGCCACCACCTATCAAGCAGGAAGCTGAAGAGCAGGAGCACAAGAAACAGGGGGCACAGTTTCAGGATAAGGGGTCGCCCATTTAAGACGGAGATGAGGAGGAATTTCTTCTCTCAGAGGGTTGTGAATCTTTGGAATTCTCTACCCCAGAGAGCTGTGGAGCCTAAGTCAGTGAATATATTCAAGGCGGAGATAGACAGATATTTGAGCTACAGGGGAGTCAAGGGTTATGGGGAAAAGGCAGGAAAGTGGAGTTGAGGCCAAGATCAGATCAGCCATCATCTTGTTGAATGGCGGAGCAGGCTTGAGGGGCCGAATGGCCTACTCCTGCTCCTATTTCTTATGTTCAGGAGGAAGAGGAGGTGGAAGAGGAAGGGAGGCTGCAACCTAGACAGCCCCTTTCTGTCCGAGCTGTACGTGAAGAACTAATTCAAGGGCGATACCAGTAACCTCAATCCCAATTCACCATTCACCAACAGTTCCACACTCCTTAACTTCACTCTGTCACTGACCATCTCATCGTCCCCTTGGTCACAATGCAAAAATAAAAGCCAACACAAAATATACATTTCAAACCAAATTTATAAATTAAATCATGCCATATTGCCAAACTTAAACTAATCGCCCTTGTGCATTCCCTTGGTGCCTGTCTTCCATGTGCCTTTGCCTGTCCTACTGCTCCTATGAAGTGCTACCCCAGTGGCTGCAGCATGGCTGGTGGAAGGCTGCTGACTTTCAGTGTGGGAGGCTGCAGATGGCCATGGAGGATGGCTTTGAGCAGCTCTGAGCCTAGAAGACCCCCACTTCAGACTGCACCATCTCAGCATGGGCGGCAGCAGTCTGGGCAACAACAAGGGCACTGGCGGAGTGGCAGGGGTGGAAAGATGAATGCTGCCATCCTGAAAGAGGAGAGCAGGCTTGTGCTCCATGGCGCCTCTGTCACGCCCCCAGGACGGCACCTCAGCAGTCCTAGTTATCTGTTGGAGAACAGATTGATGGACTGCTGTGACACCCTGCAAGCCCCTATGAACACTGGTATCCACAGCCATGATGGCAGCAGTCTGAGCTTCCACTGTAGCACTCAGACGTTTGGTGGCTGCTTGTGCTGCAATGGAAGCTGAGACATCGGCCATCAGACGCTGCATCATGGTTGGGTCCACAAGTGTGTTGATGGAGTTGGCCACCACTTCCATGTTGGAAAGGATGGGCTCAAGCTCTGCGCAAAGCCCTGTGCCAAGTTGGTGCCGGACTCCTCCATGCTCCTTGAGATTGAATGCAGGCTTCCTGGCAGGCTTCCCAATGCACCGAGCATTTCATTGTGTACACCCATCAGCCTTCTTCTGTAGCCTGGCCCCTCGAAGGCCTCGTATGAGCCCTCTGCAGCAGAACTTGTGTGCGACCTCACCCGCTAGCAAGCTGGCACCTGTGCTATCCTTGCCCCCTACCCTGGCTTCTGCGCACTTATGCCCAATGTCTCACCACATGCAGATCTTGCCTCCATCCTATCCTCTAAGATACGCAGTGTCAGTATTTGAGCTGGTGGCTGCGAGTGTGAAATCAAGTGATGGTGTGTCTTCATCATCACTCTCTTCTTGGTGTTCCTTCACTGCCTGGCCAGGTTGCACCTCTTGGATATCTGAAAGGAAAAAGGAACAAGGGTAAGGTTGGGCTGAGGGGAGAGAGGAATGTAAGAAGTGCATGCTTACACCATCTGCAGCTTGTAAGTCAGAAAAGATTAAGGATGAGGGGGAAGTGAGATGTGAGAAGGAGGATTAGGTATGAACATACCGTCATCTTCAATGGATTCAGCCCCACCGCTGGCCACGGCCTCAGCAATAGCCCTTCCAATAATGGCTAGCACAGTCTCCTCCAAGAGGGTTAGAACATGCAGGCGTGCCTCTCCCCCTCTGGTTAGTTCCCGCTGCCTCCGGTTGTGCACCACCTTCTCCTGCAAGAGAGAGAGAAGTTTGTCAGTGAGTGTCATGCAATATGTTTGGGTAATGTGGCTGTCGTGGTTGAATAGCTGGCAGTGTGTGCAAGCTGTGAGATGTGGGTGTGAGGTTTGCAACAGCGCTAAGTGTGTGAGGGTGTGGTGAAACATATGAATGTTAGCTATGAGTCCTGATTGATAGAGATTGTTGGTAGGTGAGTGATGGGGGAGTGGTGAATTGAGCAGTGGCTGAGGCTAGTGGTGCAGTTGGTGGGACATGGCATTTGAAGATGAATTCACTGACCTTGACCACTCGTGTGAGGTCATTAAACTTCTTGCAGCACTGCATCCAGGTCTTCAGGGCTAAACTCCTGGCATTGGCCTCCGCGGCTATCTGCTCCCACTGCCTTCTCACAGTGTGTCCTGGAGGGCCTTCTGCGCCTCCTGCGGACACAGGACATCTCTCCTCCTTTCCACCTCTTCTACCAAGACCTCCAGTGCAGCGTCGGAAAACCTTGGTGCATGCTCTCTCCCATGGTCAGCCATTGTTCTTTGTTGCACAGCACCATTCTGAATGATGTCAGCACCTCCAGCAGCCACAATGCACCTTCTCTTTAAGAGGTGCAGGCTAGCTTTAAGCAGTGCAGGCTAGCTTTAAGTAGTGCTAGTAAGTAACGATATTGGGCCCCCTGCTGATGTGCGTAGCCAATGAACAGCACAGTTAGCGCTGGCTACACGCAGCAGTCATTACAATGAGCAGGCAGCACGAAGTTGGTGTGCTGCCTGCATTACATTAAACGGGCACATCGCGATCCCTGCACCCATTCTAATTTAGCCCCCAAGAGCTTATATCAAAATTCAGTTCTTCAAAACTTTGTAATTCTGGAAGTTTTGTTTGAGCTGCATTTGGTAACTGGCTATAGAGGAACCAGATAGTGATTGATGAATAGATTATTTGAGCTAGAAAGGAATGGGAGAACTAAAGGGCATGGGTATAAAACACAAAAGCAAAGAGTTATGTTAGGTGTGAGTATTTCTTTTCACAGAGAGTCAGTGATCTCTAGAATAGATTACTAATGCACACGGTAAATATGGGATCACTGGAACCCTTCAAAAGGTTGCTGGGCGAGTTCCTGAAAGCAGAGGACATCTTGAGTTATAGTCGGTAGGTGACAAGGAGCAAGGGTTATTGATATGAGTTACTGCAGTCCCCTGGCATTTGCTTGATTGCCTTCAGGGATCAGAGAGGAATTTCCCAAGGATTTTTTCTTAAACTGCCCTCATTTTTTTTTCTCTGTTTCTTTACCTTTTCCAGGAGATTGTATGACTGGGTGGGCGGGTTGATGCTGCACCTGGGCCGCGACATGTCGAGACGGGATGGGCACGAGGGACCCGATGGGCTTTTTTTTCTTGTGCTTTTTCGTAGATCCCTTTCCCTTTGGAAAATCGGGAATTCTCCTTTCAGACGGGAACAGTGTGGCTGAAACTCTTGCTGATTGTGTGGTGTGATGCACTACACATGAGTTTACTGCAGTGGAGGAAATAATGCAAAGCTCGTTCCCCACTCCCTTCACCTCAGCCATCTGGTGCCAGTAGCACAATGTGATACGCAGTGGCCAATGACGGGAACAGCTGCCGCCGATTTTCCTCGATTTACCCCTTGGCCAATTTTCTGGGTGTAAAATGAGTGCAAAGCACACCAATTTAACCATGGGATGGTCTACACTCAATCTGCGCAAGCGTTGGCCTCACTGCTAAAGTCGTGGGGCCCTTGTCTAGGCATCCCGGGCTGACACCTAAAACAAGTGTTAGGACCCTTAAATATGTAAATTGTGAGCCTATAACCCATTGAAGGGCCTCTTTGTGAAATTTTTCGGCGATGAGCAGGGCGGGTGTCGGGCCTGGCCCACTAACGATTCTTTGGCGGAGAATTTTTTTAACTGTTCCAGCAGAGCAGGAGTTCGATGGTTGCGCACCCACCCCAACGCCTGCTCCAAACCCCACCGTCCTCCACCCCAGGGCTTACCTGAGAGCTGCTGCCAGCGAGGAAGGCGACCTGACATTGATGTCTTTGCCCCGGGCGAGCTGCCTGTGGAGGCGTGACCAAGACCGCCAGCACAGGCCGAGTATGGTGCTGAGGCCCGAGCACCGATTTCCATCGCTCCTCGGGCCTGTCAGTTCGGGCATGCGCTGGTCGCCTAGCGCCGAGTCTGGGCCCAGTAACAGGCCCAGACCAAAATCTACCTCAATTGCTGTGTGAAGTGGTTAAAAAACTAGTGCTGCTGTACAAAAAAAGAGCCAATCTGATCAATCTCAAACTGTAGCACAGCAAATATCTACTGAATGAGCTTTCAGTTTTTATCTTTAAATAAACTAACGTCCTATTATGAACTAATTCAAGTCAGTTTAGCTGATCAGAGAAGCTTGACACTGCTTTGTGCTAAGTGCATGAACCAGATTCCTTGCCTGGCTTGCGATCATAATCACTGTCTCCCTGGAGAAGCAGGAAGCCATAAAATAAACAAGTATTTACAAGTCTAGGCTGAGGGAAGGCAGTTCTCTTAAAAATCACTGAAGCATGTATTGATCAAGACTTGGATTAAAGCCCAGAAGATTTTTCCACAGATTATGCAATTCTGCAATTTAATTTATTACATTTGCAATTAAATACTTTAGGTTGGAAAAAGAATCAATGAACTCGACTGATGTTTCATTTACAATGCTGGGAATTTATAGCCCTTGTATTTTCAGTGTGTATTTATATTACTTTGTAGCTAATGTGCACACAACAGGGCATTGTCACTTTTGTCTATAGTGCATGATTTGTGGATGGCTTTTGATGTGGTTACTCAGCCTATTTTTTCAGTCCAGCATTGCTGCTATATATTTGGGTTTTATGCTTGCTAAATCTTGCCTGCCAATTTTTATGGCTTTACTCTGCTGGCAGGGGCTGATTGGCATTGCTGTTGATTAATGGGTGATTTGTACACTGTGCTTTAACATGTTAAGTTATCCTAGTATTTTGGTTCAGGTTCTGAGTGTGCATTCTTCTATAATTACCTTAATGATACGATATGGTTGAAGAATGAGCTGATTGAGTTAAAGTGGTGGTTATTTGCAGTTACAGCTATCGGGCAGATGTTTGTCTGTACCACATGGGTCTCGAGCGTGGCTTGGACAGAGCGCAGAGACAAGAGTCTGGCCTTGAGAAGCCCATGCTCATAACAGAACCTGCCTGCAACGGAAGGGAAATCGGGCTGGTTCTGTCATGGCCTTGCGAATCCTAACTTTTACTCTCTAACGCCCAGAAGGTAAAGATAAAAATCTAACCCAATGTCAGCATTACCTGAGATTGTGCTGCAGGTGCCGTCTTTCAGATGAGACATTAAATCGAGGCCCCGGCTGCAACTCTCAGGTGGACGTAAAAGATCCCATGGCACTATTTGAAGAAGAGCAGGGGAGTTCTCTCCTGTGTCCTGGCCAATATTTATCCCTAAAACAGATTATCTCAAATAATGTTTGTGGGACCTTTCCTACATTGCAAACTACACTTCGAAAGTACTTAATTGGCTGAGGTCGCAAAAGGCGATATATATTAACGGAGGTCTTTCTATCTTTTGACGTGAAATTTATTTTAAAAGTTGGTTTGGGAAAGGGCTTGCCTTTCCTTTAGAAATTAAGCAATGGGGTCCACCAATGATTTGGTGAGGTGGCTTCATTGCCAAGTGTATTGTAAGTTTATCCATTTACGTCAGTCTGAGTGAGTTCTTTACTGTTGATTATTTTTGTTTTATTTACTGGGTGCACTTTCAAATAGGAACACAGGGTCAGATTTGCATCTCCACTGAACATCAGAGATATGTTTCAAACTGATTCTTATTGACTGCATTCAATTCCGATAAGTCAATATCCTAGTAGCAGCTAGACTGTACACAATGATCCCAGGACATCGTGATTTCTCTATGATTATACTAATATCTATTATACATTATACAGTTATACCAGAGGAGCCACATAGTCTAGGAAGATCCCAGGTTGGAACCCTGGTCTGCGGTGGGTTAGCTGATCTCAACTCGGTCAGCGGCAAAAGGCTTTAAGACACATGGGCTAGGGAGGGGACAAGTCAGCTGGAATAGTCCTGATCGCTATTCAGTACTCTTGTGGAAATGTATGTGTGGGGACATTGAGTAAAGGTAGAATGGGGCTTGGCTGTGAGGTTTCCCAATGATTGATCAACATTCTGACACTGTGCAGGTTTGCCCATGAATAACAACAACTTTCATTTATATAGCACCTTTAACGTAGTAAAACATCCCAAAGCGCTTCTCGGGAGCATTGAGACAGAATTTGACACTGAGCCACATAAGGAGGTATTATTAAGGTTTTTAAGGAGCGTCTTAAAGGAGAAGAGTGAGGTAGAGAGGCGGACAGGTTTAGGGAGGGAATTCCAGAGCTTGGGGCCCAGGCAGCCGAAGGCTTCCTGCCAATGGTGGGGTGAAGGAAGTCGGGTGAGGATGCATAAATGATCAGAATTGGAGGAGCGCAGAGATCTCGGAGTGTTGTAGAGCTGGAAGAGGTTACAGAGCTAGGGAGAGGCGAGGCCGTGGAAGGAGTTGAAAACGAGGATGAGAATTTTAAAATCAAGGCGTTGCCAGACCGGGAACCTGTAAGAACAGCCTTTGGATGAGGTACCATAGTGGGGCAGTCACCTAAGGAACCTCACTCCAGCATGAGTCACCACCTTTGGGAATGGGCCGGGAAGGTGCAATGCAGAGAAAAGCTGATGGAAACCTGTTTTGACAAAACTTGTGCACGGTGTGGATTTTCTTTGGAAATCTGACTGCCTGACAGTTAAATGAATCTAAAACGGTGTACATCAAAACTGATGTGGAGCAGAGTGCACAAGTTTTTATCAAAACAGTTTTTTTTTCTTCCTCCAACTTTCCATCAGATTTTCTCTCCATAGCGTCACCCCCGCCCCCAAAGGCGGTAACTCATACTTGGACGCCCTAAGTCCATCGAGGTGATCGGAGGGAGGCGATTAACTGAACATTGTGGCCCTAATGAACTGTACTTTACCATTGAAAGCTCCATTCCCTTTTGAAAAAGTTTTGCAGCTTGCCTGCAACTTTCAAGTTTCTTATCTGATCTTCGAATGGAGTGGACAACATCTGGCATAGATGGAGTTTTCAGTTCTAATTGTCTCAATCAAGTAGAAAGGAACAGGCTTAGAAGTTGCACTTTCATAGTACAAGTTGGACTTTCCTTATTTGCCATTTTTCTCCCCTCTTCTGAAGGGGCTGAGTCTTGCCGGCAGCTCTCTGGTATCTGGGCCTAAAGGCCGTTCTCCATGTGAGCTGGGTAGGCTACTCGGCTGTGATGGGCATCCTCATTCCGATATCCACACATGTACAATTTCCAGCAGGGGGGGGGTGGTCACAGGAGAGTAGCCGGGAGTGAGAACTATGGCTGATTTTTCCCTTCCCTAAACCCACGAGTGCTGAGGCCAGTTACTGCGACCCTACTCTGTCCTGGCTGACATCACCTAACTTAGGACAGAGCAGGGATTGGATCTGGGACCTCTCTGGCTTGTACAGCCCAGTGCTACTATGGGTATTGGCGTTTACCAGTGAGTCGTTGGAGGTGATGCAGAGGTTATATCTAAACTATAGCATGGCCGTGTAAGCCCCGTTAGGGAAGTTACAGCCAGTCGGGAGCAACTGATGTACAATTTCTGCTGCTGCAAGGCTGTGGTGTTGAAAAGAAAGTTTGTACTGCAATCAATGTGATATCTTCTGCCGAATAAACCATGGTAAAAAAAAATAATTCCTTTATAGCAGCAGACATGATGTGACGTGATGAGGTGACTTCATTGTACAGTCCTCTGCGTATCTCTCCTTTAGCTCCCTCCACCAGTTGTCAATCACTGGTCCCTTCTTACATTTCTTTCTCCTGTAAGTTATCCTCATCTTTGGTTGGGCTGCTACTGAAAGAGTTGGTTGCTGGCCTACTCCTCGGCCCATGCTAACACCCCTTATAGACGTCGATCTGAAGGTGCAAGGGACTGCACAATTGTAATTCTTAGCCCTCTAACTTTCCCTCCTCCTTGCAGGAAAGGCACCACAGTGCGTCCCTGGCACTTAGCGGAGCTCAGATTGGGAACTAATTAGAGTGGGAATTGGAGCTACACTTAAATCTTGCTTTGTGACTCTGAGCATTACTGCTGTCATACTCAATGATAGCATGGCATCGTAACACAGCCAAGGGACTGATACAGCCAGTTGTCTGTAATGATGTTGCCTTAGTGATGTGGGTGCAGACCTTTATCATATCATGCAATGGTGCAGAACCTTAGCAGGTCAAGGAACTGCACCAGCAAGACCTATTGCCTTGATAAACTTAATTCTAAGATGATCCAGTGTTTGTAAATCAGAAGAACAAAGACCTGTATTTCTAAATTGAAACATTTAATTTGCAATTTAGCACCGAAATGTATGAAATGTGTCTGTGCAAATGTACAGCTGAATCTTCTGAAAAAAATGAATTCTTCTGAAATGAGGATCCCAATGATTCAGTGGGTCAATGCATTACCTAGTGTGATACTGGTTTAGGAAGGTGCCTCGCTTGAGCCTTGATCTGTGCTGACACAGATAAAGAAAAAGAAACAAAGAAAGACTTGCATTTCTATAGCGCCTTTCACAACCTCAGGACGTCCCATTACAGACAGCGAAGCACTTTTAGAAATGTAGTTACTGTTGTAATGTAGGAAACGCCGCAGTCAATTTGCGCACAGCAAGCTCCCAGCAATGAAATAATGATAATCTGTTTTAGGTGTTGGATGAGGGATAAATATTGGCCAAAGCACCAGGGAGAACACCCCTGCTCTTCTTTGAATAGTCCCGTGAGATCTTTTATGTTCACCTGAGAGAGCAGATTAGGCCTCAGTTTAATGTCTCATCCGAAAGACGGCACCTCCAGCAGTGTAGCCCTCCCTTAGTATGGGAGAGACGGCGATGGGTGGGAATCGGGGCGTGCGGTGGCGGTCGGTTCTTTTAATGTGGAGTTAGGCAGGGAGCACTCCCAGAGTGCAAACCAATCTTGGAGAGGGCCCCTATGCCTGTTTCTGGCATGAGTAAAGTACGCATATTTTCTGTCCTTACTCAATATGGCAAGTGGCGCACTTCCGGCCAAGTAGCGCTGCGGACCAATTTCTAGGTCATCATATCTCAGATTACTCGTGTACTGTATCCCAAACTATCGTTTGGAAGGACCAGAATTTTTTTCTTCATTTTTTCCCCTTCCCCTCTGACTGCGCTAACCCCCTCCAATGCCTCATCCAAATTTCCATTCTCTGTGTGTGAGGCTAGTCTACTTAGAGTGATAGAACCTTACAGCACAGAAGGAGGCCATTTGGCCCATCGAGCCTGTGCCGGCTCTTTGAAAGAGCTTTCCCATTAGTCCCACTCCCCCCTGCTCTTTCCCCATAGCCCTGCAATTTTCTCCCCTAGTCTCAGGCTATTTGACTGTCAGGGCTTCATAACAACGTCTGCTCTCATCAAGAGCACTGGATGGCAATCAGGAGCAGATTTCTTTTCCCTTTTCCAGGAGAAGGGCACTAACATCAATTGTAGCACCTCAACTGTGACCAGTGGTTCCTGAACAACCAACCCTTCCATTTTGCAGCGTTTATCTAACTTGCATTGATAGTAACATATTCACTCTCATCAAGTATAGTTTCATGGGGCCAAAATTAATAATGTATAAAACCATGGTGCGAGGATTTTTAAATTCTGATCTCAATTCTACGCTGTTCTGAAATACATGGAAGTATAGTTTTTTTTAAATGCAATAGGCTGTTTAAAGTAGAAAGCAGCTTCATACGTTGTCAGGTGTGTGTGAGCCTGGAAATAATATATGTGGAATATTGGTGGCTTTCCTGCTATAATATAAATTCTGCTTTTTGAGAGCAAAAAACTACACGCAGGGACGTCTCAAAGCGCTTTACAGCCAATGGAGTACTTTTGGAGTGTAGTCACTGTTGTAATGTGGGAAACGCGGCAGCCAATTTGCGCACAGCAAGCTCCCACAAACAGCAATGTGATAGTGACCAGATCATCTGTTTTTGTTATGTTGGTTGAGGGATAAATATCGGCCAGGACACCGGGGATAACTCCCCTGCTCATCTTCGAAATAGTGCCCGTGGGATCTTTTATGTCCACCTGAGAGAGCAGACGGGGCCTCGGTTTAATTTAGTGGAGGGGTTGGAGTAGGCAGGGAATATTCCGCTCTCTGGTTACCAATGAAGTTCACAATCGAGTTGCCACCTATTGATTCATTGGGCCTATAAAGCATCCAGTTATCCTATTCTTAATAGCATAGCCTAAAGGGAGCTGAGGTGGGGGACATGGTGCATGAATAGAGCACCTGCACTAAACTGAAGATTGATGGAATGTAACAACATTAAAAGGAAGCTGTGTAGAGTATGGTGTCTGTGGGGACGCCGGCGCTTCGACTGATAACAATGACTTTCTGGGAGAAGACGTTCCATTAAGTGAGCTGCTGAGTCAGCTTGTTGTGGCTTGTGGAAGTGTCAAATAGCAGGAGCGGTTGTTCGACTTTGATGGCACGTGTTCAAGGCAGAGAGCAGACAGACAGAGAGGGAGAGCAAAGGTATCGGCCGAGAGAAAGAAAACAAATCAACAAAGAGAGAGGGGAAAAAACCTCCCGAGGCGAGGGTCGAGCCGTCAGGTGTAGCCACAGGGGGGGGGGAGGGGAACTCGCCACCTTTCTAACCCAAGAGGCTGGGTGCTGCAGTCCCAGTGAATCAAGTAGAGCCTTGTCCTGCTGGTTCACCGCTCGTCAGGCAGGTGTGCGCTTTGAAGAGGAGGAGGAAGAGGAGGAGGAGTGGGGGAGGCTCACAGTCGTGGCAGTGGAGAAATGTCAAGAATTCTGAGCTTGCGGAGATCACGGTCTCTGTCCGATGAGTCAGAAGCAGCGGACGGAGTGGAGCTGGAGGCCGAACCAGAAGATCTGGACTGGGATAACTACAGCGTGACCCTGGAGGAGAGGATCGCCGCCGTACGTATTCCCTTTCACTTGTGCATTCCCCCCCCCCCTCTTTGAGGCAACTAACTGGCTTTTCACTTAGCCTGCGTGGGAGAATGGAGCGCACTGTTCGAAGCCGCTTGTCAGGTTGGCCAATGAGCAGGGCTTGGGAGGGAGAGGCAAGCTGAAGTCGGTTGCACTGAGTTTGCTGCTCGGGTAGAGTGTAATTGAAGACAGTTGGCTTGTGCCTTGTTCTGTAGGTACAAGTTCAGCCCGCCTTGAGCACTCGGAACTTAACCCTTTGTGAGCTGCTGCCTGGTGAAGGGCGTTTCTTTGGGAGCTCTCAAACCTCACAACATTGAAATAGAATAAAAACAGAAAATGCTGGAGAAATGGAGCTCATTAGAACGTGGCAATGGTTTCAATATGTGATGGAAACACGGGCACCACTGCCTGCTTTGTGGCGGGGAAGGGTTGGGGGTGTTGAGTCGTATTTTTTGAGATTTGGGGCAAGGTCCTAAGGCTCCTTTCTCAGGCGGTGCAGCAAATACTGGGGGGGGGGGGGGTTGTCAGAAATTGTGATGAGGCGTCATTTAACCCTTTAGTTGCCCTGTGAAGTATTGTCGGTGCATTTCCAAAAGATGAAGGAGGGAAGCTGCAATAAATGAAAGATTTGGGGTGCACTGTGTCCTGTGAATGTTGCGGCTGTTTGAGACTCCAGAAGGCAGCGCCCAGCACAGTATAAAGTCACCGTTTAAATGTGTGGTCTCAATGTTTGATTTGCCTGAATCCGTGTTCCTCGGCTATCTGTGGCAGCTGCTTTCCCAGTGCTCCACCTTGGCTCGGTATTTCACCCCCCGGGATGATCTCATGCCTCGGGTTTCCATGGATGCCAAGTTTCCTGATTCTCGTGTTATCTCGGACACTCAATAACCAGCTCCCCAGTTGGTCTGTCTGTTCACGGTGTCTAGTTTCTGTAATCCTGTGCATTTAAGCGCCGGTGATTCCCAAGCTTCCCACAGCCCAACGCATGGTTACCCTGACAGTCAGATGTAACCCAGTGTGCCTGGTGTTTGAGTTTCCCAGGCACTTCTTGTGTCTCTGTTTTCACTGTATTCCCTGGACTTGTAGGCACGTCGCTGTCAATCTTTTGTGTGGCGTGTAGACAGTTAGTTATCTTTTATTCGACATTGAATTCGATATTCAAAATTATTAGTGTGTAATGTTGACCATCTGTTTTAAAGTATCATTTTGGGCATTAGTAAAACACAAGTAGAATTAAAAATGTTTTCTGGAGAATAGAATGATTAAGTTGTGCTTTTGAACATTTGATTCTTCATTTTTAATGTCATTATTGTTAATTTATAGTTATTCTACAATATGCTTCTGCCTTTTAGTTTTGTGAAGTTGGAGATGAGGAGTAATTATTTTACGCAGCAAGTTGTTATGATCGGGAACGCGCTGCCTGAAAGGGCGGTGGGAGCAGATTCAGTAATCACTTTCCAAAGGGAATTGGATATGTACTTGTAAAGGAAAAATGTGCAGGGCTATGGGGAAAGAGCAGGGGAGTGGGACTAATTGGACAGCTCTTTCAAAGAGTCAGCACTGGCACGATGGGCCGAATGGCTTCCTACTGTACTGTAAGATTCTATGATAAGTTGTTTGCTTTAAGAGTTTCACCACCACCTTTGTTTTACTCTATCGAGCTCTCAATGGCCTAAGCCATACAGACCAGGAGGTCCTAAGTTTAATTCCCGCTCTACACTCACAGTTGGCGCTAGGGGAGGCAAGGAAATTGGTTAGAGTTCCCGCTCCTGATTACTGTTCAGTGACCCCTTTACTGGAAAGTACATGTGTGTGGATGTCGGGTGAGAATAGGATCGAGCTTGGCTGTGAAGCCCTCCATGGTAGAATATCATGGCACTCACTGTCTCGGCTCACATGTCATGAATGGCCACCTAGATAAGGCACTGGAGGGCCTGTGGAAATGTCCCCAGCACCTTCAGAAGAGGGAAGGGGGGGGGGGGGATCTTATCAGTCAGGAATTACAGATTCATAGAATAGAATCACAGAAACTTACAGCACTGAAGGAGGCCATTCGGCCCATCGTGCCGGTGCTGGCTCTTTGAAAGAGCAGTCGTGCTTAGACCCACAGCCCCGCTTTTTGTTCCTAACCCTGTAAATTCTCAAGTACCTATCAAACTCCCTGTTAAAATTATTTATGGAATCATCCTCCACCACCTTTTCAGGTCGAGTGTTCCGGATCCCGACAACTCTGAATGAAAAACCATCTCCTCATCTCCCCTCTAGATCTTTATCCAATGATTTTGATTCTATGACCTCTGGTTATTGACCCACTCGCCCGAGGGAATAATTTTTTCCCCTCATCAATGTAAGCAGCGTTCTGATTCTTTCCAATTTGCTGGTGTTTTTAAAAAACAGCAAGTGCTTGATGGCATCATCATCATCAGGAGAAGTGTCTTAAAGAAAAGCAACAGAGCCCGGGCAGGGTAAAGAAGCTGAGTGAACGAACAAGTCATGGAACCCAGAATCCGTCAGCTTCAGCTTGGACATGCTCATTGAGCTCACTGCTGCCCCAGTAACTCGCACAGGCCAGTATCCCCCAGTGACCTCATCAGAACATGACTGCTTGAAAAAAAAGCAACCATAAGGAAGCTTAAAATGTGAACGCCAGTCCCTCGTAACTTTAAAAGGAGGTCCCGGCGGGGAGAGTAGCTTTTTCAGAAGCCGGATTGTCAGTTGGTTTTTGTATTCCCGTGGCCCCTCTGAGAATATTAAAGTATTTGGGTATTGAAGTGGTTACAGAGGGGAAGAAAGTGTTTCCATTTGTCTCCTTGGCTATACCTGCTGCGGTCTCGGGGCATGTGTAGAGGCTCCTTTTGTTTGGCTGCTTGCCAACTTTAGAGAGAGAGAGAGAGAAGGCAAATGAAACATAACCATTATTAGCAGCACGGACACATTTCTGAAAAAGCTATGCACTTGGATTTCATTGCACAGTTGCAATAGCATCTAACCCCCTTTTAAAGAACAGCGTCCAATTGTTTTGAACGGTTGTCTGGGGTGAAGTAACTCCTTGCAGGGTGGACACCATCTCCTGCTGCCCCTGTCAAGCTGGGTCGGAAAGGCAGATACAAGAAGATGGGAGCTTTCATTTTCCTTCGGAGTGGAGCTATGCCGTGTGTTGATGTTGTAACTGGATCTGTCGGTGCAGAATAGAGGCTAGGCAGTCTAGTTTTCTTTGCACAGTCAACTCTACTGTTCTGAATTGGAAGCTGGTCTTCATTTAGTGAGGAATGCTCTCTCTCTCTCTCTCTCTCTCTCTCACACACACACACAGCCCCCTGATTCTATGCACACAGAGACAATGCAGACTGTAAATCATCGGAGTCCGGCCCTGAACAGCTGCCAATCATCTTCACAGGAGCAGGAGAACCTCGCTGACATTGGGCAGCGCTGCACGCAGTTGCTGAAGGTGAAGTTGGAGCTGGAGTCGCAGGTCGCCGAGCTGAACGAGCGGCTGCTGGAGGAGGAGATCTGCAGCGCCGAGCTGAACGCCCAGAAATGCAAGCTGGAGTCGGAGTGCTGCAACCTCAAGACCGACATTGAAGAATTGGAGTCCACGCTCATCAAAGTGGAGACTGAGAAGCAGGTGGGTGCCGCACGTTCAGGACACGGATTGAAAGCTGATAAATGCATAACTAATTGGCCCAGGGAAGTAAACCCTGGCTGGGATCAGAACCTCTGTAAACTGCAGGCAAAACGCGGCCAAATCGATAGCCCGGCGCCCATTAATCATTTAATCAGCAGTTGAGTGGAAGGAAAAGCGGAACAAGCCCACAGCAGTGATGATGACCCTGCTGAAATGTGATGTCTCTCACGGCGGGACGTGACAGCGCATTCCTGTACTCGAAAGTAATGATTGAGGGAACGCAAAGCCGGGGCAGGGGCTTCAATCGGAATTGAATCGGGGATGTTGTACAATGGGAGTGGGTGGGGGGATTGCTAATGCATCAGAGTGTATGATTAGATTAGGGAATGCCTGAACAGGTGAGCACTTCTCTGCAGTCAAGCTGCATTCTTGTGCAGGGGGGGAATTTAATACATCTGATTAATTGAGAAATCGCAACTTAAAGAAAAGTTAGTCAAAGAAGATTTATTAAGGATTAGATTTGCACTTTGTCCGCAAAGGATGCCTAATCCGTTCATAAGATCACCACTTGAATGCCATCTACATAGTTAGAAAGAGCACTGTTTCAGTAACGAGTCCAAAAATCATTAACCCTTTAGGACATTAAAGGGACACTGGCTTTTTTTTTAATGCATTGGACAAACGTGTTATTTTGGGTTGGGAATAAAGGCAGAACAGCTGGCTATCGCTGATTGTGAGGAGGTCACAAGTGGTTCGGTGATGCAGATGTTTGCTTAGTACAGGACTGTTTTTAAGAGCAGTGCCCCTTTACTGTCCTTTTCACTTTCCGGCATGCTTTTTGCTTTGAAATCACTTTGTTATTTTCTTCCTCCATACTTGCCTCAGCCTTGCCACCATCACCTGTATCCCAAGCAAAACCAAAATCTTCCATCAATGCTGGTCTATTAGGAGGTGCACAGCAGTCTTGAGTGGCCCTTGGATTTTCCCTCCCTCCCTCTAGGATGTGCACTCCACTCGGCACCTGCCGAGGACACTATGGTTGAGACCCAGGAGCTCACTGTGTAGGGAATCACAGACCCATGACTGCCCAATGGATTGGCCAGGTGGGCAGAAAAGTGGCAAATGGAATTCAATCTGGAGAAGTGTGAGGTAATGCATTTTTTTTAAATTCATTGATGGGATGTGGGCGTCACTGGCTAGGCCTGCATTTAGTGCCATCCCTAATTGCCCTTGAGAAGATGGTGGTGAGCCACCTTCTTGAACCGCTGCAGTCCATATGGTGTAGGTACACCCACAATGCTGTTAGGAAGGGAGTTCCAGGATTTTGGCCCAGCGACAGTGAAGGAACGGTGATACAGGTCCAAGTCAGGATGGTGTGTGGCTTGGAGGGGAACTTGTAGGTGGTGATGTTCCCATGCGTCTGCTGCCCTTGTCCTTCTAAGTGGTAGAGGTTGCGGGTTTGGAAGGTGCTGTTGAAGGAGCTTTGGCGAGTTGCTGCAGTGCATCTTGTAGATGGTACACACTGCAGCCACAGTGCGCCGGTGGTGGAGGGAGTGAATGTTGAAGGTGGAGTGCCAATCAAGCGGCTGCTTTATCCTGAATGGTGTCGAGCTTCTTGAGTGTTGTTGGAGCTGCACTCATCCAGGCAAGTGGAGAGTATTCCATCACACTCCTGACTTGTGCCTTGTAGATGGTGGAAAGGCTTTGGGGAGTCAAGAGGTGAGACACTCACCGCAGAATACCCAGGCTCTGGCCTGCTCTTGTAGCCACAGTATTTATATGGCTGGTCCAGTTCAGTTTCTGATCAATGGTAACCCCCAGGCTGTTAATAGTGGGGGATTCAGCGATGGTAATGCCATTGACTGTCAAGGGGAGATGGTTAGAGTCTCGCTTGTTGGAGATGGTCATTGCCTGGCACTTGTGTGGTGCGAATGTTACTTGCCACTTGTCAGCCCAAGTCTGAATGTTGTCCAGGTCTTGCTGCATATGGACACAGACTGCGTCAGTATCTGACAAGTCTCGAATGGTGCTGAACAGTGTGCAATCATCAGCGAACATCCCCACTTCTGACCTTATGATGGAGGGAAGGTCATTGATGAAACAGCTGACGATGGTTGGGCCTAGGACACTGCCCTGAGGAACTCCTGCAGTGATGTTATGTGATTGAGATGTGACTTGGGGAGGGCTAACAAGGAAAGGGAATACACAATAAATGGTAGGATACTGAGAAGTGTAGAGGAACAGAGGAACCTTGGAGTGCATGTCCACAGATCCCTGAAGGTAGCAGGACAGGTAGATAAGGTGGTTAAGAAGGCATACGGGATACTTTCCTTTATTAGCCGAGGCATAGAATATATGAGCAGGGAGATTATGCTTGAACTGTATAAAACACTAGTTAGGCCACAGCTAGTGTACTGCATACAGTTCTGGTCACCACATTACAGAAAGATGCACTAGCGAGGGTACAGAGGAGATTTACGAGGATGTTGCCAGGACTGGAGAATTGTAGCTATGAGGACAGATTGGATTGGCTGGGGTTGTTTTCTTTGGAACAGAAGAGGCTGAGGGGAGACGTAATTGAAGTGTATAAAATTATGACGGGCCTAGATAGAGTGGATAGGAAGGACCTATTTTCCTTAGCAGAGAGGTCAATAACCAGGGGGCATAGATTTAAAGTGATTGGTTGGAGGTTGAGAGGGGAGTTGAGGAGAACATTTTTTCACCCAGAGGGTGGTGGGGGTTGGAACTCACTGCCTGAAAGGCTGGCAGAGGCAGAAGCCCTCATCACGTTTAAAAAGTACTTGGATATGCACTTGAAGTGCCGTAACCTACAGGGCTACGGACCAAGAGCTGGAAAGTGGGATTAGGCTGGATAGCTCTTTTTCGGCCGGCACAGACACGATGGGCCGAATGGCCTCCTTCTGTGACATAAATTTCTATGATATCCTATGACTGTATTACCCTCATCCAGAGTGGTCATTCCTGGCGTATAAGCAGGCTATTCGGCCACTGGGGCATCACGTCCTTCCGTAAGGGAACACTGAGTGGCAGTCAGAAGCAGGAACCCTGCCTTGATTTATTTCCCTTCTTCAGTCCAGGGGTGCTGAGGCTAGGTGTAGCACCCCTACAGCCACCGTTCTGGATGAGGGTAATACAGTCATAGGATATCACAGAATCGTAGAAATTTATGGCACTGAAGGAGGCCATTCGGCCCATTGTGTCTGTGCCGGCCGAAAAAGAGCTATCCACCCTAATCCCACTTTCCAGCTCCTGGTCTGTAGCCCTGTAGGTTATGGCACTTCAAGTGCCACCCAACCTGATGCATGCCAGCCTAGAAAACTAGCAAAAAACTGACCAGCAGCTTCAAAAGAGCCAACAGCTCGAAAGCAGCTCTGAATATGTGCTTCATGGCAAGGGATAAAGATGAGTCAGTGCCATTGAAACAAAACCTCGGAGCCAAGTTCTGGTAAAGGGGGTCCCACCCAAAACATTCCCCTGTCTTTACCCTTTTAAGATGCTGCTCGACCTGCTGTACATCGCAAAGCGGCTCTGTCTTTAAAACCTTAAAACACACCGGGATACAAATTGCAGGTGGTGACAATTAGGGACAAACAGTTAATACTGTCATGTGACATTCCTCTGCTATTTTAAGATGTTAACAAAAGTCATTTGCACTCAACAACAACAACTTAGGTTTTTATACCAGCTTGAATGTAGGAAAAGTCCCAAGCTCAGCAGCCTGTCTGCTGTTATCGGCAGCAGTCATTTTGAGTTTGTGTTGCTGTTTTGACTCTCTTGTACTGGAAATAAAAATCATAACACGCTGCAATCGGTAAAAAAAAAGTGGATGCTTTCATGATTTGCATGACTGATTGGTGTGGTGGATTATCACTGACTGGGCGTCACACTCAAGTGCAATGTTATCTCAATCCAACATCAGCATGTCTGTTTCTCTAGATAGCGACTGGGAGCAGCAACTCTGCCTGGTAATCCCTTTCTAACCCAAGACACTGAGGCTAGTGTCAGCACTGATCCTGGGACTGTCCTGATCGCTATGGCTCAACTATTCATCACTTTAATCAGCTGTGCCACGGTGGAAGGGGACTTTTTGTTGCCTCTTTGAGTGAAAGAGTACAGTGAGTAAGACAGTTAATTCAGAGGTATGGTTAAAGTGGCCAAACCCATTTCACTTAGGACCCTCACAGCCAGCAGAGAGAAGAGACTTCTGCATTTAAATTGAAGCTTCAGAGCTAAAAGGAAGTGATAACTCCCAACCCCAGTCAGTGATAACCCCCGACCCCAGTCAGTGATAACCCCTGACCCCAGTCAGTGATAACCCCCGACCCCAGTCAGTGATAACCCCCGACCCCAGTCAGTGATAACCCCCGACCCCAGTCAGTGATAACCCCCGACCCCAGTCAGTGATAACCCCCGACCCCAGTCAGTGATAACCCCCGACCCCAGTCAGTGATAACCCCCGACCCCAGTCAGTGATAACCCCCAACCCCAGTGAGTGATAACCCCCGACCCCAGTCAGTGACAACCCCCACCCCTAGTCAGTGATAACCCCCAACCCCAGTCAGTGATAACCCCCGACCCCAGTCAGTGATAACCCTAAACCCCAGTCAGTGATACCCCCCAACCCCAGTCAGTGATAACCCCCAACCCCAGTCAGTGATAACGCACCATCCCAGTCAGTGATAACGCACCATCCCAGCCAGTGATAATCCACCACCCCAGTCAGTGTGTTAGCCCACCGCAGCAACTAGTGTCACAAAGTTTCATTCTTTATCTAATTTAGGGAACAATGTCGTCATCTGCTGGTTGAAACCGAATCTGTATATTATCATTGCTTCCCGTTAGGATTTCCTTTCACCACCGGTGTAAGACGTGCTCCATCCTGACGTGATCTCTGCTGAGTCCGCTTGTTTTCCAGGTTCTGCTCATTTAAATGTCCCGGGCTAACACTGGGCTGGACTACTGCCTGGGAGTCAGCCAGTGATGAATCAATCACAGGAGGGGGCTGTGAGACAGAAATCTCAGCAATAGAAAGTGAGTGAGTGAGTGCAGCACTGGGGGCTGCACTGTCCATCCAGTCCCCCAACCTACCTGAAACTTGGTGAAGATCCTCCAGTCTCACCAGCACCTAGCAACGCCTAACACCCAGTTAGTTGCCATGGGTATCTTAGAAACCGGGCAACCGCCCAGCATTAGACCCAAAATATGATGCAAGAGGCGCTATTATGTCACGCGCACGTTGTTTGCGTGGGATTCCGATGCTCCTGCCCGTTTCGGGTGGGAACCTCTTGCCCCTGTCTGTTCAGCCTCAAGAAATGTGTGCCATGTGCAAAGGGATGGAGAGCTGGCAGTAATCCCAATGCGCTAGAAACTGGCACACATGGGGTGCTAAGGGCAGGACAATCAGATCCACTTTCTTTCCAGGCTAGATTTAGTCTTGTTAGAAATGAGTAACCAACCCCTGCCTGACCCCCACACAAACTGCACCAAGCAAATTAACTAGGTTAACAACAGAAAACGCTGGAAACACTCAGCAGGTCAGGCAGCGTCCGTGGAGAGAGAAACAGAGTTAAGGTTTCAGGTCGATGACCCTTCGTCAGAACTGGAAAAAGTTGGAGATGTAACAGGTTTTAAGCAGGTGCAGGGGCAGGGAAAGGGGGGGGGCGGAGGAAGGAACTGAAGGCACAGTCTGTGCTAGGATTGAACTCAGGAGAGAGAAAATGTCACAAATGGGGACGGCAGAATCATCAACAGCTGCCACCTGAAAAATTGGGGGGTTATAGTCTGAAATTGTTGAACTCGACGTTGAGTCTGAAGGCTGTAAAGTGCCTAATCGAAAGATGAGCTGCTGTTCCTCGAGCTTACGTTGGGCTTTATTGGAACAGTGTAAGAGGTCAGAGTGGGAGTGGAGGGGAGAATTAAAGTGACAGGCGACCGGAAGCTCGGGGTCACCCTTACGGTCTGAACGGAGGTGAACTGGGATGATGGGAGGAGACTGGATGAAATCACCTACAGGGTACAAGTGTTACCTTTATTTTTTTTTAAAACACTTACCATCTCTCTGTTCTAAGATTCATCCCATATACATTGCAGTAGGTCAAAAACATAAAGCATTAACCAGCAAGTCTACCCATTGCAATGATGCAGCATCACAACACTGGTATTGCCCTCTAATCCCCTGTCTGAAAAATGATGGAGTAATTCAAAGATAAATTCTGCTGTGTATTTCTCTGCCATCTCACCCTCCCATATTCCCCTCTGCCAACCTCTTTGGAATATGGACTCGTGTGTGTCTGTGTCTGAGTATTGGTTACTTGTTTTTTAATTTGTGTGTGTTACTGCCGTGAAAACCCAGTTAAACTCTTTAATGTCTGATAGCTGTAGGGGGGCCCCCTGAATGAAATAAGTGTGGACCAGCTTCAGCCCAGTTACGAACTGTCGCAAATTCACAAGACAAAGCAGCCCAACATAACCGCACAAAACGTAACTGTTTATTGAGTAATGCAATCGGACCTGGACAATTTATATAGTGGCCGCTCTGAGCTCGGTAAATCTCCACCAATAAACCTCTTCGGGTGTTAGTGGTATCTTCACAGTATTGCAGCTTTATACCTGTCTTCTTTCTTCTGTGAAGTAAGCCCGTTTAAGCTTCCCAAAGAGCTGAGTTGCGAACTCCAGTACCTGTTGTGATGCCTGGCACAGATTTGATCCCTAATCTCTGCTCAGAGAACTGATCTCGGCTAAAGCACTAAAATTGGCCTCGGCGCTGTGGGGCGGGGGTTGTGGGGGGTGGGGGGGTTGGTGTGGAATCTGCCGGGGTTCCAGTTCCTTACAGTTATTCAGTGGCTTTGGCCAAAAGTGCACAAATGTGCATGTCAGGGGAGGAGAGGATTGAGCTTACCTGCACACCACAGTGGAATAGCCCACCGACATTCACATATGAACAATAACTACCTGACTGAAGTACATGACAGTGCATGCGGAACGAAACCCCAGCAGGGCCTCACTTTTTTCAGGAGGAAGTGAGAATATGTTTTGGGAGAAAGGAGATCATTGAATGGGGTTTCCTGAAAAATAAAATGCTTTGAAATATTTACATTGGTTAATGTCCTTTTGGTTGGGCCAAGGACTGAGGAAGGGAGCGCTGAGTTCAGATTCTGCCCTTGCCACCTCAGGTAGTATCTTCATCACATGGACTGCAGCGGTTCAAGAAGGCGGCTCACCACCACCTTCTCAAGGGCAACTAGGGATGGGCAATAAATGCTGGCCTTGCCAGCGACGCCCACATCCCATAAACGAATAAAAAAAAATCCCTGATGCAATGTGTAGCGTATCCCAGTCTCTTTACGTACAATTAGATGGAAGGAGCATTTCATCAATGACCAGTCATTTTTACAATGGAATCATGATGGAGATTATAGTAAGAAAAGAATTGGATTCCAGTTGTAACCAGATACACGGTAATACTCCATTTTTCAACATGTCTTATTCTTATCCTAATTATAATTTTTTCTTTCATCGACGTCTATCACATTCACACAAGTGTCCCTTTAACAAAAAAAAAGAAAATACTGCAGATGCTGGAAATCTGAAATAAAAACAGAAAATGTTGGAGACACTCAGCAGGCCAGGCAGCATCTGTGGAGAGAGAAACAGAGTTAACATTTCAGGTCGATGACCCTTCGTCAGAACTGGAAAAAAGCAGGAAATGGAACAGATTTTTAAGCAAGTTCAGGGGCTGGGAAAGGGGGGAGGGGGTGAAAGAACAGACCTTCCCTTTTGCTCTTTCATCCCCTTTCCCAGCCCCTACACTTGCTTAAAAACCTGTTCCATTTCCTGCTTTTTTTCCAGTTCTGACGAAGGGTCATCGACCTGAAACGTTAACTCTGTTTCTCTCTCCACAGATGCTGCCTGGCCTGCTGAGTATCTCCAGCATTTTCTGTTTTCATGTCCCTTTATAATGCTCTGTCGCTGCTCTGTCTGTGCCTCTCTATTTGCCTCTGTCCCTATCTTGTACATACGCTCCCTGGCCTAGGAATTGGATGGTGCCTGAGTTGGGGCACAATCCCTGTAAAGCGCGCGTGCCCTCATGCGGCCAGCGGCAGGTCTGCGGCAAATGGACCCGCCAGCCACGTTCGGATAGCACGGCGAGGTTCAGGCACCAGTCACGGCCCCAGCGGTGGTGGAGGGGAGCACATTCGGGAGGCGATCGGGCGGTGCTGAGTTGGCGTGAGCAGTGGCCGGGAGGAGCGCTGCTGCGCCTCATGGCTCCACATTCAGGTGAGGGGAAAAAAATGTTTAAACTCACCTTTTTGGTGGCGGCCTCCGGCAGCCCCTTTAAGGATTATTGGTTTGGTTGCTGTGCGCCGAACAATTCGGGCAGCGGCGCTCATCCGGCGCAAACTAAGCATATGCGTGCAGCACGCCATATTAGGTCCTGCAGCCCGAAGACAGGTGCTGCGCATTCAAATTTTTAGGCCCTCATTTCTGTTCTTGTATCGATATTGCCGCCTTTCTCTACATTACAACTGTGACGACACTTCAAAAGTACTTCACTCACTGTAAAGCAGTTTGGGACATCTGAGGTCGTAAAAGGCGCTGTAGAAATGTAGGTCTTTTCCTTTGTCTTTTACTAAATCTCCTATTGTCTCTTGAGATGTTTGCCCTCCCCTCTCCTGTTCTAATGGTTGGAATGACCATTCAGTTTGAATTCTGAAATCTGAAGATAGTGTGAAGCCAGAGTTTCCGGAGGCTTTGAGCCATTTTCAGAATGACAGCTGATTGCAAACCCACTCATGTCTCTCCCAGCCAGGTATGAATGCTTGGCACAACTTCCAATGGCGCTGTACATGTGCAAAGCAAGAAATAACTTGCATTTATGTAGCGCCTTATGCAGAAACTTCTTTGACAGCACCTCCCAAACCCGTGACCTCTACCACCTAGAAGGACAAGGGCAGCAGGGAACACCACCACCTCCAAGTTCCCCTCCAAGTCACACACCATCCTGACTCATTGTCGCTGGGTCAAAATCCTGGAACTCTCTCCCTAACAGCACTGGGAGTACCTTCGTCACACGGACTGCAGCGGTTCAAGAAGGCGGCTCGCCACCACCTTCTCGAGGGCAATTACTGATGGGCAATAAAGGCTGGCCTTGCCAGTGACACCCACATCCCAGGAACGTATAAAAAAAAAAAATCCCAGGATGTCCCAAAGTGCTTTGCAGCCAGTGAAGGACTTTTGAAGTGTAGTCACTGTTTTAATGTGGGAAATGCGGCAGCCAAATTACACACAGCAAGCTCCCACAAACAGCAGTGCGATGATGACCAGATAATCTGTTTTAGTGGTGTTGCTTGCGGACTAAATATTGACCAGGACACTGGGGAGAACTCCCCTGCTCTTCTTCAAAATAGTGGCCATGGGATCTTTTACATCCACCTGAAAGGGAAGACAGGGCCTCGATTTAACGTCTCATCTGAAAGACGGCACCTCCGACAGTGCAGCACTCCCTCAGCACTGCACTGGACTGTCAGCCTGGATTTTATGCTCAAGTCTCTGAAGTGGGACTTGAACCCGCGACCTTCTGACTCTGGCGAGATTGCTGCCACTGTAGCAGATTATCAACACGACGCACACTAATTTCCTTTCATATACACAGTTTAAAGAGCTGAGGCACTAGATTTGGGTGAGAAGTCATTTTGTTTGACTGCTGAATTAATCCTGTCGGCCAGCCTCACTCAGACCCTGCCCCGTACTCATGCCTTGTGCCTGCACCTCTAGGCTCCGCTCTTCATGTGGTTCAGTCCATATCATTTTCAGCATTGCAACTAACACATGCCACGAAAAAAACTCTCTGCAAGCCATCTAACTTGAAGGCAGCCTGCACATCGCATGTCAAACAAACAGCAGTCAAACCATTTGCTGCATTTGGTGTAAACTTTATTTGGGCTTTGGGAGGCCTAAACGAAATCATGTTTTTATGAAGAAATGGACTGTGAACTGTGAAGTGCAGTCTGTGCTCGTGCTTTGCTACTTTGAAGTGTTTCAGTGTGACTTTCATCCCTGTGCAGATTGACCAACTATAAAATGGAGGCACTTTTTAGATGTAAACTTCCAAGGGGGTGGGAAGCTCTGAGAAATCTTCTAAGTGATGAAGCCAATGTTTGAGTGTTATAGTCCTTCTGCACTTATGAGCTAAGCAGGTATTTAACTCATACACACGCCCTCCTCCCTTCTGGATGCTATAGACATAGTTTTACTCCTGTTTCAGATGGAATGTGGGTTCTCGTGTCATGCACTAGTATTGGTTCAGTGGAGAGCAGACCACATCTGAATCCTTACGGGAAAAAGCCCCAAAGTTAGAGGCCGATGAATAACATCTGTGCATCTCCCCTTCATTTTAACTCTTTAAGACAGCACAAGGAACGGACACAATTCTCAACTTCAAAAGAAAATCCTTTCAGTGTCTCACTTGAGGTAACCCACATATCACAAACCAAGTATTGATCCTGCTCCACTGGCGCTGTGTTTCCCAGCACAGACACGATGGGCCAAATGGCTGCCTCCTGTGCCGTGAATTTCTATGATTCTAGGCGATATAGTTGTAGGCTGGCTCCTCATGTAATGTTGCCATCCAGTTTGTGGACCTCTGTGACCCTTATCTAATTTAATCTACTTTTTGACTGCATCAAGTTCATAAATAATCAGACTTTACTTCAGAACATCTGGGTCAAAACAAGGTTACATCATGTTTAATAAACTTAAGGAAAATCAGTTTATTTTCGAATAAACGGTTGTTAATCTCTCTCTTTTGGTCACTATTAATTTCTTTCCCCGGGTTGGAGACTGAAAACGATTCTTCCATGCCTATAAAGGGAAAGGAAATCCAGTGGGAGCAGTTTTTATTCAAAGCCCTCCTCAAATTCTTTATTAATAATACTGTATGTATCTTCATGAGTTAAGTACACCTTTCCTGACACTTTACCTGCCCGTTAAAGGCTCAACTTAAGAAATGTAAGGAAGTGCATGCACATTGAGAACTCTTTCTTCACGCACATACACGGAGGGCTGACATTTGCCCTTTTATGTGTTTAATACCGGGCCAATATAATGCCCCCCAGGCCAGAATCTACTGTTCCCGGAGTGCTCCCAGGTCCTGGGCACTGGTACCTCCCTTCACCCCACAAACCTAATGCTGACAATCTGCCGCTGGGGTCAATGCCTTCTTGCTGCTTTCCTGCGTGCTATCAATACCTCCAGCCTCCCTGTTCTCCCTTGGCCTCAGCAGTCTGCCTTCCCACTCTCTAGGGCTCACCATCTTCTCTAGTCCCTGAGCACATGCCCAGCCTCTGCTTGCTTCCCCGGGCTCGTGCCTGGCATCTGCCCTGCCCTCTGGTACCTGCACACTTCTGCTCGCTCTTTCCTTGATGATATCTTTATGATATTTGTATTCATATTTTGGGTATTCACATGACCCTTTGTGAAAGAAAAAGAAAGAAAGAACATGCATTTATATAGCACCTTTTACAACCTGAGGACGTCACAAAGCGTTTTGCAGCCAATGAAGTACTTTTGAAGTGGAGTCACTGTTGTAATGTAGGAAATGCGGCAGGCTATTTGCGCACAGCAAGGTCCCACAAACAGCAATGTGATAATGACAAAATAATCTGTTTCAGTGATGTTGATTGAGAGATAAATATTGGCCAAGACACCGGGAGAACTTTCTTGCTCTTCTTCAAAATAGTGTCATGGGATCTTTTACGTCCACCTGAGAGGGCAGATGGAGCTTTGGTTTAACGTCTCATCTTAAAGACGGCACCTCTGACAGTGCAGCTCTCCCTCAGTGCTGAACTGAAGTGCGTGCCTAGAATATGTGCTCAAGTCTCTGGACCTGGATTTGAACCCACAGCCTTCTGACCCTGAGGCGAGAGTGCTAGCCACTGCGCCACAGCTGACACTGTTTGGAATAATAATTCATGGGGTATTTAGATAATCATTTTATCCATTTGATTTATTCATTTTTACATACTTTATAATGTTTGTTATTGATGTAAATGTTTATATAATAATTTATGATATTCAAATCATTCTTCTATTGGATAGTTATATATTTGTGGGTGGTGAACAGATAATATGAAAAAGTTGATCTATTTCCATTAAAACTTGGACACGTTTATTAGATATTCAGAATCATCACGCTGTTCCTCAGCATCTGATGTTACTCTCAGCCTGATTGTGTACATATCTGTCCACTATTGTTCTGTCCTGTACGCGTGACTGGGACACTCCCGGTGATCGATTGTGTTCTGTTATATTTTTTCCCTGCTCATCTCCCCTCTTGAAGATGTCAACCTCTTACTGGGCTGGGGTACAGCTCATCCCAGCACTCATCATCATATGTGAGTGTTGCAGGCTATTTGACTGTGGGAACCGTAAAACCAAGCCTGAGTCCCGTCCTTCCCCAATAAACGCATTTCCAGCAGAGTAATGCAAAGCAGGGACCCTGGCTGCTCTTCCCCCATCCTAATCCAGGGGTACTGAGGATAATCGTAGCAGCCTGAATGAATGAGATCAGCGACCAGGGATTGAACCTTGGACCTTCCTCCTTCTTCTTCTTAGGCAGTCCCTCGGAACCGAGGATGACTTGCTTCCACACTAAAAATGAGTTCTCAGGTGACTGATGAGTCCAATGCGGGACGATCTACAGTCTCTGTCACTGTTGGGGTTGTCCATGAGGGTCCTGACGTTCCAGATCCCGAACTTCACTTTAAAGGGTGGAAGATGCCTGTGCGTGAATTCTTTTAACGTGGGGTGGCCGTTGCACACCAGCTACCACACGGGCTTGACAGAGCAAGGTCTTGGTCCAGTGGCAAGGGGATCCAAGATGATTGGAGACCAGGCTCTAGCTCAACACACACTACACCTTCTCTGCGAAAACTGATGCCCTGGAGAGTTCCTGAAGGATGCAGGGGGGTGGGGATAAGTTACACCTTCATCACGTGGGCCAAAAACTGGCGGAATGGGTTGCCCGCCCGATTCCCTTCTCCATTGATTTCAACGGAAATGACAATCAGGCGGGTTCTATAACGGGCGGGGTAATCCGCTCCACCAGTCTACTGTCCCGGCAGTACTCCCTTTTTCAATACATCGCTTGATCCAACTGAGCAGCGTCAAAAGTTAGCACCACAATAACTCCATAATGCCAAGGTTTGCTCACCATGGGCACAGTGCAGCCCTGAGGGCGTGCTGCACCGTCGGAGGCGCAGTCTTTTGGATGAGACGTTAAACCGATGCATCGTCTGCCCGTCACTCGACAAACTCACTGTGCCGTCAAGCGACCTCTTCTGAATAATTTATACTTCGAATGTTCTGGAATGCAGTAACTGTGATTTTACTAGTGTTGCGTTTTGCAGAGCAGTTTCCCTGCTTCACTAACGTGCGGAATCGAGATGGTTAACCTGAAGTTTAATGTCTCCAAAGGGAGACCGAACTCAGCCCTGCCTAGTGTTAGTGTCAGTAATGTTTTTCTTCAGTTGACAAATTTTGTCTGCATTAAGTGACGGATGTTAGTTCTGGGGAAATAGAGCAGCTTTTATTTTGGACACCCAGAATTAAGCACTCCCAAGTCAAAAATAGCGTGGTTAGATGCCGAGTAAAGCTTCCTCTACCGCGGTCCAACAATTTACATTGGCCTCAAAAGAATGCGGCATTTTTGCACAACATCCATCTGGCAGTCCTTCTGAGTGACAGTCCCAAATTAGAGGCCGTTTTATGCTAACAGCCTGTGCCCACTCGGAACTGGATTGAGACGGCCCAAGCTCATGCCAGCAGAGAGAGGGAGACTCATGTTCCGCCAGCCTAGGCTGGTTATAAACTGAGGTGCCAGAGGTGAAAGGTCACTGTCGTAACCCGCTGTGCTAGCTGGTACGGTGCCTGTTGGAAAAGTGTTTCATCAGCAAAATCTTCAAAAGCACAAACTTTGATTCCTCAAGAGGTCAAAACAAAAGTACCAGATGAGGCTCAGGATCCATTCTTCAGTAGGCTTCTTCTGCGTACTTCGATCACAGATTGGATCGGGGTTAAAATTCAGTAGCATTAAAGACCGATGCAACTGAAATAAGAGAAACGAATATCAACTTAAATGAGAACTTATTTGAGTTTCTTCCCAACATTTGTATAGAATGCAAAATTACTACTTGTTTCTTTGAGCACTAATTGGTGTCAACAGCTTTCAAATTTCACACAGCTGCCAAAATGTCTTCTGACCTCTGGTGTGTGTGTATCTGTATGTATGTTTGTGTGTTTGTATATTATATATCTCAAACTTCAAAACAAACTATGCAGAACCACAGAACATTTACTCAATTATAACCACTGACTAAACCGGTTATATCTTTATATTGGCTCAGAAAGCCAACTCAGTCCTCAGACAGTTAATGGGAAACCCGAAGGGGGTTTGTGTGCATACATAATATGGATTGGCAGGCATAGACCCCTGTCTTTCGTTTCTGGGGTCCCAGTTTGAATCCTCACAGGAAGCAGATTGAAAACTAATGAAATTTGAGTTTCCATCTGGCTGGCTCTCTGCCTCGACCATGGTGGGGGTGAATTACTGTTTAGAAACTTTGTACGAGGTGGACATGAAAGGAGCGAGGTTTCTTTTTGCAGATACATTGTTCCTTTTCGCTGCTGGTTTGAATTAGCTTTGCTTATTGAAAACATCACGGCGGTGTTTTGTGGTTACTGTCGCATAGTTTGAAGCTGAAAGGTTGACCTGTATCGGCAAGCAATCCATCGTAGGCTCTTTCAGAACTCTGAGCTACCTTTAGTTGCACTCCCTTAAAATAGCAGTTATTGTAACAGTGAAGGTCGCTGAGTCCTACCCAACTAAAACAAGTGGGGTGTGTGTGTGTGCCACACATTGCATTGCAGTGCTGCCGATGGTGCCAGTTTTGGGGGCACTGCTGTAATGGTTGGTGAGGTTGGTTTCTGCTGAGTTGCCACCTCCAGAGAGCTCACGGCTGGCACCAGGGATGTGAGCCGCTGCTGCCAGCACTGCGCGGGTGGGGCTGGGCGTAGAAGGGCGGCGAGGCCCTTCCCCAGCTGATGGGAAACGTCCAGGGCCAGAGAAAGGAAGCCATGACCGTGGGTGTGCGGTTGTTTGTTTATGGACACCGGGTGTTGTGGAATTCGCCCTACAGCATAGAGAGGGTCGCCAACTCGGGCTGGACATATTCCTGGAGGCTTCATCACATGACCTCGCACCTCCAACCACCCCGCCCAATCAAACAGCCTTTCTTTCCCCCCCATTTCCAGTATTTTTATATAACAAATAAATGGAAGTGTTCAAAGAAAATGAATAAAAACCCACAATTATTTTTAACGCCTCTGTGATTTCTCTGCCACGTTGCTTGGAACAGTGTCCAGGAGATGAATCTTTAATTCCTGGAGAGGGTTGGCAACCTTGAATACAGAGCCGGGGGGCAGATTCCAGAGGGTCGCAGCTAACTCGTAATACTAGTCGGGGTGGTTCTGTGTAATATAAAGGTACTAATTGACATGAATCTTGTCATTCATGTGGAAATGACTTATGAAATAATACTGGGCGGCCTGCTGGTGGCGCTGTCCCGGGAGAGTATAAATACTTGGGCATGGGCCCAGCTTGCTCAGGACATTCTTTAACAGGAGCTAGTGAAGGACACAACTAGATCTCCATGTTGAAAAACAGTTGATTAAAGCCTTGTTTAATATTCAGACCAAGTGCCTAGTAGTTTTCTTACATCACTAATAATGTTAATAATGCCCTTTGTTAAAACGAATATGTTCTTCAGGGATTGGGCTGTGCAGTCAGCTTGTCGACAGCCTTGCCAGCCCTTGAAGCTCGGTGTAATTCCAGCACAGAGTGATATCTGAAAGGTTACACTCGACTAATTTTACAAGGTCCTACGCATTCTTAACCCACTTCCTGGTGACCACAACCCAAACCCACTTCCTGGTGACCACAACACAAACTGTCCATGACTTGCTATCAAATAGACTGTCACGGCCAGAGAGATCACAAGGAATGTTGGTAGAGGGAAGAGAAGATTGAGGGACTGATGAAGCAAGGGGGTCTTCTTTTAAAGTTGGGAGTTAAAAAGATGCCGCTCGGGCAGCAGAGTGGGAGCTTTACTCTGTGCCCATCCCATGCAGTATCTGACTTGGTAGTGGTTGATGCTGCCACTGAGTGAGAAATTATTTTTTAAAAATTAACATTTCTCAATACCGACATTCTTTGTTATACCCAGCAGAAAAATTCAGCCCCCCGCCCTCTCCCGAAACAATCACCCTATAACCGAAGCGCACTGGCAGTATCTCTGTAAGAAAAGAAGAGAGACCTTCATTTCTATAGCGCCTTTCATGAACCTCAGGATGTCCCAAAGCGCTTCACAACCAATGAAGTACTTCTGAAGTATAGTCACTGTTGTAATGTAGGAATTGTTTGTTCTTAATACATTTGATTCGCTGTTCTGGTCAGTAGTCCCTCCGAGCCAGCTTCTCTGATGACAACATTGCAACAGGAAATTGAGGGGAAAAAACACCAAATTGCAGCAACATTGTAACTCTTCGATTTTTTTTTAGAAAGTGGACTAACTGTGACAATCCCTCTGTTAAAAATAAAATCTCGATTCACTTTCCAGTGACCGTTAAATTGGTGATCTCACTCTGCTCGTAGAATGGCTGGTGTGGGAAACGGAAAAAGTAGCAAACTGGTGAAATCGGATGTTGCTCGCCTGTGACTGGGGCTGAAGCATATTGATACTGACACTGAAACGTGATACTGACACTGATATTGAGAGGTGGGGTGTGATCGGGGGAGCGTGTTTGTTGGGGGCAGTGGGGGGGGGGGGAATCCCGGGAAGATGTAGGTCTTCCCGAATTTAACGACCGGACCTTATTACAGTATCATTTATTTTTACTTCGTTTCCCACCCGGCAGCCAGGCCAGACTGACTGGCTGCCAGGCGGGAGAGCCAGCGGTAGAAGGCCGCAGCTGGGGACTGTTTGTTATAAAAAATACTTACCTGAATATGGAGCCGGGAGGTGCAGGAGTACCCACAGGTTCCACATTAAACCCCTGGCATACAGCTGGCCATCATTCGCCCCCTCACCCCACCCAGCCCCAATCGCTTCCCTCGCTCTCCTGATCGCTGCCTCTTCCCCTGTCTCTTCCCTCCCCCCCCGCAAATCCGGATCGCTGTCACCCCCACCCACCTGCCAATCTCTTGCCCTCCCTCTTCCAAGGCCCACCTGTCGGGCGACACAGTGGCCCGAAATTCAAATCGCCTTCGCCGGCGAGCTGCCTGGGGATGCCCAGTAGGCACCTTCAGCCTGCGGGCCTCATGGAAATGAAGCCCGATGCCCAATATTGGGTGGGCCTCAGGCCTACCTGTCTCGATGTAGGGATTGTTACCTGCGCCCAGCTTGGCCAACATTGAGCAATTTCCAGCCCCTTCGCTCTTGAGCCGACCTTTGGCTAGAAGGAGCAGCTGCATTCTCTTGGTAGTCGTGAATTGGATCTTGATTTCATCAACTAATACCTGTGTGAAGTGGTGTACACTGGGGAACCGCTCAGTAAAATTGAGACGTCCACCTGCGACTTAATGACTTGCACGAGGAGCGAGGTGGTAAACTTTACGGTTTCGTCTCCAGGTGCAGAGTTTCATGCGATGGGTGCACGTATCAGGAATTTGGATGCAAAGGTCAGCACCAAAATTTTCTGTCCATTCCAACTGAATTGGTGGAAAATGATCCCAGTGTGAGCTCCCATTGCACAAAGCTCTGTGCTGAGAGGGCTAAAATGTACCTCTGACAGAGTTCACCGATGACGACAGCCTGCTGGCTTTAACATGCATAAATATTCATTTTGACTAAAAAAAAATAGTTTGGATGATGAATGTGTGCTGAATACAGAATGAATTTATGGTGTTTATTTCATTGTTGATCCATCCAGACCAAGCTGTCAATCACATTTATATGACTACGCATCTTTATTATTTTACTTTTTGTTTGTCATTTTAAGTCCATCCAAGAATCAGATGCTGGGGGAGCAAATTTCAGAGCTCCAGTGACCATAATAGTATTAGTAAAGTGAAGAAGAATAAGATGAGTTACAGTGGAGACAGAGCGGTAAGAAACTTGAGGTAGGAGCAGAACCAGCTTTCAGATGACGAGCTCTTCCTATTATCCAGTCCAGGAGTGTGTGAGAGGTGGTAGGAGAATCTCCACATATAGGAGCAGTATTTCATTATTTGAAGCATTTGGGTTTTACAGACACTTAAGAATTGCATGGAAGAAGAAGCAAGTTTCTTAGAGGCAATTTGAATTAGAACTGGATGAATACTGGATAATTAAGGTTGCATTGGGTAAAAGTACAAATGATCAAACATTCCATGAAAGGTAGGCCCAGTTTTTACCCTGGGGTGGTTCAACGTGAGGACTGGGCTATTTTACAGGAAACTTTCGTTTAACCGGAGGTTAAATATCCGGAATGCTCTATCCACCGGCAAAATTCAGGAGTCGGTTCAGATAAGTTTTTTTACTTTTCGTTGCTTTTTTTCTCCAGTCCTGGCTCTGCAAGCGTCTAGCTGAAGCTGTTGATTAGCTACAGAGATGCTTGCAAGCTGCGCCGACTGTTTTGAAGCTGTTGCTAAGCAACAGGGTTTGTTGCTTCAGGCGGAGCTCAGAAGCTCCGTATGTTTTAACATTAACGCTCGTTTTTCCGGCAGTGTTGATCGACCGGCACCAGCTCGGTCCCGTCAGTGCCGGATACCAGAAAGTTTCCTGTAACTCCCGGGCTTCACTTTGCTATTAAAGATCTGTCTCCCATTCGAAGCCAGCAGGAATGACCGCAAGTCCGGCAGGGGGGAGCCTGACACCGCTGGGGATCCAAGGGAACGGTGCCTGGCATAAGGTAAGTCCCGGGGGGGGGGGTGGGGTGGTTGCAGAGCCCATGCCAGTCTTGGGAGGGAGGGGAAAGGTCGTGGTAGGGGAGAAGGTCCATGGATTTCTTGTGGAGCCAGAGGAGCCCGCCTACACCTCCTGGCTCCCAAGGAGTCCTTCCAATTAATAAAAGCATGTAACTTGCCTCGGCCTCTTCTGGCCACACTGCTGCTTCGCGCTAGGTTTCACTGGCAGCTTTGGCGCTGTGCGGGTCTCCCTGCGAATTGAAGCCAAAAATGCGTTGCAGTGCCGATTATGGCATTTCAATGCCCGCCTGTGACCGCACTGCTGGAACCTCGGCAGTTAAAATGGCAGCAGGCGTGAGCCCGTTTGAGCAACGCACCGCGATTCTTCCGACTGCCATTTTAACCACCCGTTCGCGCCGGGCGGGCTGGGTTAGAATCAGACTCATTATGGCTCCTGTGCTGGTCAGGACATTGGCTACATTTTACAGATAATGTTCCTAACAGGATGCAAGATCATATTGACATGTTGGCATATTGTTGCTCTATTGACTTCAGTTGAACTGAATATCGGGCAGTGCATCTAACAGGTGGCCAATACGAGTCTTGAGCTGCCACTCGAGATGAATTTCTAGCCCAGTGTGTTTGATGAGGTAAAACTGCTTCTCCTCCCGCATGCTTTCTTGTGTACTTTTTTGGCTCGGTAATAGCGCTCTCGCCTCTGAGTCAGCAGGTTCTGGGTTCAAGCCCCACTCCAGAGATTTGAGCATATAATCCAGAATGACACTTCAGTGCAGTATTGAGGGAGTGCTGCAATGCCTGAGGTGCTGTCTTTTGGATGGGAGGTTAAACTGAAACCCGATCTGTTCTCTCAGGTTGGCGACAAAAAATTCCACGGCATTATTTGAAGAAGAGCAGGGAAGTGCTCCTGGTGTCCTGGTCAACATTCATCCTGCAACCAACAGCACCAAAGCAGCTTAATTGATCATTTATCTCCGTGTTACCAAAGCAACATTACGATTGTCCAGTCAAATTTCTCGCTGAAAGAGATTTTCTGATTAAAGTCTTAGAATAACATGCTGCTGAGCGCATTCTTACCAGTCATGCAACCAAAAGCAAATCCACCTCCTGCTGCGTCACCTTAAAGTTCAGTAGCATGAGTCAGCTTTGGTCAATTTCAACTGTGGCAACTCCACAATAATTGGCAGTAATCGTCCCTTTTAGTTAATTTCAGTTGAGTCCATTATATAGTAATTGGCATAAATTCTTATGGTTAATCGAGAGTTTCTGCTGCTCTAAAGCTTAATATTAAAATGCCAAAAACTGGTGGGATAATAAGGACTGTGTAGATGCCATGGCTTGATTATGCAAGGATTCAGTTTGTTTGGAGCACTGAATACAAATTAATTTTACTTCCAGCATGAGGGAGCTGAACAGCCTTCTTTCAGCACCAGCATCAGTCTCCCCTACGTAAGTTATATCGAGCCTTAAATGCAGGGTAAAGCTGTCTCTACTTTGCACCATGTATCTTAACCCAGCTACAGTAGAGCGCTCCTTATTGCAACAGTGTGACATTACAATTTTACATACACATTGGCCCGAGATTTCCAATAGGAGACTTCCTGCGTGCGGAGGCCTCTTATCGGGGAAAAAATCTACGCCCTTACCTGAGGGCTCCCGAGGTGCGGCCTTTTCCGATCCTGGGCCTCTCCACAGTCGAAATGTGCAGAGGCCCACGTATCCCAGGGGCGCAGGCGGTTCACAAGCGTCCCTGGGATCACGTGGGCCATGGGGAGCCAATGGGCGAAGGGAATCTCCCTTCATACTTTTGACAGTTAGGCCTGTCAAATATATAAATGGGGAGCACTGAAAAAAGACATCAAAACATTAAATACATTTGAAAAAAAATCACATTTTTAAATGAGTTAAAATTACACTAAATTAAATATTTTAAACAAAAATATTTTTTGAAAAAAATAATGTTTTTCACAGGGCTAAAAATAAACTTACCTTTTTTAAAGTATTAAAATTATAAATGAGTGGGAAAAACATTTTTTAAAAACTTTTTAAAATTCTTATGTTGGTAAAGGCAGGCCTTACACCTGCTTTTACCAGGCGTAAGATTTTTAAGTGATTTCTGCGGGTGGAGGTTGTGCAGAAAGCGGAACTCTCCCCCCCGCAGAGACCCTTCTCCAGGGCAGGTGTCCGATCTGTCAAGAGGATTGAGTACACAGCTCGTACACACCCGTAGGGATCGGAAAATACGGGCCATCATTCTTAACGACTCTTGAAATGACAGTGCCAATTTAGTGCTAACTGGGGTACTGGGAATGACGATGGGTTAGAATGTTACTGGGACTGGGACACCCTGTATCCCAGTTACATTCTCACCCAATGTGACTCCCAGTACCCCAGTTACATTCTAACCCATCCTTGTGCCTCGTACCCCAGTTTCATTGTTTTTAAAAGGCCCCGATACACCAAATTACAAAGTTTGGACGTTATTTAAAGATGTACATGTCTTTGAACCATCGCTCTCAACCTGGTATTTGTATGCAGTTTATTTGATACAGTAACTAAGTATTTATTGCAACATAGGGACTAGATTTCATAAGATTAAAGGAAACTTTGGTAATTATTCAAGCTGCCCTTGTGCTTTTTACATCTGTATATAAAGGATAACAGACTGCACCAGAATGAACAGGTACTTATCCTTCCACACAAACATACTCTTCGAGATGAATTGTCGGAGCAATAAATCATTATTACAGATGGGAATAACATTTAACAGACCATTTATCTTTTCTGGCAGTAATTATGTCACTGATTTGGACCATCAGCTAAATTTGAACTTCTCCTGGGTTCAGCCAACATAAAGAAAACACAGATTGTGGTTATTGCAGATTACTTAGTAATAGGACAGGAGAAGAGATGGGTTTGAAGCAGCAATCTAAATATGATCTGGCAGAAGTAACGATTACCATCAGAAAAAGGTGTAATATAAATAAAGGGAAGGGAAGCAGATGATAGTCAGAATTCTTACTGTAAATCTGGGATTCTGGCATTTTAACAGTTACAGCAATTCACATTTATGTTGAATCTTTAACACGGCCCCAAGAATCCTCACTGATTGACAGAAGGAAAATGGATGCTGGGCCAAGTCAGCAGAGATTACAAGGGGTGACTGATAACTTGGTGAAGGAGATGTGTTTTCAGGAGACAGAAATGGAAAAGGTTAGGGAAGGAACTCCAGAAAGTAGGACACTAAACTCTAGAGGTTGTGCTGCCAATGGAAGGGGGAAAGGGAAGGGGGAATTCACAGAAGACCAGAATTAAAGGTATGTTTGAGGCAGAATGTGGGGCTGGCAAAATGTATCACTGGAGGAGATTGTAGAGATGAGGCGGGGTGGGCAGGGGCAAGGCCATGGAGGGTTTGAAAGATAAGGACAAGAATGAGGATTAAAGCGTTGAGGGACAAGGAGCCAAGGTAGTTCACCCAGGACAGGAGTGATGGTGAGTGGGACTTTGTGCGGGATAGGATGTGTGCAACAAAGGTCTAGACAAGTTGGAGTTCATGGAGGATGAAGCGTGTGGAATGGGAGGCCAGCAAGCAGAGAATTGGAGTTGTCAAATATGGAGGTGACAAAGGTATGTACAGGGAACTTTCTGGTATCCGGCACGGACGGGACCGACGTGTTGCCGGTTCATCAACAATTCTGGATAACCGAACGCTATAGTTAAAACATACGGAGCTTCTGAGCTCCGTATCTAGCAACAAACCCTGTTGCTTAGCAACAGCTTCAAAACAATCAGCACAGCTTGCAAGCGTCTCTGTAGCTTAGCAACAGCTTCAGTTAGACGCTTGCACAGCCAGAAATGAGTAAAGAAAGTAACTAAAAGTAAAAAAAGTTACCTGAACCAACTCCTGAATTTTGCCGGTTAACCGACATTTCCGGTTATTTAGTGGCCGGTTAATTGAAAGTTTTCTGTATCAGGAGTTCAGTGGCAGTGGGGCTGAGATAGGAGCTGAGGTGGGCAATGTTGTAGGGGTGGAAATAAGCAGTGGTAGAGATGTTATGAATGAGATCTCTGCAGCTCAGCTCAGGGTCAAACCTAGACTCCAAGATTGCGAACAGCCTGGCTCAGTCTGAGTGGAGTGGAGGTAGTGGCAGGGGGCCAAAGATGATGGCTGAGGCCTTCCCTATGTTGAGCTGGAGGAAAGTATGACTGAGCCAAGACTGGATGTTGGAGAAACACTGACAGTATGGAAGGAGTTGAGGAGTTGAGAGATGTGGTGGAGAGGTAGCAGCTTGATGTCATTGGAATGCATGTTGAAGCTGATCCCATGTCTGTAGATTGTGTTGCCATGTGGCAGCCCATGCGTAAGGAACAAGAGAGGCTGCAGGATAGGTTCATGTGGGACACTGGAGGCGGTGAAAATACAAGAGAGGGCAGATGTGCTGGCTATCAAAGTCTCATAAGTGAACCAAAGAATTTAATTCAATAGGGCATATAAATCTAAATAAGTTATGCCAGTATTTAGTATTATGAGTTTCAATCATTCTATTAGATGCAATCCTCTCTGTAATGTACTAGAAACTGTGCTCCTTCTTTGTAATGCACGCAAAGTGTGCTCTTTCCTTGTAACTCAAGGTACATTTTCACTGCTAGTTTAGCATTGGAGTAGAAATGATTTCCACTTTCCACTGGTGCTAAACGTGCAATGTAAATCCAGGGTCAGTGTTGACCCCGAGTGACATTTCATGGAGATGATGGTCTCACACTGCATGGAATTAAAATTCAGTGCTGTGCCAAACCAGCTTTACAAGGTGCTCATGGTGTCCATTGGATCTCCTGGACACTTTTTGAATGCACTTTACATCAATTTAAATGGTTAGAGAGTAAAGAGTCTCCCGTCGCCACACTCTAAATATTTACATTTCTAACTGTTGGGAGAGAGCTCCATGCAGATACAGATACAGGTATCTACAGAGCTGTCTCCTAAACAGGACAGTTAAAGTTCCTGCCTCGCAGGGTCCAAACAATAGAAAAAGGATGCCATAGTCTGGGCACCTCAGCATTAGCGGAACCCTGGGAATTGATTGGCTGCTGTCTTGCTGTGTGGTGTCATCCATGGCTCAGTGGCAGCACTCTCGCCTCTGAGTCAGATGGTTGTGGGTTCAAGTCCCGCTCCAGGGACTTGTGCACTAAATTTAGGCTGACTCATCAGTGCAGTGCCGAGGGAGTGCTGCACTGTCGGAAGTGTCGTCTTTAGGATGAGACGTTAAACCGAGGTCCCGCCTGCCCTCTCAGGTAGACGCAAAAGACACCATGGCACTATTCCGAGACGATCAGGGGAGTTCTTCCCGGTGTCCTGGCCAACATTTACCACTCACAACAGATTATCTGGTCATTATCTCATTGCTGTTTGTGGCACCTTGCTGTGTGCAAATTGGCTGCCGCCTTTCCTGCATTACAACAGTGACTGCACTTCAGAAAGTACCTCATTGGCTGTAAAGCGCTTTGGGACGTCCTTAAATCGTGAAAGGCACTATATAAATGTAAGTCTTTCTTTCTGCCAGCGGCATTTTCCTAAATAAAGGAACGGGTGAAAAATATAATAATAATAATAATTCAACTTTATTGTCATTGCACAAGTACATGAACAACGAAATGTGATCTTGCAAGCTCCCATGACTGGGAGAAGCAAAGCCGCTGCGTCAGTGCGCGCCGCCATTCCATTTCCACCATTCCTCCTGTCCGACAATCTTCAGCCCACCGCCCGGGCCTACTCACCAGCCGCTCCTCCCGTGGCTCCTTCCGTGACCTTCTCACCAACCGCCCCTCCTCGGGGCTCCTTCCGTGACCTTCTGCACCTGGTCTTCCCTGATGGTCACCCCTCCAGGTACTAACCAGGCCTGGCTCTGCTTAGCTTCCAAGCCTTGCCAGTGACCCTTATCATAAAATCAACACACTGTGTTAAAATAGTGTTCACAGATATTAAAATTCTCGTTACATTTTACATGTCTGCTTGTGATTTCTCCACGATCCAAAGTCATTTTAAGACTTTGACCCATGGAGCAACTGCAGTACTGGGAACCTTGCACAGAATAACTAAATCCAACATTCACAGTTTCATTGCAGTGATTTGAAGTGATCACTCCCATGTCTTGGCAACCCCTCAGACTGCTGTGCCAAGTTTTAAAAGGTTCTTAGTTAAATGTAATTTTTTTTTTAATAAGTCATGCAGCTAAAAAAAAAAAAAATCTTGATCGGCAATCTCTGAAAGCAATTTATCACCAGGTGAAAATTTTATAAGCTTGCACTGTTGTAGTATCACGCTGTCCATTTAGGTAAGTATTTGAACATGTATTTCATTGCACAGCATGTTAACCATTTGACTGTCAGAATTCCCAATGAAATCTGACTTAAGGCAACATATTTCCATTGGGATCACCGGTATGGCCAGACGCGCACAGAGTTACTGGCACTAATGTGATGTACAGCTGAGCTGGCAGTCCTTCGCTTTGTCAGTTATGGCCTGTCTTGATACAGAAGGAACCAAGGACGTGCTTGGGAGTAACCAACTGTTAAAGAAATTGTGCTCTTTGCGGAAGCCAAGTAAGAATCCTCACGACAATTCAGATCAAAAAGGGGCAACGATGAACGGTGCAAAATGACAGAAACGGCAGCTCCCCAGAGACGGTGCTTGATGAGTGAATGATCCAAGCTTCTGGCACAGGGTGAAGCAGATGATAAATTGGCCACTCACAATTGACAGGAATATAAATAGTGAATAATTATGCCTGCAGGCAAAGTCTGGGAATGGATTAAAGAATCCAGGACAGCTGTGTAGGTCGGTAGGACAAAAATGAAAAATCAGATGGGAAATTGAAGCAAAAGCGTTAAGGTAAAAAAGCACGGATTTGATTGGTAGGTTCAGATTATTTTATGAACCTCAGTAAGCAATTATAGCTGGGAATGGGTCCTGAACACTCTTGCATTTGATGTCTGCATTGAACGGTTGACATTCCAACTTTGCATCAAAGAAGGATTTCAAGTTAACGGAAGTCTGTTAATACAGTATAATGGCAGTAATGATCAGTGCAGTATTGATGCCCTGCCATTAAACTTCACTAGGATATTTAGTAAATAAAGAACTTGCATTGAAAGGCGCCTTTCATTTCTTCAGGCCATTCCAAAATGCTTCACTGCCAATGAATTCTTTTTTGAAGCGCTGTCACTGTTGTTATGATGGGGAACAGGGCAGCCAATTTGCACACAGCAATATCACATAAACAACAATTAGATGTATGACGAATCTGTTACTGATGGTATTGGTTGCAGGATGAACATTGGCCAGGACACGGGGAGAAATCTCCCATTCCTTTTCAAAATTGTGCCATGGGATCTTTATCATTGCCTTGATCCAATGTTACATTCCTGGAAACTGGAGATGGGAATCTAAATGGACCCCTTGTTTCACAGTTCTAAGTTTCACAAGGCTCCAGGCTACCTATTAGTTTTAGTTAACTGCACTGTGAACTTCATGGGTGTTTTTTTTCAGTTTTGGGCCAGTTGTTTTGGTTAGCAGTCCCTCAGAGGGTTCCATGTTGTGGATTGCGATGGTGTCCGCACTGAAGGATTAATGGTTGTAGTTTAGTCACTGCAAGTTTGCAAGAACAATTCGCAATACCGTCGCTCTACGGTGAATGCAGCGTTCCCGTGCTCCCAGCCGGGACAGGCACCTGAGGAGAGGGCAATTAGCCTAAAAGGTCCCACAAGTGTAGTGCTGAATTTTTTAATCTGCACTGCTTTTGTGTGCGGTTCTTCTCTGGGAATTTACCCATATATGTGATGAGGAATTGGATAGAAGTAGAAAGACAGTTCTTTCTATTATGAATGCTGATCCTTGTTTTTCCCCCGCCCCCACAATTGTAATGGTCACATTTAACCATTTATCCCTTTACTTGTAACTCCTACAAGTGAAAAAGTAATAGAAACTAATGAGGCAAAGCCTGACAATTGAACTGATGCCTTTTGGCAGATTCCTGATGTATGGTGTGATGGGGGACCTAAAAAGAGACTTGGTTAAAATAGCCCAACAGGAAATTCTTCCTGATGTTTGAATATACGTTCTGGGTAAGCTGATAATATTCAGTGGAAATTGTGCTGCAAAGTGTGTCACAAAGTTGAATTTAGGGAGATTCGTATTTCACACAATCACAAATCATTATACACATGATAAAGGCCATTCGGCCCATCTTAATTCATCCATCCAGAGAGATCCTAACACCACCTCCCCCCCGCCACCCCCAACTGTATTGTGGTGTTAAATTGTTTCATAAGTGTCAGCTGTGGCTCAGTGGTTGCATTCTCGCCTCTGAGTCAGAAGGTTGTGGTTTAAGAACATAAGAAATAAGAGCAGGAGTAGGCCATACGGCCCCTTGAGCCTGCTCCGCCATTCAATAAGATCATGGCTGATCATCGACCTCAACTCCACTTTCCCGCCCGATCTCCGTATCCCTTGATTTCCCTTAGAGTCCAAAAATCTATCTCTCTCAGCCTTGAATATACTCAAAGACTCGGCATTCACAGCCCTCTGGGGCAGAGAATCCCAAAGATTCACATCCAAAGTTTCAAGCCCCACTCCACAGACCTAAACACACAATCCAAGCTGACACTCCAGTGCAGTACTGAGGGAGTGCTGCACTGTTAGAGGTACCGTCTTTCAGATAAGACGTTAAGCCGAGGCCCCGTCTAGCCTCTCCGCTGGATGTAAAAAATCCCATGACACTATTCTGACATAAGCAAGGGAGTTCTCTCTGATGTCCTGGCCAATGTTTATCCCTCAACCAAAATCACTAAAACAGATTACCTGGTCATTATCACATTGTTTGTGGGAGCTTGCTGTGCGCAAATTGGCTGCCGTGTTTCCTGCATTACAACAGTGACTGCACTTCAAAAGTACTTCATTGGCTGTAAAGCGTTTTGGGGCATCCTGAGGTCATGAAAGGCGCTATAGAAATGCAAGGCTTTCTTTCTTTTAAATGACTCTAGGGGGGAGAAATTCGGTTGTTAGCGCCACCGATTAACGCCTAAAGAGGCCGAGAAGTGGGGCGCTAGCCAATTTCCGGGTGGGCGCAAGGCGCCTAGCACTTCGCCCCATATTGAGCATGCATTTAGCGCCGGCGCTAAATCCTAGCGCCCGCTCATGGGCGCAGGCTGATTATGACGTCATTTGAGTGTGCAACACCTTTTGGGTGCCCCGGACCTGAAATTCAGTGGCGCCCCCCTCCGTAGCGCCTGGCGCTAATAGTGACAGCTTACCTGGACCTTACCAAGTCGCTCTCGGGCTGGAGGAGCGTTATTTAAAGGGGACTGGTGTGGTTGAAAAGCGGCAGCCATTTTTGGAGCACAACTTCCTCGAGAGCTACAAAGAGTTGCTGAGCTGCACACTGAGAGCCATTTGACCACTGAGCCAGCGCAGGCAGATGATCTTCAGCCTTCTGACCATCACCTTGCTGTTGGTGAGCCTTGACAACGGGGAACCTTCCTGTGGGTACTTATTATGGGGGCTTCATTGGAGGGGAACGTCCTGCTGCTGAATCATCTGGAAAGGGCACTGAGACGCTGGGAGAGGGGGGCGGGCATGGCCAGACGGAGGAGGGCCAACAGACGTCGCCACAGCAGACCATACGCTGGCAGGGTTTTCCAACAGCAGTTTTCCTACATGAACATGCCGGAGGAGCAGCATGTCAGAAGGCTGCGATTTAGAAAGGAGGTGGTGACTGAGCTGTGCCAGCTGTTTCAGCCAGATCTGCAGCCTCAGATAAGGTGCAGGACATCTCTGTCGGTGGCTGAGAAGATGCCTGCTGGCCTGAACTTCTACGCGAGCGGCTCTTCTCAGGCTGCGCGTCAGAGGCTGATCAGAAGTAACTTCTAGGCCCCTCTCACGGAATGCTTGCTGCCATTCCAAGAACAGGAATGGAATCGGTCTGATACCCCCAAGCCTGTGAAGGGCAAGATGCATGTAAATAGAAGGCATGGCCATTGTAAATGAAGAAAGTGTTTCATTACACAAAATGTGGTTCCTTCAAACATGAGAAAGCTATGGTAACAAAGCAAAACTAATACACTGACACATAACTGCCTCTCACACCCAGGAGACTGTCCAAAACATAAATCACATTCCAACCATCTTCCTTGGCCTTGATTCCACTGCGCCAACCAAAGCATCCAATGCTCCATCAGTGAGGCGTTCCGCCCTCTGCCTCACCCTTTCCATGTCTTGCTAGGCTGGTGCGCCACAGGTAGGCTCCCACCGCTTTGAAGGCCTACAAGGCAGTGAGTGTGTCTGGTGATGCCAATTGACCTGCCCCTTTAAGAGCTGGCCGATGCCAGTGTGTCTCAGGGAAAGTGATTATTGACAGCACCCTCGCTGCGCCCCGCTGCCGTGAAATTGGGTTGCGCCGCCGGGTTAGCGCCTTAAGAGTAGCGTGCAGCGCCTGATTTAGCGCCGCAATCACCTTTAGGGGCGCTGCAACCCAATATCGCGCTAGGGTGGCACTAAATTGCACCTGGCGCTAAACTTTGCGCATCGCCAGGACTAGCACCCCAAACGCGGCTATACCGAATTTCTAGGCCCAGGTATTTTTTGCCTCTGCCACTCTATTTGGTAATCCATTTGAAATGTTGACCATTCTTTGATGGATGAAGAATTTCCTGATATCAGTCCTAAAATTACCTTTCACACCTTTGAACCTGTGTCTCCTTGTTCTGCTCCCACATTTTATAGAATCATAACGGCACAGAAGGAGGCCAGTTGGCCCATCGAGTCCGTGCCGGCTCTCTGCAGAGCAATCGAGTCAGTCCCATTCCCCCGCTCTATCCCCGTAGCCCTGCAAGTTTATTTCCCTCAAGTGTCTATCCAGTCTCCCCTTGAAAACATTGAGTGTCTCCGCTTCCACCACCTCCGTTGGCAGCGAATTTAATTGAAAGTAATTCAATTTTAATTGAAAGTAATAATCCAGGTTAAATTTCTCTATGTTCAACAATCTTATATACCTCTCTCTATAAGATCACCTCCCAGACGCCACCTTTCCAAGCTGAAAAGCCCTAGTCTATTCAGTCTTTTCTCGTCAGTCAGACCTCGCACTATGCATCCTGTGTTTACCTAGACTTTAAAGGAAGCTCCGGATTGACTGGTGTGTTGAAAAGCTGCAAGACGTCAGAAGGACATTCCGAACCTAATGCCGGTGTTTCTTCTCAGAGTTCGGAACAGAAGCTGCGGACACTTACGGACGAATTGAGCCAGAGAGATGAAGCAATAGCTAAACTTCGGAAGGATAAGCAACAATTGGAGAAACTCATCCAGGTGAGCTCTTTGAGCACTTTCATGCAGACTTTTTCCATGTGGTGAACCGGTTAGGTTAACTTAGAGTTCACAGTCTACTCTTTTTATCTTGCATACTTCGGCAATTGAAAAATATGCTTCTTTTAAAATTATTCCATATACATTTGGCAGTGAATATGTACCTTTTGATGTGTTGGAAAGCATTTTAATTTTAAGATGATATCAGATTCCAGTCCGAGTGGTTATAAATTAAACTGCTGCTCTTTAAAAGTAGAACCTTTCAGCAAATAAAATTAAAGGGCGTCTGTAATATCTCCCAGTTCCCTGTGGTGACCGTAGCACTATTGTTTAACGGCAATGGACCGTAAAGAGCTGGATGACATTAATTTCAGGCACGGCCCATTCAGCTCACAATGCTGCTTTCAGCCATTTTCAGATTGCACTCCATCATATCACTGCAGTCAGGAAGTCTGGTACCACAGTGCAAGATAATATAGGTTGTAATAGAAATCTGTCGTGACTGCGATTTATAGCAACTTCCTTCTCAATCCTCAGTGAGTTATTGGTATAAGTGTAGTGTTCCGTGCTAACCTGGATTGTTGTATGAACTCACCCACCTGTCGAGCCTTTTTTGTCGGTGGCCAGGGAGCCGACACCAGTTGCAGTGGTGTAGCTGCACCGCGTGCTGCCTTTCTTGATGTGACTTAGTTGAGGCATTGAGTTGAACCATATTTCACATACGGGGGTGGTAGGACGCAAGTTTGTCTCTGACTTTCCTCAAAGGAGGAGCTGCCAAGAATTAAGACTAGAATAAAGACCAATAAAGAATAATAAAATCACAGAATGATACAGCACAGAAGGAGGCCATTCGGCCCAACATGCCTGTGCCGGCTCTTTGGTAGAGCTATCCAATTAGTCCCACTCCCCTGCTCTTGCCCCCATAGCCCTGTATTTTTTTCCTTTCAAGTATTTATCCAATTTCTTTTGCGATTGAATCTGCCTCCTCTCAGGCAGTGCATTCCTGATCACAACAACTTGCTGCGTCATTTTTTTCCCCTCATGGCGCCTCTGGTTCTTTTGCCAATCAGCTTAAGTCTGTGTCCTCTGGTCACCGACCCTTCTGCCACTGGAAACAGTTTCTTCTTATTTACTCTATCAAAACCATTCATGATTTTAAACACCTCTATCAAAATCTCATCTTAACCATCTCTGCTCTAAGGAGAACAACCCCAGCTTCTCCAATCTCTCCACATAACTGAAGTCCCTCATCCCTGGGACCATTGTAGTAAATCTCTTCTTAACCCTCTCTAAGGCCTTGACATCCTTCCTAAAGTGCGGTGCCCAGAATTGAACACAATACTCCAGCTGAGGCCTAACCAGTGATTTATCTGTTAAAAATATTCACCAAAAATCTCAAAGGGACAGAAGGAATGTTGGAAGATCAGGTCACTCTTGTGTAGCTCCCACTGTGTGGGAGGCACTCAAGTGGGAATTTTGGAGAAAAACAGAAATGACTTGCCAAAATGAACTGGATTGATCCAAGTGGAGCAGTTGTTCCTAAATATTCTTGGAATGGAAGAGGTTGACTTTCAGTGTAAATTGGGCAGGGGTGCAATAGTAGATGAGGGAAAATTGGGCGGGACCCGGATATTCTGGTTGCAACCCAGCCTGCTGATTTCTGTTGGGGCCTGAGGTGGGCAGAGCCTTTTTATAATGGAGGGGACAGAGGCGAGAGGAGGGTATTCCTACATTGGGAATTTCCTTGAATCCAGCCTCCCTTCATGCTCAGTGACCAGGATGCCACATTTTCCTCCCCTCTCCCAGTGGGTGCCCAAAGTGCACTCATGCAGGGTTGGGTTCACACTGATCGCATGCAAATAAGCTGGTTAATGGGAATTGAAAGAGTTGGGATCCGATTAATGGGAATTGAAAGAGTTGGGATCTGATTAATGGGAATTGAGAGAGTTGGGATCTGATTAATGGGAATTGAGAGAGTTGGGATCTGATTAATGGGAATTGAGAGAGTTGGGATCTGATTAATGGGAATTGAGAGAGTTGGGATCTGATTAATGGGAATTGAGAGAGTTGGGATCTGATTAATGGGAATTGAGAGAGTTGGGATCTGATTAATGGGAATTGAGAGAGTTGGGATCTGATTAATGGGAATTGAGAGAGTTGGGATCTGATTAATGGGAATTGAGAGAGTTGGGATCTGATTAATGGGAATTGAGAGAGTTGGGATCTGATTAATGGGAATTGAGAGAGTTGGGATCTGATTAATGGGAATTGAGAGAGCTGGGATCTGATTAATGGGAATTGAGAGAGTTGGGATCTGATTAATGGGAATTGAGAGAGTTGGGATCTGATTAATGGGGATTGAGAGAGTGTGGCTCTGTTAAATGCAAGCTAGGAGAGTAGGGATCTGATAAATTGTTGGAAAAATGAGAAATGGAGCCAGGAGGGTACGAAGAGTGAGAGCAGGCATTGGTGGCAAAAGCAATGATAGTAATAAAGAAAAGAAGTAACTTGCTTTTACGTAGTATCTTTCATGATCTCAGGACATCCCAAAATGCTTTACAGCCAGTGAAGTACTTTGGAAGTGTAACATAGGGAAACGTGGTAGCCAATCTGTGCACGTCCAATAATGATGGGAATAAAAGCCTTACCTGAAGTTGATTAGTCTGGGAAGTAGCACTTAACAATGTAAAAGTTAAACTAAACTTCGAAAAAAATGTCAAGAGTGCATGAATAAAGTGTCTTCCAGTGAGGCTGGAAGCTGTATCAGAGAGAACAAGCCATTCCCGTCGCAGATACTCACGAGGAGGAATGAAAACAGGTGATGAGCAAAGTAGGTCTGGTCGAGAGGGCAGTGTTGGGGTGAGGTGAGCAGGACCGAGATGTTGGGATGGGCACAAGAGGATCCAAGTCGTCAGGTTGAGGACAGAGGCCAGGAGGTTGGCTTGCAGTGGTGTTTGGAGGGGAGATTCAGGCGGAGCAGAGCGGAAAGGTTAAGTGGCCATGTAGGAGACAAAGGGCCGTATTTTGCTACTCCTATGGGTGAGTATGAGGTGTGTAGGCGCCCGTAGGGGCCATGCAAATGCCAGCATGCGCTAAAACCTGGAACTTGCGATCTGTCAAGACAGATCCTCCGCACCCCTGGGAGATGGACCTCTGCGGGTTTAGAGTTGCGCTATTTGCCCAACTTCCGCCCCTGAATGCCCATGAAATTCTTACGCCTGGTAAAAACAGGCATAAGGCTTTTACCAGCATAAGAGTTTTAGAAAATAGAAAAATAAAATTTTATCACTCATTCATATATTAAAAACCCTGTCCAATAAGGTAAGTTTATTTTTAACCCCGTTAAAATATATTTTAAAAAATTGCAAAAAATTAAATTTTCGTTTAAAATATTTAATTAAATGGCATTTTAATTAATTTAAAATATGTTTTAAAAAATGTATTTATTGCATGTGTTCGTGTATTTTTTTAAGTGATCCCCAATCATACTTATGGGAGTCCCGTATGTACGTATAATAGCAAAATACTGCGGATGCTGGAAATCTGAAATAACAACAGAAAATGCTGGAAATACTCAGCAGGCCAGGCAGCATCCGTGGAGAGAGAAACCGGGTTAACGTTTCAGGTCTGGGACCCTTCATCAGAACTGGAAAAAGCTGGAAATGTAACAGATATTAAGCAGGTGCAGAGACAGGGAGGGAGGGGTTTAGGAGGGGAGGAAGGAATTGAAAGAACATGCTGTGAAAATGTTGCAAATGGGAATGGCAAAATCATACTGCATGAAAAATGGGGGGCAGGGATTATTACCTGAAATTGTTGAACTCGATATTGAGTCCGGAAGGCTGTAAAGTGTCCAATCGAAAGATGAGGTGCTGTTCCTCGAGCTTATGTTGAGCTTCATTAGAACAATGTATTAGGCCGAGGACAGAGAGGTCAGAGTGGGAGTGAAGCGGAGAATTAAAGTGACAGGCGACCGGAAGCTCAGGGTCACCCTTACGGACTGAACGGAGGTGTTCCGCAAAGCGGTCGCCCAATCTGCGTTTGGTCTCCCCAATGTAGAGGAGACCGCATCGTGAGCAGCGAATACAGTATATTAAATTGCAAGAAGTACAAGTAAATCGCTGCCCCCATTTTTCATGCAGTATGATTTTGCCATTCCCATTTGCAACATTTTCACAGCATGTTCTTTCAATTCCTTCCTCCCCTCCTAAACCCCTCTGTAATGTATATACCTTTAAGGGGGGAACTACTTTTTACAGCTCATGTATACTGCAGTACCGGCAGTAACCACACCTGTATATAGCACTGAGTAGTAATCTGTACAGATCAGTTCCAGAGTGAGTCACGTTGACTAAACACCTGTTGAACCGTTCCCCCTGCAGTCTTGTGTCTTATTACTCTCGGACACAACATTGGCGACGAGACAAATTCGATCCTACCTGCAACTCTGCATCACCTCCCAGGGATTCATTCCTGGAGACCAGTAGATTGGAGGTCAAGGCCAGAGACACGGGCGTCGACCACGGGCAACCGCCCAGTCATCCAGCAGAGACTCAAGAATTGCAGGGGAGGCTGTTGAGAGCCAGGCTTGGCTTTCCAGTCGCGGTGGTCCAGCGAAACGGGCTGGCAACAGGTAGTGCGCAGAACCTTCCCGGACAGCGGCGGGCTAGAGCCCGACCGAGCGGCACAACAAAGGGCCGAGCAGCGTCGACGGGGGAGAGAGAGAGAGGGCAGAGCGCACAGGGCGCAGCCGGTGTTCAGGGGCCGAGCAGCGTCGAGGAGAGGGAGAGAGACACGCAGAAACCCGCGAGGCGCCGCCATTGCCACGAGGACCGCCGAGAGTGGCATTGGCAGCAGCGCAGGAGAAGCGCGCGAAACCTACAGGGCGCCGCCATTGCCACGAGGACCGCCGAGAGCGGCGTTGGCAGCAGCGGGGGAGGAAGGAAAGCGCAGGAGACGCCATTTTAAGCCATTTTAAACCACACCCAAAATGCCGAAGAGTGCCAGTATCACCGCATTTGACAATGAAGTCGAAGATTGGACTACATATGTTGGACGAATAGAGGTGTACTGCAAGGCAAATGAGGTGTCAGATGACAAGAAAGCGCCGGTATTGTTAAATTTAATGGGTGCAAAGATGTATGGCTTATTACAAAATCTAGTAACCCCAGCGAAGCCAGTGGAAAAGAGTTTTGGAGACATAGTGACGATACTACAGGAACATTTAAACCCCACACCGCTGCTGATAGCAGAAAGATTCAAGTTTCACAAACGGAACCAGCATAAGGATGAAAGCAATGCTGAATATTTAACAGAACTGCGCAAACTATCGAAACACTGCCAGTTTGGAACGGGACTGGCAGATACCTTAAGGGACAAGTTTGTGTGTGGGCTTCAAAGTGAAGGAACCCAGAAACGGCTTTTATCTGAAAAGGACCTTACGCTGGACAAGGCTTTCAGCATTGCGGTATCATATGAAGCAGCAGCACGGGGCGCTGCAGAGATACAACAGAGACCGCAAGAATATGGCACAAACGAAATGTCATACAGAACAGAGAAGTGCTATCGCTGCGGCAGAACAACACACGACCATAATGATTGCTGGTTCAAGGACAAAGTGTGCAGACAGTGTGGAAAAGTAGGACACATAGCACGAGTCTGCAGGTCGGGAAAGAAAACCAGCAATAAGAAATCTCCAAAAGAAAAGTACAAGAAGGTACATAAGGTGACGGAGAATAGTTCAGACGAACAAAAGAGTGATACCGACTCCGAAAACAGGGAGCTGAGTTGTCTGAAACTACATAATGTGATCAAAACGGAGGATCACCGAACCATTTGGGTCACTCTCAAATTAGCAGGAGTCCAGGTAAAAATGGAATTGGACACAGGATCAGCCCTAACAGTCATAAACCGACGGGACTACGAGCGGCTATTCTCACACATACCCTTGAGAGACACAAAAATTATTTTGAAGACGTACACGGGGCAAAAAGTCTACCCCAAAGGAAAAATAAGGGTGACCGTTATATATAACGGTAAGGAAACACCAAAACTAGACCTGTATGTATTGCAAGATGGAGGACCACCATTACTGGGACGTGAATGGATCCAGAAAATACAGCTGGATTGGCATTCCATACAAGCACTGACTGTGGCTGCCAAAAAGGATGACGACGTCACACCTGGGCGACTGTCAAAGATCCTAACCGATGCGCAAGAAGTGTTCCAGCAAGGACTCGGAACACTAAAAGGCATGACAGCAACAATTAAAATCGAAGAAAACGCAAGCCCAAAATTTTTTAAGGCCAGACCGGTACCTTATGCGATCCGCCCAGCCATCGAAGCAAAGCTGGAGAGTTTGGAACGTTCAGGAGTACTGCCCAAGGTAGACTGGAGCGAGTGGGCTACACCCATCGTCCCTGTGATGAAAAAGTTGTTGAGCAGCACGCCTGGGGAACCAAGGAAGGTTCGCATCTGTGGGGACTTTAAGGTAACAGTGAACCCAGTCCTTCACACCGTACAATATCCACTTCCGCGGATTGAAGATATTTTCGCCTCGCTATCTGGAGGGAAACGCTTCACTAAGATTGATCTGGCCCAGGTGTATCTGCAAGTGGAGGTAGAAGAAGCATCAAAAAAATACCTCACAATCAACACCCATAAAGGTCTCTACCAATACAACCGGCTGGTATTCGGGGTAGCATCAGCTCCGGCTATTTGGCAAAGGGCAATGGAACAAGTCCTGCAAGGGATCCCAGGGACCCAGTGTTATTTGGACGACATCCTGGTCACGGGCGAAAATGACAGTGATCACCTCGCCAACCTGGAGCAGGTGCTCACTAGATTGCAGGAATATGGGCTCCGAGCTAACCGCCCCAAATGCGAGTTTTTTAAAAAACAGATCTCGTATTGTGGCCACGTTATCGATAAAGAGGGGTTACATAAGTCCCCAGAAAAGATTGAGGCAGTAGTCAAGGCTCCAGCACCGGACAACGTGTCACAACTGAGGTCGTTCCTCGGACTGGTAAACTACTACCATAAGTTCTTGCCAAATTTGTCTACAATACTACACCCACTGAACACCCTACTGCAAACTGGGGTGCCATGGAAGTGGAGTGACGAATGTAAACGTGCTTTCCAGAAGAGCAAAACACTAATCACATCGAAAGAGGTATTGGCCCATTTCAACCCAGCACTACCAATTCGGTTGGCGTGTGATGCGTCACCCTACGGCATTGGAGCGGTGCTGTCGCACAAATTCTCGGACGGCTCAGAGAGGCCAATAGCCTTTGCGTCACGATCACTAACCTCAGCCGAGCGTAACTACGCCCAGATTGACAGGGAGGCCCTCAGCCTAGTGTGGGGAGTGAAAAAGTTCAATCACTATTTGCACGGGCAGAAATTCACCTTGCTGACTGACCACCAGCCTCTTGTCTCCATTTTTAATCCGAAGAAGGGCGTTCCGGTGATGACTGTGCAACGACTACAAAGATGGTCAATCTTTCTAGGGGCGCACCACTATGAGATTGAATATAAGGGCACGAAACAGGATGGAAATGCTGATGGGCTATCACGCCTGCCACTGCCCACTGCAGAGGAAGCACCAGCAGTGGATCCTGTCGAAATATTTCATTCGACTATAGTTGAATACCTACCGGTAACTAACGCTCGTATAGAACAGGAGACCCGAAATGACCCGACACTGTCTCGGGTATATGATTTGACGGTGAAGGGATGGCCAGCACATGGCGACTCACTGTTGCCAGCATTCTCGACAAGAAGAGAACAGCTGTCAGTGTGCCGGGGGACCTTGATGTGGATCCCGAGTGGTAATTCCACCCAAGTTAAGGGATAGAGTGCTCAATGAGCTTCATGAGGGCCATCTGGGAGGGGTAAAAATGAAAAGCCTTGCCAGGGCTTTTGTGTGGTGGCCGGGAATCGATAAACAAATCGAGGACCTGACCAAGAGCTGCTCAGGATGCCAGAAAGTCGAAAATGCATCACCACATGCCCCTCTACACCCATGGGAGTGGCCCTCATCTCCATGGCAACGGGTGCATATTGATTTTGCTGGTCCATTCATGGACTCAATGTTTTTAATAGCCGTGGATGCGCACTCGAAATGGCCGGAGGTCATCAAAATGTCCTCCACCACCACGGAGAAAACTATTGCAGTCCTACGGACCATTTTTGCCAGGAATGGCTTGCCAGAACAGATTTGCTCCGATAACGGACCACAGTTTGTGTCCGACGAATTCTGGAGGTTTATGAAGAAGAATGGGGTAAGGCATTACACATCCGCCCCGTATCATCCAGCCACAAATGGATTGGCTGAGAGGTTCGTACAAACCTTTAAGAAGGCAATAAAGGCTATGTACAATGACAACATTCCGTTGCAGCATAAGGTGGACAATTTCCTGTTCGCCTACCGGAATGCGACACATGCAGTCACCAACCAGGCCCCGGACATGATGTTCTTTAACCGAAGATTAAGATCTCACCTGGATTTGCTCAGACCAAACGTACGAAGAGATGTTGAGAGTAAGCAATTCCAGCACATCCATGAGAAGCCAACAAGGAGCTTCAATGTAGGGCAACTAGTCTTGGCCCGCGACTACTGAACAGAAAAATGGCAGCCAGGAACGATATGCACACGGCAGGGCCCACTAATGTACACAGTGGACGTTGGGGAGAGCATCGTGAGACGCCATGCTGACCAGATCCTAGAGTCACAGGAACAAGTCAACCCCATGTCTCGCCCATACGTACCTGGTGAGGAACCCGATGTACAGGTCGCATCTACCCCAGAAACAGTAGCATCGGAAGCTGATGACCCAACCGATGACAGGGTGCCAGAATCGCCTCCGCACCAAGAGTGAGACACTCGGGAAAGGCGCTATCCAGAAAGGATCAGGAAGCCTCCCCAAAGACTGAATATATAAATGGACTATTTTCAGCTAACGTTGTATGTTAAAAGTGTTAATTGTAATTAGTTTGATATTTAATTGTTAAATGAGTGTTATGGTACTGTTAATCTAAAATGGGAGGAATTGTAATGTATATACCTTTAAGGGGGGAACTACTTTTTACAGCTCATGTATACTGCAGTACCGGCAGTAACCACACCTGTATATAGCACTGAGTAGTAATCTGTACAGTTCAGTTCCAGAGTGAGCCACGTTGAGTAAACACCTGTTGTACCATTCCCCCTGCAGTCTTGTGTCTTATTACTCTCGGACACAACACCCTCCCCCCCCCCTGTCTCTGCATCTGCTTAAAATCTGTTACATTTCCAGCTTTTTCCAGTTCTGATGAAGGGTCCCAGACCTGAAACGTTAACCCTGTTTCTCTCTCCACGGATGCTGCCTGGCCTGCTGATTATTTCTAGCATTTTCTGTTGTTATTTCCGTATGTACGTAAGTATGAATGGGGATTCCCTTTTATTGGTTGGGCTGGCCCACGTGATTCGCATGCACCCCTAGGATATGTGGGCCTCTACCCGCACGGACCCGGAGAGGCCCAGGATCGCAAGTCTCCACACTTCCCGCGCTACCAGGTAAATTCGGAGATTTTAAGCCTCCGATCGCAAATTTTGGGCCAAAGTCATTTTTAAATAAGGGAAAATGTGCTAAATAATTTGGAAAAAATGCAAAACTAAAGTAAAATAAAAAATATTTATCTTATTTGCTTTTGCATGATATATGTTGTCACATGTTTAGCATGGATCGATTTTGAGATGCGATTGGTCCTTAGTCCATAGTGTCACATGGTTAACACAATATTACAAATCCAAAAATTTTAATAAGATTGTCTGAATTAATCCATTGTAAGCAGTGACCAGTTCAAATGCTTTCTTTCAGGTTTTTGTTACAAACCTGACTGTAAATTCTCCTTTAGTTGCAATCCATTTTCTCTTTCCCTATGAAGATCTACTGGAGTCATTCTTCCCTGAACTAAATGATGGCTGACAATGCATTACCCTCTTGGATTGAAGCCCTGTGTTAGAGATAAGATTTCAGTGATCTGGGGCCAAGCAGGTGGTCGATATCTTCTGTGCCCGTAAATGATGTTCCATCATTAAACGATATGGTATCTTTCCAAGATTGGAGCCGTACATTTTTGAAACCTTGCCAGAAGAATTTTACTCCTACATAACTGCTGGGATATCATCTTTCATTATATTATCATTGCATTTTAGGCACGGTGATAACGAGGGAGAAAGACATGGGAACAGTGAAGGAAACAAGTTCTAAGACCGAACAACACTGAGGCGGACAGTGAAGGAAGGTTTTTTGAGATACTGGACCACAATGAGGGAGAGAGGGGAGAGGAACAAGGGACAATGAGGGATAAGGAGAGAGAGACAGCGAGGGCATTGGGGAGACACAGAGGTGCACAGTGAAGAGGGGAAGAGAGACCGTGACAGCAGTGAGGGAGAGGGGGAAAACATACATGGGGACAGTGAAGGAGAGAGACAGAGACAGCCTGCAAGACAAGAGGGACATAGAGAGAAACGGTGAATGAGAGAAGGAAGAGGAACTAGGCGAACTGTGAGGAAGAGGGAGTAGAGAGATAGGGGAGTGAGAAACACATGAAAACAGTAGGGAAGGGAGAGAGAGACATGCACAGAGACTGAGGAAGAGGGGCAGAGAGACACAGAGGGGGACAATGAGGGAGAGAGGGAAAGCAATGGGAACGGTGAGGGAGAGACAAGGGGCTGGATTTTCTCAGCCCCGAGGAGGCGGATATGGAGGCGGGACTGCCAGTAAAGTTGAAGAAAGTGGGAGGCGGATGGCAAACCCGCCCCCATCCCGCCTCTGTGCCCTTTTGCCAGGAGGCAGGAAGATGTGCTGCTTCGGGTCCCGTCTCCTGGAGGCGGGAAAGGGACTAAATCCTTTTAACTGCTTGTTAACAGGTAGTTAACAGGCAGAAAAAAGGATTAGTGCCATTTTACCTTTTCAGGTGAAGGCTTCCCAACCTCGGAGAACCCCATCGGGTTGGAGGAGTCGAGTAGGAGGTCTGCGGGGGTCGGAGGGGCCTGAAAGTGAGATGTAGAGTGATGGGTGCAAGTGTGGAGTGGTAAGTATGTAAGGTGAGTGTTAAATGTTAAAAAATGTTCACTTACCTTGGTTTCTGCCTACAGCCTTCATCCACTCTGGATCAGGAGTCCCGACATCTTCCTTGCAGATTTCACAGACTGGCTGTTGGATCCTCCGAACCAACAGTCATCTGAAATCTACAAAGTAGAAAGGTTTGATGAGTCCTGAACACAAGGGCTCATCAAACTACGCAGAATGTCAGTGCTTGACAGCTTCTTTCAAAAGTTCTTGACAGATGACACATCATACGTTGACGTGCTCTGTCAGTGACTTCCCCCTAATTGACCTACTGAGCCCGCCGGGCGGGCTTAACAAGGTCAATCAGAGGAAAATCCCGCTGGTTGGCCAGAAGATGATGGAGGCGGGACTGAGACCCGACAAGCAGCAGTCCCGCCTCCAAGTCATCTCCATTCACAAAATCCAGCCCAAGGGGTCAGAGGGTCAAAAGACAATCTGGGAATAAAGGGGGGAAAAAAGAGGAGGTTTGGGAGGAGAGAGATAGAGATAGGCTGTGATGTAAGGGACATAGGCAGGCAGAGAATGAGAGAAAGTAAGACAGGAAAGGAGGGCGATGCATTGACCAACATCATTTCATTTTCCCTTTTTGAAGTACACTATTCAGTTTTTTCTCCACTCTCTCTTCAATACCCCAAGTTACACAGCATTAACAGGTACGTTTCTGTAGATGTGGTTTTAGTGGCTTAAGAATACCTCACTCACTTTCCTTCAATGATGTCTGCTTGTATGCTTGGTTAAGAGCCTGTCCCACAGTATGTATACGGGTGATGAATGGAGGTCAGTGATCCATATGGTGATTTCATTTGCGCATCACCTGGGTGAAACCAAGTGTTTCTCACGTGTAATGTAATCAGACTTCTAGATCTTCTTCAGGTTCTCATTGCGAAACAGAGTTGTTTAGAAGTTTAAAAAAAATACTGCATGGGACAGTCAAGTGGCTGCAACACTGGAGTGTGCAAGTCTCCCAACTCAGACACTCGGTTTGAATATCAGCCTTGCCATTCAAGTATTGAACATAAATTTCCACAGGTTTTTTTTTCCAAGACCCTGTGAAAGGAAAACTATAATGGAACTTGGGACACATTGTGGTCAGAAGCAAAGCAGAGTCTATCTCTACCCCAGCAAGGCGGCTTTATCATGACTTCAGCAGAATATAAATCTCTGACCTCTTTTCATCGTTACAGCATTTCTAAGAGAAATTGAGTCAGCTGTGGCTTGGTGGTTGCACTCTCACCTGAGTCAGAAGGTTGTGGGTTCAAACCCCACTCCAGGGACTTGAGCACAAAATCTAGGCTGACACTCCAGTGTAGTACTGAGGGAGTGCTGCACTGTCAGAGGTGTAATCCAGGCCCTGGGAGTGAGTTAAGAGTGTGCCAAACAACTGTGCCGCTCAGTTTCCCCATACAAAGTCACTTGTTGCCATTATGCCCTCTTCCACCCAGTAGTTGAAAGACTTTTCCTCTGTCTAGGCTCTGCTGTGGCATTCACCATTCCTCTTCCAAGAGGGAGCATGGATTACCCACTTCTGGGCTTGAGCTAAAGCCAGTAACTGAACCAGTTACCAATCAGTCCACAGAAGTAATGCTGGTTAATTTAACTCACGTTAAATTTTCCCTCTATATCTTTTTAGGGAAACAACTTGCGTTCTCACTGTAGCCACATCCCCAATCCCTTCAGACAGGAGCAATGCAAGAATTCAGTCGATCTTTTTGAGCACAAAAAGATGGGCAGAAATTTAACAGATTCCAGATAAGTTCTGGCTATGTATTTATAATTCTAAAACATTTTACTAATCTACATTAAAGCTCGTAACATATATTGATATGACATTATCTTGCTAAAACAATATCTTCAGCAGATAAAAGTTATGCAGAGGATCCTACAGTGCCTCAGTGTGTGAAAGTACTGTGTTGGATTACTCATACAAACTAGGAAGATCACAGGTTTGCTTCTTGAGCCCGAACTTAGGAACCTGATCTCAGCTGAGATGCCAGTGGGAATGGTACAATTGGCTTCCCTGGGGGTAATTTTGGATTTGGACTGTAGTGTAAAACGGGCGATATCGGATCAGCCGGGATTATACATCTACCCCGATTGAAATGAAAATTGGGAGAGCTGTATAACGGGTGGCTGATCTGATATCACCCATTTTACAGTATCGGCCAAAGTCAAAATGACTCCCCCACCACTCCCACCATCTCTGGACCAGAAAGGGAGAATATCAGCCAGGGTCTCCTCCTCTCCCCCCACCCCCCACCCCCCCCCACTCCACCCCATCCCAGTCACTATTAAGTGGCCTCTGGAAAATGCACATCTGTGGACATAAGAACATAAGAAATAAGAGCAGGAGTAGGCCATATGGTCCCTCGAGCCTGCTCCGCCATTCAATAAGATCATGGCTGATCATCGACCTCAACTCCACTTTCCCGCCCAATCTCCATGAGAATTCCAAAGATTCACAACCCTCTGAGTGAAGAAATTCCTCCTCATCTCAGTCTTAAATGGCCTACCCCTTATCCTGAGACTATGCCCCTTAGTTCTAGACACTCCAGCCAGGGGAAACAGCCTCTCAGAATCTACCCTGTCAATCCCCTTCAAAATCTTGTATGTTTCAATGAGATCACCTCTCATTCTTCTAAACTCCAGAGAGTATAGGCCCATTCTACACAATCTCTCATCATAGGACAGCCCTCTCATCCCAGGAATCAATCTAGTGAACCTTCATTGCACCGCACCGCTCTGTCAGTGACTTCCCCCTAATTGGTCTGCCTTAGATAAGGAGAACAAAACTGTGCACAGTACTCCAGGTGTGGACTCACCAAGGCCCTGTACAATTGTAGCAAGACTTCCTTACTCTTATACTCCAACTCCCTTGCAATAAAGGTCAACATGCCATTTGCCTTCCTTATTGCTTGCTGTACCTGCATGCTAGCTTTCTTCCACGAGGGCATCCAAATCTCTCTGAACACCAACATTTGAAAGTTTCTCACTATTTAAAAAATATTCTGTTTTTCTATTCTTCCTACCAAAGTGAATAACCTCACATTCCCCTACATTATACTCCATCTGCCACCTTACTGCCTACTCACTTAGTCTATCTATATCCCTTTGCAGACTCTTTGGGCTGGATTTTCTCAGCCCCGAGGAGGCGGGTCTAGAGGCGGGACTGCCGGGAAAGTTGCAGAATTTGAAGGCGGGTGGCTCTCTGGCCCTGGGTCCCATCTCCTTGGAGACGGGAAGGGATTAAAGCTTATTAACTGCCTGATAACAGGTAGTTAACAGGCAGAAAATAGGATTATCCCCATTTTTCGTTCCGAAGTGCGGGCTTCCCGACCTGGGGGAGCCCCGCCGGGGTGTAGGAGGTGAGTAAGAGGTCTGCGGGGGTCGGAGGGGTCTGAAAGTGCGATGTAGAGGTGAGTGATGGGTGCAAGTGTGGAGTGGTAAGTATGTGAGGCGAGTGTAAAGTTTTAGAAAATGTTAACTTACCTTTGTTTCTACCTACAGCCTTCAGCCGCTGTGGAGCCAGAGTCCCGACATCTCCATTGTAGAGATCATAGACTGGCTGTTGAATCCTCCGATCCAACAGCCAGCTGATTTCTGCAAAATAGAAAGGTTTGATGAGTCCTGAGCACAAGGACTCATCAAACTACACAGAATGTCAGTGTTTGACAGCTTCACAGAGCTGTCAGACGCTGACATTTCTTCTTTCAAAAGTTCTTGACAGATGACACGTCGTACGTGCTCTGTCAGTGACTTCCCCCTAATTGGCCTGCTGAGCCCACTGGGTCACTCAGGGGAAATTCCCGCTGGTTGGCCAGAAGCTGATGGAGGCGGGACTGAAAGCCGGCAAGCAGCAATCCCGCCTCCAAAAGCTTCCCATTGAGAAAATCCAGCCCTTTGTGTTCTCCTCACAGCTTACTGTCCCACCTAGCTTTGTATCGTCAGCAAACTTGGATACATTGCACTTGGTCCCTTCATCTAGGCCATTAACCAGTTGATAACCAGTTCAGATTCTGCTCTAATCACCAGCACAGTCAGATAGCCTGCTGTTGGTGAGTGTTTAATATCATAGGTGAATAGAGGACTCTTGAATGAGGTACTAGGAGGCTGTTTGGGCCCGTAGAACTGTACCTCAACATGAGGGGAAGAAAGAGACAAAAAAGGTTATTGAAGTCCGAAACCACCAGTGAAAAGTGGTTCAAATCTTTTCATATAACTATTTTATACAATGTTGGAGATGTCAAAGATGGTCAAATCGCATTTAACTGTGTTGATAATAACTAGTACTAACTCACTGGGACTTAGCCTTGTTATTAAGTATACCCAATAGGAAGGATTTAATTATAATCTACTCATAAATACAGAGATTAAAAGGGGAAAAACTGCAAATGCTAAAAATCTGAAGTAAAAAGAGAAAAAGCTAGGAATGGACAGCAGGTCCATCTGTAAAGAAAAAAAAGAGGGTCTCGTTCGTAGACCCTTTGTGAGTTCTGATGGAGGATCCAGGCCCCAAACATTAACCTGCCTTTTCTCATTACAGATGTTGATTGACCTGGTGTGTATTTCCAGCATTTTCTGTCACGGTTTCAAACCCATTGAGATCTTGCTGGGCCGAACAAAGTGGTGTCCTTCTCAATGAGTGATTGCACTTTCAGGCCGCTTGTTAATAAGGTTCCTTCTATACAGTCAGGAACACTAAAAGGGCAATGAAATTTTATAGAGTAGGAGGTTGATTGAAGTGACATTCCCACACATGTTTTATCGTAAAATTAAACAGCGCTCACAGCAACGAGGCCCTGAATTTTAAATAAAGCTCCATTTAGAAGATGGAGTGCGTTAAAAAGGCCATTTTACTCTCAGTTCATTGCGCCTTTGAGACTTTTTTTTTTTTAATGTGGAATTATAAAAATGACAGAGCATCCTGAGGCTTGGTGTGCAGGAACTAAACACACTGGGGTAATTTTGCAAGGTTACACTTTTGGAGAATCAGAGCTATAACAGTGTAGCCTTATTTTACTCTCAAGTTCAACTCCGGTGAACCTAACACCGTGAATGGAACAAAAAGAGAACATTCTGAAAACGCTCTGCAGGTCAGGCAGCACCTTTGAGCAGACTAGACAAGTTAACGCTTCGGATGTGCGCCATTTTGCCAAACTGGAAGACATCACCGCTGAACAGCATTTAATAAGGAGGAAATGGGAGGGAAAGCCCACACACAAACACGTCAAAAGACATGCAATGATGACCTGTGAAGTACTTAATGGAGAGCAGGAATCGGTCCTTGGACCCCAGCTATTCACAATATATATTAATGATCTAGACGAGGGAACAAGATGTAATATCTCCAAGTTTGCAGACGACACAAAGCTGGGTGGGCGTGTGTGCTGTGAGGAGGATGCCGAGAAACTCCAGGATGATTTGGACAGGTTGGGTGATTGGGCAGAAGCATGGCAGATGCAATATAACGTGGATAAATGCGAGGTTATCCACTTTGGTGTCAAAAACAGGAAGGCAGATTATTATCCAAATGGCAATAGATTGGGAGAAGGGGAAGTGCAACGAGACCTGGGCGTCCTTGTGCACCAGTCGCTGAAAGTAAGCATGCAGGTGCAGCAGGCAGTTAAGAAGGCAAATGGTATGTTGGCCTTCGTAGCGAGAGGGTTTGAGCACAGGAACAAGGATGTCTTGCTGCAGTTGTACAGGGCCTTGGTGAGGCCACATCTTGCGTATTGTGTGCAGTTTTGGTCGCCTTATCTGAGGAAGGATGTTCTTGCCATGGAAGGAGTGCAGCGAAGATTCACCAGGCTGATACCTGGGATGGCAGGAATGACGTATGAGGAGAGATTGGGTCGATTGGGCTTATACTCGCTGGAGTTTAGAAGAATGAGAGGGGATCTCATCGAAACTTACAAAATTCTAACCGGACTAGACAGACTAGATGCTGGAAGGATGTTCCCGATGGTCGGGAGTCCAGAACCAGGGGTCACAGTCTAAGGATAAGGGGTAAGCCATTTAGGACAGAGATGAGGAGGAATTTCTTCACCCAGAGGGAGCCTCCAGGAATTTCAGGCACCTCTTAAACTTTGAGGTACGTTGATGGTCGTTGCACGGCTTGTGCTGTTGACAGCGCAGCGTATCAAAACCCTGTTTTAAATTAAAATCTCGGAAAAACAGAAAGCATTTTTTTTTGTTTGTGGACAATAAAAAAGGCAGTCAAAGACTTGAAGAACTGAATATAAACGTTACCATATCCCGACAGATGCAGAGAGCTGCGCTTTTTCCAAAACTTGTAAGGAAAGCTTGGCTGGGACTCTGCATAATGAAGCAGATGTCTATGTTGTACGCCCTGACTGGGAGTTCAAAGGGCTTTCTTTCAGGTTCCTGACAGACTGCTGCAGTGCTGAGCAAGAAACTAAGCAGAAAATTGTAACCCACTCATCATCTGTGTTGACAGATGTTGAGCCCATTTAGATTTGAATAATAACTTTTTTTTAAAGCAATTTGCTTGATAATATGCCAGATAAAGTAGGGTACCGTGACTCTTTAATCTGCAAATAATTTAAGGATGAATTCATTCATTTAACCATTTACTCAGTAAGATTCTTGGAACTGGCAAGAAAAAGTCATTTAGAAAAACAAACCCTTCCAGAAACGTTATTAAAGTATGAGTGTGCAATACCAGTCAGCACTTCTTGAGAATTCTTTCATAAGTCTTACTTTCCAAATGTAAGTTTATTAGTGGTGACTGCAAGATTGGGGGCTTTCGGCTTTAAGTGCATGGCCTGACTCCATTTGGTGTTCATGAGGTTCCACTGAAGCCTCGTTTGAATCCACACTGCACAGGATCCAGTCGCGAGATTTCCCTCAGCAAATGGGGAAGTAAAGAGACTGATTCCATGAACTGTGTGTCTGAACCTCTCTCTTTGCTACCTCAAGTTGTCTTCCCAGCTTTCATTGTGTTATCTTTGGCGAACCAGTCAGGGTGGCCTTGCTTATGGAAACCTCTTTGCTGTGCTTTGATTGAATATGCCATGAATGTTCTCTTCTCCACGCAGCCCAGCTGAAACTGGAGAAACTTAAGGATCATTCAGGGTGCGAGCATCACTCATGGTTACGATTTTAACCTAATTTATTTACATTATTTTGAAGATCAGATTACCTTTTTCAGAAAAAAATTAATTCTGTTGTTCAGCATCTATAGCCAAGTATGCAGATGGCCAGTAAACTGCACCAAAGCCACTGCGAAAGCCAGTTTAAACTCGACGCTGGCTACTGTGTGAAATCAGCCCAAAGACAGCTCTTCATCGGCTTTTTGCAAAGAACCAACTGCCTTTTGCTTGGTACCTCCACACTTAAGCACTGGCGAGATTAGGAAGTCAGCAACTCACACAAGAACATTCATCTCATAATTCCTTAGCCTTAACATAGGACCAAGGAGGAAAAATTTGGTTGCTTTGCGCCTCCCGTTAACGCCCTGTGCAGTGCCCCGGCCGCGATCTTCGATAGCGCCCCCTGACCTACCGGCAGACGCTATGTCCGACGGGGTCCGGGGGACCTACCTGCGGCCGGGGTGGCGTTAATTAAAAGCGAGGTGCTGGGCGGCCATTTTTGTTGCTGGCCACCTGCCAGCACTTGCTCCCATTGCTGTCCCCGGCCTCCCCTTCAGACCCCCGCGGAGTGCCGGCAAAAGAGCCCGGCACTCAAGAGAAGTGCTGAGCTTTCAGAGCGCAGCCGGCACTCTGTTCCCTGGTGGCCCAGCTGGGCCTCAGGTCGCGCTGCGCAAGGCCCCTCCCCTTTAAGAAGGGGAGGAAGGCCTGCAGTACCGCGGCACGTAGCGCCGCGATATTCCCTCGCAGCGCCCAAGAGGGAGGCGGGCCGCTTCCAGTAGTGCCCCGCTTCCCTCTTGGGGCGCTACCGATTAATTTTGGCCGTGGGGACACTCAGCGCCCTGGCGAAGTTAGTGCCCCAAAGGGGGCGTGACTCAATTTCCCCCCCCCATGTCTTTAGCTCTCAATTTATGTCAGCTTTGGCTCAGTGGTAGCACTCTCGCCTCTGTGTTAGGAGGGTATGGGTTCAAGCAGGTTATGGGTACAAGGAGGCTATGGGTTCAAGTCCCACAGTCCAGAGACATGAGCACATAATCTAGGCTGGCACTCCAGTGCAGTACTGAGGGAGTGCTGCACTGTCGGAGGTGCTGTTTTTGGATGAGATGTTAAACCGAGGCACCGTCTGCCCTCGGAAAACATTCCACGGCACTATTCAAAGAAGAGCAGGGGCCAATCTTTATCCCTCAATCAACATCACTAAAACAGATTAGAGTCATAGGGCTGGATTTTAATACTGGAGGCGTGTAGGAGGCGGGACTACAACTTTCGGGGTTGTAGTCCCGTCTCCATTGAGTTTTGGCCAACCCACGCGATTTTCACTTGATTGACCTTGTCCAGCCCGCCCAGCGGGCTCAGAAGGCCAATTAAGGGCCACCGGCAACAGGTGACGTCACAGATTGACATTTCATCTGTCAAGAGCTTTTGACAGATGAAATATCAGCGTTTGACAGCACTTTGAAGCTGTCAAACACTGACAATCTGTACTCCAAGTTAATTCCTTCCTCTCAGGCTGATTTAGAGATCTCTCCAGAACAGAAAGCTGAATGCTGCAACTTTTGACAGCTCGTGGCCATTCTGCTTTCTGTGCCGGTGAGATGAGGGACTCCCGAGACCTGAAGGAAGGAAGGCTGTAAAGGTAAGAAAAGGTAAGTAAAACTTCTTTAAACACTTTACACACACCAAACACACTTACCTCTGCACTCAATGCACCCATCACTCACCTGAACAACGGACATCTGGAACCCTCCAAGCCCTTCAGCCCGACGGTCCGCCTTGCTAACTTGGCGTGGTTTGGAGCCGTCGTGAATCCCACGCTTCAGGAATAAAAATAGGGATTAGGCTAAAAATTGCCTGTTAACTATCTGTTAACAGGCAGTTAATTGGCACTAATCCCCTTCCCGCCTCGGGGAGGCGGCTCCCAGCACAGGTCGGGTAGCCGTCTCCTTTGAAACTGGCATGGAGGCGGGATGGGTTCGTGCCTCCCGATTTTGAGATTTTAACCCCCCACACGCCTCCAATCCCGCCTCCACGGCCCAATGAAAATCCTGCCCATAGAGTATTAGAGTTGTACAGCACAGAAAGAGGCCCTTCGGCCCATCGTGTCCGCGCTGGCCATCAAGCCTTATCTATTCTAATCCCATTTTCCAGCACTTGGTCCGTAGCCTTGTATGCTATGGCATTTCAAGTGCTCATCTAAATGCTTCTTGAATGTTGTGAGGGTTCCTGCCTCTACCACCCTTTCAGGCAGTGAGTTCTAGATTCCAACCACCCTCTGGGTGAAAAAGTTTTTCCTCAAATCCCCTCTAAACCTCCTGTCCCTTACCTTGAAACTATGCCCCCTGGTTATTGACCCCTCTACTAAGGGGAAAAGTTCCTTTCTATCTACCCTAAATTCTCTGGTCATTATCACAATGCTGTTTGTGGGACTTTTCTGTGCGCAAATTGCCTGCTGCGTTTCCTACATTACAACAGTGACTGCACTTCAAAAGTTCTTCATTGGCTGTAAAGCGCTTTGGGACGTCCGACGGTCGTGAAAAGTGCTTTATATAAATGCACGTTCTTTCCCTTTACCATTCTGGATGAGCAGGGAAAAGCCTCAATCCTCACTAAACTTCCAAGAAATGTAAACTTCCACCAGACTTCCCAGGACATTGAAGTGCCTATTCTGTCTTTTACCACCAGGGTGAACAAAAAAGAAAAGAAAATTACCTTTTTTAGTCTCTCCTAGCAGTCAACATCCAGCAGAACAGAGACCAACCTTATGGACATTGTGCATATGCAGAGTGACATTTTCTGACAATGTGCTGTCATTAGGTTAATTTAGCATATTTGTATTGTAAAGCTTAATGCAAATATTGCACTTAAGCCTATTTTGGTAAGTCAGATCGTGATAACTTTTTATGATATTTGTAACTCGTTTTACCATAGTACCCTCTGAATCAATGGTTAGTGAAATGATCATTAGTAGATGTTAGGGTGACCCATTTATCCATTAATTTTATATAAACATTGTTCTTCTGCTTTTCTCAGCTATATTTTAAAGATTATTCATTGGGTTTCAGAGTGTTGCTTGCCCTTTTTGGCTTTTTTACGTTGACGAGATATTCTGAAAATATCGCTCTTTACTCTGCTCTTTTGTGTTGCATGTTTAAGAATTTAGAATTTGGTCTCAAATCAAAGTTACATCATGAGGAATTAAGTGACCCCTGGTGAGTCACTCAGGGCCCCTGGTTTTACTGGACACATTACTGATCTATATTTATAGTGTTACTCACTTGACTATTTCAATGCTCTCCTAGCCGGCCCCCCACATTCTACCCTCCATAAACTTCAGGTCATGCAAAACCCGGCTGCCCGTGTCCTAACTCGCACCAAGTCCCGTTCACCCCTCACCCCTGTGCTCACTGACCTACATTGGCTCCCGGTTAAGCAATGCATCAGTTTTAAAATTCTCATCCTTGTTTTCAAATCCCTCCATGGTCTCACCCCTCCCTCTCTCTGTAATCTCCTTCAGCCCCACAACCCACAATATGGTTTCCATATTTAAGAAAAGATATACTTGCTCTCGAGGCGGTTCAGAGAAGGTTCACTCGGTTGATTCCGGAGATGAGGGGGTTGACGTATGAGGAAAGGTTGAGTAGGTTGGGCCTCTACTCCTTGGAGTTCAGAAGAATGAGAGGCGATCTTATCGAAACATATAAGATTGTAAGGGGGATTGCTCGGGTGGATGCGGTGAGGATGTTTCCACTGATGGGTGAGACTAGAACTAGGGGGCATAATCTTAGAATAAGGGGCTGCCCTTTCAAAACTGAGATGAGGAGAAACTTCTTTACTCAGAGGGTAGTAAATCTATGGAATTTGCTACCCCAGAGAGCTGTGGAAGCTGCAACATTAAATAGATTTAAAATGGAGATAGACAGTTTCCTAGCAGATAAGGGAGTTAGGGGTTACGGGGAGAGGGCAGGGAAGTGGACGTGAGTCTAGTTTCGGATCAGCTATGATCCTATTGAATGGCGGAGCAGGCCCGAGGGGCCGTATGGCCTACTCCTGCTCCTACTTCTTATGATCTTATGAACCCTCCGAGATACCTGCGCTCCTCTAATTCTACTCTCTTGAGCATCCTCGATTTTAACTGCTCAACTATTGGTGGCCGTGCCTTCAGGTGCCAAGGCCCTGAGCTCTGGAATTCCCTCCCTAAACCTCTCCGCCTCTCTACCTCTCTCTCCTCCTTTAAGGCACTCCCTAAGACCTACCTCTTTGACCAAGCTTTTGGTCATCTGCCCTAATATCTTCATATGTGGCTCGGTGTCAAATTTTGTTTTTAAACGCTCCTGTGACGCGCCTTGGGATGTTTTACTACTTTAAAGGTGCTATATAAATACAAGTTGTTGTTGTTGTTGTCATCGTCATCAATGGGCGCAGTCCCAACCATTGCCATATTTGAGAGCAAAATCTTCTTCATAGGCAATCCCTCGGAACCGAGGATGACTTGCTTCCACATTAAAAATGAGTTCTCAGGTGACTGATGAGTCCAATGCGGGACCTACAGTCTCTGTCACAGGTGGGGCAGACGGTGGTTGAAGGGGCGGGTGGGTGGGGTGCTTGGGTTGACGTGCGCTCCTTGCGCTGCCTGCCCTTGGCTTCCGCTTGCTCCCGGCGAAAGACTCGAGGTGTTCAGCGCCTTCCCGGATGCTTCTCCAGAGCAAAATACTGCACCATGGAGTGATGGAACATGGGTTTGTGCCTTTGATTCCCCACATAGTGAGCCCCTGATTTTAGTACTCCACTGTGAGCTGATGCCAAGCATTTCGCAACAAAAATAAAAACCAATTATACGACCAATAGTTCTATTAAATAGTTTCATTTTAATAGAGCCATTTCACTTGTTGAATAGACGTTGGTCCCCTGCCTCCTCGTAGCAGTCTCTTGCCTTCGAATCGTAGAATCATAGAATGGTTACAGCACGGAAGAAGGCCATTTGGCCCCTCGAGCCCGTGTCGATTCTCAGCTAGTCTCACTCCCCCGCCCTTTCCCCATAGTCTTGCAGTTTTTTCCTTCAAATACTTATCCAACTCCCTTTTGAAAGATAAGATTGAGTCTGCCTCCACCACCCTTTCATGATGTGCATTCCAGATCTTAACCACTCGCTGCCTAAAAAAGTTTTTTCTTACGTCGCCTTTGGTTCTTTTGCCAATCAACTTAAACCTGTGTGCTTTGGTTCTCGACCCTTCTGCCAATGGGAACAGTTTCTCTCTATCTACTCTGTCCAGACCCCTCATGATTTTGAACACCTCTATCAAATCTCCTCTCAATCTTCTCGGCTTCAAGGAGAACAACCCCAGTTTCTCCAGTCTATCAACGTAACTGTTGTGCTGGAGAGTAAGAAAAGGACGAGGAATTACGCCAAATCCCAGTTTAGTCAACAGCCCACAGCTGGGCAGGCCACGAACAGAGACGCAGAGGCACGGCAGCAGAAAATATGTCGTGGGTCGCAGGTGAAGTGGAGGCGGGCTGGAAATAGCTTGGACGCCATTTTATGAGTAACACTAACTGCAAGGATATTACAACTTCATATGAAAAATACACAACATAAGATGGAGCAGCATGACCTCACAGTGCACTGATTGATATGGTGCCAGGTATATCACAAGAACATTTCCCTGAAACCTTATGTAGTTCTGTAGAATAGTCCAGTACCACAGTGAGAACATACAGACGAGAGTAAAACTCAACAAACCAGCGCATACTTTAATAATTCACTCATTATTTAATGATGAACAGATGCTATTCTTTTGCTCTGGTATATGCACCTCACACTGTGATTTTTCTTATTTATTGAGAGACAATTACTTACAGATGGAATATTTCCTGGTCTTTGAATATTAAAACTCCAGCAGTGTGCTTGTTTCCCATTATCTTCAGCCTTGTTTATCATTTTCATAATTCAAGAGTTTCATATTTTCGCAGACATTGGCATTTTTTGAACCAATTTTGAAACTGTTTTGTCTGAATTGACGATCATCTTTGAAATAGTTGGCTGCAATCAGCACTGTCCATCCACGGGTTTCCAAACAAGTGGGGCCAACCACCATCTGGCCAACTGGCTGTACACACACGGCTCTAGAAATCATATGTAATGGACCTTGAAAGGCCTTGAATGGCTGTGATCGCTCCCCCCCGCCCCGCCCCCCCACCCCATACTGATTTCCACCTTTCTTTGACTCCTGTCGATCTCGTGGGAAAATGTAACTCCTATAAAGTGCTTAAATTGCAAATTATTGAGGCAATTAAGTCAGCAGGGGCATCTTCAAGAAAATGATTAATTTCTACTGGCATAAAGGAACAATAAATTGAAACATGTAAAAATCTCTTACTATTGGTGCCGTGTTTCACACATTGTAATGCTTGTTTGATGCAGTAATTTTAATCGTTAAATATTTATCAGCTTATACCTACATTGTTTCTGTATGTGTCATTTAAATGAGAGGAAAGAAGCAAACAGGATTTTTATGTTTAGATCCAATTACTTAAATTTTTTTCTTCTGAGAACGTTATAAAGATTACTTCTACTGAAACTCTCAGACCTCAAGGCTAACTGCATGGAAAAGAAAGAACTTGTATTTATATAGTGCTTTGCACCTTGCTGTGCACAAATTGGCTGCTGTGTTTCCTACATTACAATAGTGACTACACTTCAAAAGTACTTCATCGATTGTAAAGCCTTTGGGATGTTCTGAGGTCATGAAAGGTGCTATATAAATGAAAGTCTTTTTTTTTCCATTCTTCCCTTCTTTCTTTCCATTCTTTCCCAGGACTTGAACCTTGTGGAACTCTGTATCTCTCTGTTCTTCCCTTCACCCTTACTAGAGTGTATACAAGCTTTCTGCCATTAACATTGGGTCATCAGGCAAAGTGATGTGGAACCTGACAGACTAGTGATGCAAAATGAAATAGGACCTCACGCAAAATACGCTTCCAATTGGTGAATTGGAATAGAATCCACCGTGCTATAATATAATATATGGAGATAAAGAATTCAAATTCTGCTTTTTGTAGGCAAACTACTCATGATAATGAACGTTTTGATTTTTTTTATTCGTTTATGGGATGTGGGCATCGCTGACAAGGCCAGCATTTATTGCCCATCCCTAATTGCCCTTGAGAAGGTGGTGGTGAGCCGCCTTCTTGAACCGTTGCAGTCCGTGCGGTGAAGGTACTCCCACAGTGCTGTTAGGGAGGGAGTTCCAGGATTTTGACCCAGCAATGATGATCTTATTAATGGTTTAGATTTTAATAAAGCTGCGACAAGTTGAACTAAAGGCAACTGTTCCAACGAAGCTTAACGTAAGCTCGAGGAACAGCACCTCATCTTTCGATTAGGCACTTTACAGCCTTCTGGACTCAACATCGAGTTCAACAATTTCAGACCATAACCTCAGCCCCCATGTTTTCTTTTTTCTCTCACATAGCAGCTGTTGATGATTCTGCCATCGCCATTTACACTTCATCTAGAGCCATCTTTTGTTTCTTAACCTGTCCCGTTACCATCTCCTTTTGCCTTGCACCATCATCCCTTTTGTCTTTTAATCTCTCCTGCCTTACAGCCTATCACTGACCTTCCCTTTGTTCTTTCCTCCCTTCCTCCCTTTCCCTGCCCCACACCTGCATAAAAATCTGTTACTTCTGCAACTTTTTCCAGTTCTGACAAAGGGTCATCGACCTGAAACGTTAATTCTTTCTCTCTCTCCAAGATGCTGCCTGACCTGTTGAGTGTTTCCAGCATTTTCTGTTGTTGTTTCAGATTTCCAGCATCCGCAGTATTTTGTTATTGTAAAGGCAACCAATGTTTATCTCAACCTTTATCTCCGTACAATCATCTTGAAACAATAATTGAATGTGGCCATGATTTTATTATTAAGTACACCACTAGATAGTGGTCCCATTGAATCTGTTTTCAAGCCTTTTATCTTTTCTGCAGCACAGACTGGAAGACCTACAAGTTGAGGAGGACAAAGTAAACCAACTGACCAAGTCTAACGGAAAACTACAAACACAGCGAGAAGAGGTGAGTGTAGCACTCAAAGATAAGTGTGACTTCCTATGACTCCCAGTTAGAAATTGCATTGACCAACCAAGCTCAAAGAGTTCTGACACTTAAAACATATTATGGGAGGCTACTTCAAATCTTCAATGATCAGTGATAAGATTATTCCTTGACTTCTATTTGGTAATGACATTGGAAAGCCTACTTGTCTGCCTTTATTATAGTTACAAATATGAACTAGAAACTATTGCCGCATGAATGCTGGTTGAGCCAAATTATTTGAAACTTGTAACCTTTCTTAAGATGCTTGGTAGGGAGACCTCTCAGAATTAATGTTGTCGGCTTGGCTCAGTTAGTATTACTCTCGCCTCTAAGTCGAGAAGATTATGGGTTCAGGACTAGAGCACAAAATTTACACTTGACACGATCTGCGCAGTACACTGAGGGAGTGTTGCATTGGCAGAGATGCTGTCCTTTAGGTAAGATGTTCAACCGAGGACCCATCCACCTCTTCAGGTAGATGTTAAAGATTGAAGAAGACCGACACCGCTCAGCATTCATCTGCTGTATGTAAAATGGTTCTTCTTATGTGGGTAAATGAGGTAGTTGTTGCATTTCAACGTAACTTATTGTATGCAAAGTGTTTTGGGTTGTTCATGAAAATGGACAATATAAATGCAACTTCTTTCTTAAATGGAGAGCCTTGCTTGGGTAGGTCAAGGGGATAGGCAACCTCTTGCTCCACCCTCGCTCAAGATTTACAAATGCCTCTTCCTAATTGAGGATATATTCTGATTGTCAAGGTGCAAGTAAAAATGGTAAAACTGTGGATGGTTAGTAAGTTGATTGTCCAAGAATGAGTGTGACAAAGATTGTGCAGATGCCCTTTTTTTTTAGAATATTCTCTGATAAATGTTCCTGGTTCACTCCGTAATAAATAAACTGTGTAAAACTCCCGGGGGTGAAATTACTCTGAATGCAAAGAGAATGTGTTAAATGAAAGTTTGTTTGTCTTCCATTTTCAGTGCATTTTCACACACTGAGGGCTCGATTTTCATTGGGCCGTGAGGCGGGCTTTTAGGTGTGCGGGGGGTTAAAATCGCAAAACCTGGGGGTCGCGACCCCCCCCCCGCCCCGCCTGGTTCCCACCTCCACGCCATTTTAACCTAGGTGTGTCTGATTGACCCGAATCAGTCCCGCCTGCAACAGGCTGGAATGGTCTTTAGGGCCCTTAAACAGCACTGATTGGCATTTATAATCCCATTTTAACAGGCCCTTGCCTGTTTAACCCTTTTCCCACGTAAAACGCGCCTGGTGGGGATCACGCCTGTGAAACCTGGCGTGAACACTATTGGCTTGCTGACTATCAGCTGCAGGTCAAACATTAAAGAGGATATTTGATCAGTCATCATTTGCAGGTGGCAGGACTTTGTTGTCTCAGGTCTGGGGGAACTTTTAAAAGGCCTAACCACACCTGTGGAAGGTTGGAGCCTCACACACTTCTCTAGTGTGACCTCCTGCGAGAACCCTCTCGCCACCCTCACTCAGCGCTTCATCAACTGAGGCACCTACCAGAAGCATGGGAGGCCTTTTTTTCCTTCCCCTCTTAGCATTAGAGGACCTCCAGCCCCATTCATGAAATGACAGACGCCACAACTGCAGAAGTTGCCATCAGAACTTTTATGAAAAACACACAACTGATGGCATTTCCACAAAATACACAGCATTTCACCCAAGTGACTACCTGATGCGCTATCAATTACTCATAAAAGACTGAGAGTTAAGAGAGTAACTAAAGGCTTTTATTAACAAAAGAATGAAGGTCTGCCTCGAGTGGTCGACCGGTCCAGAAATACAAAGGGCTGGGGAGCAGTCACCTTTATACTAGGACATGTGGGAGGAGTCAGCCGAGGCATGTCCAGGCATGTACACAGTGGAATACAAACAGTGGTTTACCACATTCACCCCTTGTTTAAAATTGAGTCCGGCGGGGTGAAGTGTATTAAAAGTTAGTGTATTGGAGTCTCTCCGGAGGTCTTGTCTGCCGCTGTGATCGGCGTGGCGACGGCAGGGGTAGTGGAGCTTCCGGCGTCGAGTCCTGCGTGGGCTGTGGCACAGGCGTGTCGTCCTCGTAGATGTCGAGCGGGTCGCGGGGCCCAGGCCTGCCGTCTGCTGGGGCTGGATATCGGATCGTGGGGGGGGTGGTAGTGAGTAGTGGGTTACTGCGGCCCCCGAGGGTGCAAGGTCTCTTATGGAGACTGTGTCCTCCCGCCCGTCCGGGTATGCAGTGTAAGCATACTGGGGGTTGGCGTGGAGGAGGTCGACCCTCTCGACCAGGGGGTCCGTTTATGGGTCCTCACGTGCCTTCTCAGTAGGACCGGCCCTGGGGACGTCAGCCATGGCGGTAGCGATGTCCCCAATGTGGACTTCCTTGGGAAGACAAACATTTTCTCATGAGGGGTGGCGTTAGTGGCAGTGCAGAGCAGTGACCGAATAGAGTGGAGCGCATCGGGGAGCACATCCTGCCAGCGGGAGGTTGGAAGGCCCCTAGACTTTAAGGCTAGCAGGGCGGCCTTCCAAACTGTCGCATTTTCTCTTTCCACCTGTCCGTTCCCCCGGGGGTTGTAACTGGTGGTCCTGCTTGTGGCAATACCCCTAGTTAGCAGGTACTGACGGAGTTCGTCGCTCATAAACGATGAGCCCCGGTCGCTATGGATATAGCTGGGGAAACCGAACAGGGTGAAGAGGTCGTTCAGACATTTAATGACCGTGGCACTGGTCATGTCCGGGCAGGGGATGGCGAACGGGAAACGGGAGTACTCATCAATAATATTGAGGAAGTACACATTGCGGTCGGAGGAGGGGAGAGGCCCTTTAAAATCAACGCTCAGGCGCTCGAAGGGGCGAGTGGCTTTTATCAGGTGGGCCCTGTCTGGTCTATAAAAGTGTGGTTTGCACTCAGCGCAGACTTGGCAGTTCCTGGTCATGGTCCTGACCTCCTCAATAGAGTAAGGCAGGTTGCGGGCCTTGATGAAGTGGAAGAACCTGGTGACCCCCGGGTGGCAGAGGTCATTGTGGAGGGCCCGCAGTCTATCGATCTGCGCGCTGGCGCAGGTGCCACACGATAGCGCACCCGGGGGTTCATTGAGCTTCCCGGGCCGGTACAAGATCTCGTAATTGTAGGTGGAAAGTTCGATTCTCCACCTCAAGATCTTGTCATTTTTGATTTTGCCCCTCTGCTTGTTGTTAAACATGAAAGCAACTGAACGTTGGTCAGTGAGCAGGGTAAATCATTTTCCGGCCAGGTAGTTCCTCCAATGACGCACAGCCTCCACAATCGCCTGGGCCTCCTTCTCAACAGCGGAGTGTCTGGTCTCCGGGCCTTGGAGGGTTCGTGAAAAGAAGGCCACGGGTCTCCCCGCCTGATTGAGGGTAGCGGCCAGGGCAAAGTCGGACGCGTCGCTTTCCACCTGGAAGGGGATGGATTCGTCCACTGCGTGCATGGTGGCTTTGGCAATGTCTTCCTTGATACGGTGGAAGGCTAAGCAGGCCTCTGCCGTCAAGGGAAAAGAGGTGGACTTGATCAGCGGATGGGCCTTGTCCGCATAGTAGGGGACCCACTGGGCATAATAGGAGAAAAACCCTAGGCACCTCTTCAGGGCCTTGAGGCAGTGGGGCAGTGGGAGTTCCATAAGGGGACGCATCCGGTCGGGGTCGGGGCCGATGACTCCGTGTTCCACAACACAGCCAAGGATGGCGAGGCGGTTTGTGCGGAATATGCACTTCTCCTTGTTATATGTCAGGTTCAGGAGTTGGGCGGTGCGGAGGAATTTTTCGAGGTCTGCGTCATGGTCCTGCAAGTCACGGCCGCAGATGGTCACATTGTCCAGATATGGGAAAGTGGCCTGCAACGCATTTTGATCTACCATCCGGTCCATCTCCCTTTGGAAGACGGAGACCCCGTTGGTGACGCCAAAGGGAACCCTAAGGAAGTGGTAGAGGCGGCCGTTTGCCTCAAAGGCAGTATACTGGCGGTCCTCAGGGCGGATAGGGAGCTGGTGGTACGCTGATTTCAGGTCAATGGTCGAGAAGACGCGGTACTGCGCGATCTGGTTGACCATATCAGCTATGCGGGGGAGTGGGTAGGCGTCCAGCAGGGTGTAGCGATTTATTGTCTGGCTGTAGTCGATGACCAGGCGCTGCTTCTCGCCGGTCTTAACGACCACAACCTGGGCTCGCCAGGGGCTGGTGCTGCCCTCAATAATCCCTTCCTTCAGGAGCCGCTCCACTTCGGTTTTAATGAAAACCCTGTCCCCGGCACTGTATCGCCTGCTCTTTGTGGCGATGGGCTTACAGTCGGGGGTGAGGTTAGCAAACAGTGGGGGGGGGGTGACTCTGAGTGTGGAGAGGTTGCACCTGCTGGCTGCGGACTGTGAGTGGGGGTAGGGGTCCACCGTACGCCATCGTAACACTTTTAAGGTGGCACTGAAAATCTAACCCCAGCAGGACGGCAGCACAGAGGTCGGGCAGGACCAGAAGTTTAAAATGATCGTACACGGTCCCGTCTACTACGAGTGTCACTACGCAGTAGCCGCCGATGTCCGCCGACTGGGACTCGGAGGCCATAGAAATCCGCTGGTGCGCAGGCAGGACTGGGAGAGAGCAACGCCGCACCGTGTCGGGGTGGATGAAGCTCTCCGTGCTCCCAGAGTCAAAAAGGCAGATTGTATCGTGGCCATTTACCTTAATGTCCATTGTGGAACTGGCCAGCTGGTGCGGTCTCGCTTGGTCCAGTGTAACGGATGCCAGCGTAGGGGTCGGTGTGTCGCTGCGGGTATCAGATGAGGCGGTGTTGGGGGCCTGCTGCGTTCCGGCTGTCGTCCAAGATGGCGGCGTCCATGATCCCCATGTGGCTGGAGGCGTCCAAAATGGCTGCTGTACCGGTGGTTCGCACATGGCCGGGGAGGCCCAAGATGGCGGCCCGCATGGCCCACACGTGGCGCTGCTGGGGTTCGGGGTGGCTTTGGCCCTGCAGACGTTAGCGTAGTGTCCCTTCTTCCCGCAGCCCGAGCAGATCGCGTTTTTCGCCGGGCAGCGTGCTCTGGGGTGCTTTGCCTGGCCACAGAAGTAGTATTTCTGGCCTTGGGGCACTGCTGTCTGGCCTTGGGACACTGCTGCGGTAGTTGGGCCATTGCTGGGGTGTGGCTGGGGTGGCACAGCGCTATGAGGCGGTCCTACCGTGTCCCAGGCTGTCATTCCCCGCGGCGTCCATGGTGCAGAGGAGTAGGCATCCATGCCCCGGTAGGCTGCATCCAATGATAGTGCGAGTTCAGAGGCCTTGTTGAAGTCGAGGTCACTCTGCTCCAACAGTCGCTGTCGGGTGTAATTGGATCTGTGGCCTGCTACAAAAGCGTCCCGGATAAGTTCCTCTGTGTACACGGCGGCCTTTACATCCTTACAACCACAGGCCCGGCCAAGCACAGACAGTGCCTGAAGGTATTCCACGGTCGATTCCCCAGGTTGTTGTTTACGACTCCCCAGAAGGTGCCTGGCGTACACTTCGTTCACTGGGCGCGTGTACTGGTCCTTGAGGCGCTTGATAGCGTCCGCGTACGAGGTCGCGTCTTGGATGACCGAGTACACTCGGTGGTTCACTTTGGAGGTCAGGACATCCAGTTTGTCCTCGTCCGACTTGATTGCTGCGGAGGCGGTCAGGAATTTTTCGAAACACTTAAGCCAGTGAGTAAACTTGGTGGATGAGTCCGCCTCCCGATGATCTAAGTCCAGGCATGCTGGTGTGATGGTCTTCTCCATTATAAAAATTTTGTTAATAAAATTGATGCGCTATCAATTACTCATAAAAGACTGAGAGTTAAGAGAGTAACTAAAGGCTTTTATTAACAAAAGAATGAAGGTCTGCCTCGAGTGGTCGACCGGTCCAGAAATACAAAGGGCTGGGGAGCAGTCACCTTTATACTAGGACTTGTGGGAGGAGTCAGCCGAGGCATGTCCAGGCATGTACACAGTGGAATACAAACAGTGGTTTACCACACTACCCTTGTGACTATTTTTGCTTTATTTTCCTCTTAGCGTGCTCCTACGTAGTGGTTCCTGCTGTTCCTGTCTCGACACCTTTGGCGGGCGTCCTCTGGGATGGCGAGCCTGTGAGGGCTCGCCAGCAGTCTGCTGCTCCTGCGGCTGTGTAGGGGTTGAGACCTCTATCTCCGTTGGGTGTGTACTCCGGTGGGGCTCTGACCGAGGGCTCTGCAATGGCATGGGAGTGTGAGCGCTTGGAGAGGAGCCCCCACTTCCTTGAGGTCTGCCACCAACCTCCCTCTCATGGGTCAGGTCCCCCTCAGTGCCTGCAAGTGGCTTGAGAGCAGCTTGCTGCACATCAGGGGGGCCATGGGGACCCGTATCTGCAATGGCAGTCCTACTCAGAAGGACTTCCATGAAGGTCTGGTTTCTCTGTTCAATAGATGCCCATCGCTCCTCAAGAGATGTCATTCTATTCTGAACACTCACCATGTTTTCCATCCCCTGGCGACTAACCTCCTCCATGGCCGTAGCCCTCCTCTCCTCTACCGTAGCCAGCCTTACCACGGAGGCAGCAATCATTTCCACATAGGTAGCCATCCTTTCCGTGTTGATGCGTTCATGCGTCAATGACTCCACAAAGGCTCTGCTCATGTTCGCTATGGACTCCTCCATTCGCTCCACACTCGCAGCAACCCTAGAGACAAAACCTGCCAGAGACTCCTGCATCTGTGCCTGGAGTTCCATCACCTCTGATCTTACGGATGGACCCAGAGGCAGAGGGTCGACATGCAGCTGAGTCGAGCTGGCAGAGTCCTGCACCCTCCGACAAGGACTCTCCACTGCTGTCCCTGTCTCCACAATCTGCTGATGCTCACTTGTGAGCTGTGATGCACCAGGTGACAACTCTACTCTATGTCCCGAAGGTCCCACCGAGGTGTGAGTGTCTGCGCTGGTGCTGGGTGCGCTTATTTCTGATGACGCTGCGCCCTCAGAGGTTGCAGATTCCTCTGAGGAGTCCGGCTGCTCAGGCTCTTCCTCCTGCACCGTGGGGACGGGGGCTCTCGATGGTCCTGTGGGGGAGTCAAGGAAAAAGTTAGAGATGTGTTGCCAAGGTTACATGCACATTGCATTTTGCAGATGATCATAAGTCCATATGATGTAGCTTCAGAATCATTATCAGCGACTCATGCAATGCCAGTGAGAGAGATGGAAAACTATTCTGTCACCAGCTTGCGGGGATGCTCCTGCCTGTCCTTCCCCAACGTCCACATCTCGGTCAGCCCCGGCAATCTCCAGGACGCCTTCCTTCCGGGGGGTGAGCTGGGCTAATGAGGGCGGCCCTCCTTCTGTCCTGGCTCGCTCTCTCCTGTTGTGAGCTCTTTTCCTGCAATGAGGGAGACAAGTGGAGGTTGAGTGAGAATGAAGGAGTGAGTGCAGAGATTACATAACATAGATACTTAGAAGGAGACAAAGATGGAGTGAGGTTGCAATACCAAGTTGTGTTCAAAGCATCAGAGTGAGAGGGAGTGTGAGGGCTGCATGGTGGCATAGTTCTGTGAATGTGAGCATAGAGAGAGAGGGAATGGGTAAGGGTGCATGGATGTGAGTGTCTAGTGGGATGCGCAGGAAGAGATTGCTAAAGCTGAGTGCTGGTGAGGAAAGGCAATGGGGATCAGATTGAGGGTGATGGAAACATCATACAGTACTTACTTTTCCAGTGCGAAGAAGGTCATGGAATCTTTTCCTGCACTGCAACCACGTTCTTCGTGTAAGCCCCAAGCAGTTGACTTGACCTGCCACCTCTAGCCACACAGCCTTGGTCTGGCTGGGAGGCCTCTTCCTCCCTGAAGAAGGGAAGAGGACCTCCCTGTGGGCCCTAGCACCATCCAGTAATGCCTGTAGTGAAGCCTCATCAAATTTGGGCGCAGATCTGGCCCTCCCGCTGGCCGTTCCTCCTGCAGGCTCCTGTGCCATCTTAATGTTAAAGGTTGGAAGCCTGCAGAGGAAGCAAGGCTTGCTGTGGGCCCTAAAAGCAGCAGCAATGATGACGTCATATTCTGCGAATTTCTGACATGAAATACTCAATTGCCAAGGCTTCCCACATGCAGGAAATCAATTGGCCAATTGTGTTAAATTTGCATCAATCTCACAGACCCATTTACAATCATGTCAGAGTCACTAAATTCGGGGAAACCACCAATTCCCCGCGCCTGAACTAAAACCGACCCCCGATTGGTTAATCTATTTGAAGGGTAGAAATATAGAGGGACATTTCCTCTTGTCTCTCTGAGTTTGCTACGTTGTAAACATTGAGGGAAGATTCCCGTTTTCACTATTTCTAATGAACTTGTCAATAAATACTTTTAGAATCTTTTACAATTTTACTGGAAATAATGGACATGAGAAATTTTCTTAAACATGTAGAGATAAAGATTAATTATATAGTGAGATTTTATAGTAAAGTACAGGTTGAAGACATCGTGAGATACAGGTAATTTATATAGCGAGATACAGGTGAGTTATGTGGTGCGTTACAGGTTAATTATGTAGTGAGATGCAAGCTAATTATGTACTAAGATTCAGATTAGGAATATAATAAATCTGGAACAAAAAGCTAGTATCAGTAATGGTGACCATGAAACTACCAGATTGTCGTAAAAACCCATCTGGTTCACTGATGTCCTTTAGGGAAGGAAATCTGCCGTCCTTACCTGGTCTGGCCTATATGTGACTCCAGACCCACAGCAATGTGCTTGACTCTTAACTGCCCTCTGAAATAGCCTAGCAAGCCACCCAACATCGACCTCGGCACCGGCTACAGACACAGCAACGGCACACCCAGCCCAGTCGACCCTGCAAAGTCCTCCTCACCAACATCTGGGGACTTGTGCCAAAATTGGGAGAGCTGTTCCACAGACTAGTCAAGCAACAGCCTGACATAGTCATACTCAGAGAATCATACCTTTCAGCCAATGTCCCAAACTCCTCCATCACCATCCCTGGGTATGTCCTGTCCCACCGGCAGGATAGACCCACCAGGGGTGGCAGCACAGTAGTATACAGTCGGAAAGGAGTGACTCTGGACCCCATGAAGTCTCATGGCTTCAGATAAGCATGGGCAAGGAAACCTCCTGCTGGTTACCACCTACCGCCCTCCCTCAGCTGATGAATCAGTACTTCTCCAAGTTGAACACCACTTGGAAGAAGCACTGAGAGTAGCAATGGCACAGAATGTACTCTGGGTGGGGGACTTCAAGGCCCATCACCAAGAGTGGCTCAGTAGCACCACTACTGACCGAGCTGGCTGAGTCCTGAAGGACATAGCTGTCAGTCTGGGCCTGCGACAGGTGGTGAGAGAACCAACACGAGGGAAAAACCTACTTGACCTCGTCCTCACCGATCTATCTGTCGCAGATGCATCTGTCCATGACAGCATTGGTAGCAGTGACCACCGCACAGTCATTGTGGAGACGAAGTCCCGTCTTCACACTGAGGACACCCTCCATCGTGTTGTGTGGCACTACCACTGTGCTAAATGGGATAGATTCAGAACAGATTTAGCAGCTCAAAACTGGGCATCCATGAGGCACTGTGGGCCATTAGCAGCAACAGAATTGTATTCCACCACAATCTGTAACCTCATGGCCCAGCATACCCCTCACTCTACCATTACCATCAAGCCAGTTGACCAACCTTGGTTCAATAAGGAGTGTAGAAGGGCATGCCGGGAGCAGCACCAGGTGTACCTAAAATTAAGGTGCCAACCTGGGGAAGCTGCAACACAGGACTACATGCATGCTAAAAAGCGGAAGCAGCATGCTATAGACAGGGCTAAGCGATCCCACAATCAATGGATCAGATCAAAGCTCTGCAGTCCTGCCACATCCAGCTGTGAATGGTGGTGGACCATTAAACAACTAACGGGAGGAGGAGGCTCCATGAATATTCCCATCCTCTATGATGGTGGAGCCCAGCACATGAGTGCAAAAGAGAAGGCTGAAGCACTTGCAACCATCTTCAGCCAGAAGTGCCGAGTGGATGATCCATATCGGCCTCCTCCTGAGTTCCCCACCATCACAGAAGTCAGTCTTCAGCCAATTTGATTCACTCCACGTGATATCAAGAAATGGCTCAGCACACTGGATACAGCAAAGGCTATGGCCCCTGACAACATCCCGGCTATCATGCTGAAGACTTGTGCTCCAGAACTAGCCGTGCCTCTAGCCAAGCTGTTCCAGTACAGCTACAACACTGGCATCTATCCGACAATGTGGAAAACTGCCCAGGTATGCTCTGTTCACAAAAAGCAGGACAAATCCAATCTGGCCAATTGTAGCCCCATCAGTCTACTCTCAATCAACAGCAAAGTGATGGAAGGTGTCGTCGACAGTGCTATCAAGCGGCACATACTCACCAATAACCTGCTCAGTGATGCCCAGTTTGGGTTCCGCCAGGACCACTCGGCTCCAGACCTCATTACAGCCTTGGTCCAAACATGGATAAAGGAGCTTAATTCCAGAGGTGAGGTGAGAGTGACTGCCATTGACATCAAGGCAGTAATTGACCGAGGAGCCCTAGTAAAACTGAAATCAATGGGAATCGGGGGGGAAAACACCCCACTGGCTGGAGCCATACCTAGCACAAAGGAAGATGGTTGTGGTGGTTGGTGGTCAATCATCACAGCCCCAGGACATCGCTGCAGGAGTTCCTCAGGGCAGTGTCCTAGGCCCAACCATCTTCAACTGCTTCATCAATGACCATCCCTCCATCATAAGGTCAAAAATGGGGATGTTCGCTGATGACTGCACAGAGCCATTCGCAACTCCTCAGATAATGAAGCAGTCCATGCCCGCATGCAACAAGACCTGGACGACATTCAGGCTTGGGATGATAAGTGGCAGTTAACATTCGCGCCACACAAGTGCCAGGCAATGACTATCACTAACAAGTGAGGGTCTAACCACCGCCCCTTGACATTCAACGGCATTATCATTGCCAAATCCCCCACTATCATCATCCTGGAGGTCACCATTGACCAGAAATTTAACTGGACCAGCCACATAAATACTGTGGCAACAAGAGCAGGTCAGAGGTTAGGTATTCTGTGGCAAGTGTCTCACCTCCTGACTCCCCAAAACCTTTCCACCATCTACAAGGCACAAGTAAGGCATGTGATGGAATACTCTGCACTTGCCTGGATGAGTGCAGCTCCAACAACATTCAAGAAGCTCGACACCATCCAGGACAAAGCAGTCCGCTTGATTGGCACCCCGTCCACCACCTTAAGCATTCACTCCCTCCACCGTGGCTGCAGTGTGTACCATCTACAAGATGCACTGCAGCAACTCGCCAAGGTTTCTTCAGCAACACCTCCCAAACCCTGTACCACCTAGAAAGACAAGGGCAGCAGGCGCATGGGAACACCACCACCTCCAAGTTCCCCTCCAAGTCACACACCATCCTGACTTGGAAGTATATCGCCGTTCCTTCATTGTCACTGGGTCAAAATCCTGGAACTCCCTCCCTAACAGCACTGTGGGAGCACCTTCACTGCAGGGACTGCAGCGGTTCAAGAAGGCGGCTCACCACCACCTTCTCAAGGGCAGTTAGTGATGGGCAGTAAATGCTGGCATTGCCAGTGACACCCACATCCCATGAACGAATAAAACAAAGTAATGAGTTTCAGGTTAATTTTGTAGTGAGATACAGATGAGTTATATAGTGAGATACAAGCTAATTATGTAGTTAATTGCAGGTTAATTATATAGTTCAACATGTTATTTTTGTTGTGACGGATGAATGGAGGAACAATTACTTTAATTTATTTCAGCATGGCACAATGTATTCTAACAGTTTTTGTTTCTGTAGTAGTTAGGAGTATGAATATTGGAGAACAATGGCCAAGTTCTGTTTAATGATTTCAGTGGAAGTGGCCTTAAATTGCCCAAAAATAAAAACAGAAAATGCTGGAAATACTCAGCAGGTCAGGCAGCACCTGTGGAGAGAAAAACAGAGTTAACATTTCAGGTCGATGACCCTTTGTCAGAGGGCATCTTAAATTGCCCTCCTGGTATGACATTCTGTAAAGAGTAGGGTACTGGCTGCTGGTACTGAGGGTAAAGGAGCTGTGACTTAAAAAAGAAAGTCTTCACAGCAGTTGGTCTCAATGAGTCGTGGTAGTTTTACATTTGACTTGAGGCCAATCAGGCGAGTCCTGGAGTTGGGGAAGCTGGCAGCACCCCTATGGGTCTCGCTCAATATAAAAGGTCCTTGAAAGTGGGGAAAGCACATAGCAGCCAGCATTGTCGCTCGGCATCACTGCTTCCTAATGGTCTACCATTGGCAGTAGAGTCTTCAGCCAACTCTGCTCCACGCTCTGCAATTCCTTCCCCAATGCTCACCATCTCTCTATTTCTCTCTGCTTTTCTATAAATCTTCTCGAAAACCACCTTGTCACTTAAGCCTTCAATCAGCCAACTTCCGCCCAAGCGCTCTCCCTAGCTTGGAATTCTGTTCCTTTTACAACTCTGTAAGAGAAGAACAAACTTGCATTTATATAGCGCCTTTCATGACCTCAGGGCGTGCCAAGTGCTGTACAGCCAATGAATTACTTTTGAAGTGTGGTCACTGTTGTAATGTATGAAACGGAGCCACCAGTTTGCGCACAGCAAGCTCCAACAAACAGCAATAACCAGATAACATGTTTTAATGATGTTGGTTGAGGGATAAATATTGGCCAGGACACCGGTAAGAACTCCCCTGCTGTTCCTCAAAATAGTGGCATGGGATTTTTTACGTCCATCTGAGAGGGCAGCCGGCTTAACGTCTCATTTGAAAGACGGAACCTCCGACAATGCAATGCAGTACTCTCTCAGTACTGCATCGGAGTCTTAACCTAGATTAAGTGCTCGGCCGTTTGGTGTGGGCTTGAACCAACAACCTTCTGATTCAGAGGCAGAAGTGCTACCGCCTAATCCACATGGCATGTAAAGTGCTTTGGGAAGGGGGGTTGTACATTAAAGGCACTGTATAAATGCAGGCTGGTATAAAATTGCAAACTGCAATTAGTAGCTAATTACAGTTTTACAAACTGAGATTCTTTGCCCTGTGCAGATTGCTGGCGACCTAGCTGTGAACAAGCTGTGAATTTTTTTCCCATGCAGAAACAGTAGATAATGAATTGAGGTAAAGTACTATTAATCTGATCTATACAACCAATTAGCACAGGTCATTATAAACATACACCACCACATAAGCATGTGAGGGTTATGGTTTTAGCAAATAAACGACTACTAAAGTAACGATCGTTAAAACCATGTTCCATGGCATTTATAATAGAATTGCTGGACCAGTGGTGACTAAAACTGTGGCAAATAGGCCAGACAAACATTGGTTGAGCTTCTAAAAATAGCACGCAGCTGCAAGTGGGAGCCAAGACTTTGAAAATGACTCCCATTGTGTTGCGGTGATCAATTTTGTTTTGCTTCGGTGACACAGTTCACTGGAGCTCCAGTCTGCCGTCCAAGGGAGTAGAAAGGAATCAGGTTAACGATCCAATGAAAAGAAATAAGCGCACAGGCAGAAATCTGAACTAAAAGCAGAAAATGCTGGAGGTAAACAACAGGTTCGGCGGCATCGACAAAGAGAAGAAGACATTTTAACGTTTTCGATGTGGAACCCTACATTAGAACTAGGAACTGAAAATATGTTTGCGCTGCTCGAAGTGTGTATGGTCCATTCTATAATAAAGTGAACCACAGATTAGGTGACAACTTTCCCAAGCATCTCTGTCTTGTCTGCAAATGTGACTCGGCGCTTTAATCCCCCTTTCCATATAAATATTGGCCAGGACACCGGGGAGAACTCCCCTGCTTTAGGCGCTATATAATTGCAAGTCTTTTTTTTCTTCTTCGAAATAGTGCCATGGGATTTTTTCCGTCACCCTGGGCCATGTTATGCTGGAAGAATCTGTTTGTATAGGTGTCTTTAGCAAATATAGGAACGAGAGGGCTGTTTAGTTTAAAATGAGGCCTAAATCCATCGTTCAATTTATTAGCTTTTGGGCAACATGTCCCAGTTCTGCTTATATAACGATAAGCCAAAACAGAAATGATTTACTGGAATGAGTGGCTACGGGGGAGTCACAAAGCATTTTACAGATTGCCACCTGCCTGGAATATAGGTGCCTTTAGTTTCATATCAGTTAGACTTACAGTGAGATGAATGGGTCGAAAGAGCTGGTTTGTTTGTGTCTGTAATGCACGTTAATTGAGGATCCTGGTAACATCGTTCAATGTTGTACCGGCAATTTTGCCGAACAGTACAGCAACAGCTTGTATTTATATAGTACCTTTAACATCGAAAAATGTCCCAAGGTGCTTCATAGAACTGAAATCAGACAAAAATAGTAGTTCAAAAGGAATGGAGCTTTAAATTAAACTGACCTCATCTGAAACAGTGTTGGGATCCTTTTTCCAGACGATTTTGAACTTGCGCCCGGCACTATATCTCACCTCCGTACATCAAGTACTATTGGGCCTTGCTCTCCTCTGCCAAAACTACTCACTATTCCAGGATCATCCTGCAATGCAAAGATAATGCTCAGCTTTTAGCCACTACCAACCGTCTCCTTCAACCCCTGTCCCCTGCCCCCTCCACCCTCCCCTCCAACAACAAGTGCGAGGAGCTCTTGGACTTCTTTGTCACTAAGACTGAGACCCTCCATTCAGCTGATTAGTTATATCAAGACCTGGTCTGTGTAAGTGTGCTAGGCTGCACTTTTAGATGGACACCCAGTCTGTGTGGGTGTACTTTTATATGGAGACTCCCATGGAGCAAACACTCCCATGGAGCAAACACATGAGATTGGTTCCTTGCATTTTTTTAAAATTCGTTTATGGGATGTGGGCGTATTGCCCATTCTAATTGCCCTTGAGAAGGTGGTGGTGAGCGGCCTTCTTGAACCGCTGCAGTCCGTATGGCGAAGGTACTCCCATAGCGCCGTTAGGGAGGGATTTCCAGGATTTTGACTCAGCGACGACGAAGGATCAGCGATATACTTTTAAGTCAGGATGGTGTGTGACTTGGAGGGGAACTTGGAGGTGGTGGTGTTCCCATGCGCCTGCTGCCCTTGTCCTTCTAGGTGGAAGAGGTCGCAGGTTTGGGAGGTGCTGCCGAAGAAGCCTTGGCGAGTTGCTGCAGTGCATCTTGTAGATGGTACACACTGCAGCCATGGTACGCCGGTGGTGGAGGGAGTGAATGTTTAAGGTGGCGAATGGGGTGCCAGTCAAGAGGGCTGCTTTGTCCTGGATGGTGTCGAGCTTCTTGAGTGTTGTTGGAGCTGTACTCATCCAGGCAAGTGCAGAGTATTCCATCACACTCCTGACTTGTGCCTTGTAGATGGTGGAAAGGCTTTGGGGGGTCATATTGAAAACTTCATCCTGATAGCAGAATCATAAACCCAGATTTCATAGATGCCGATGCTATTTGTTCCTGGAAGCTGGGCTTGCTTTTATTAAAATATGGGCCAACAGAGGGAGATCTATGTGTCTGCATATGTCCCATAGAGTGTAAATATCCCTTTAAGTGACACAGCCACTTAATGGGAAGCCAGGCATTCAGATATTGCCCTTTAATTTCTTGGAAGTGAGAGTAATTCCAATCCAACCGTTTGATCTGAATACAAGATAAAGCTGCTGGTTTAGATGATTAAACATCAGAACAATGTTGTGGGTCTTGAGGGAATGCTTAGTTACTCCTTTACCAGCAATCTAATTAGGGAAGTGAAGCATAGATCCTTGGCTCTCAGCAACACGAACAGGATTTGGGTTTGATCTTAGGCACTGTGTGGGTTTACCTCTGCACCAGGAATGGGCAGGAGGCGGGTGAGCTGTGAGAGCCAGTTATGGCCTTAATCACTTCGTAGAACTGTTTTAATACACTCATACTGTGCAAACGAGCTAAGTATTTGCATGAAGGGGCAATTCTACATGACGTTGCTGCCGAATCTGATCTTCACCAGTGTTACATCTCTATCCCACGCTTCTGTCTAATGAGGCTTTGACACTGGGAATGGAGTCTTGTGAATGTTGCTGTCATTTCTCTCCCATATAATCTAATGTATTGGTCACACGGTGTGTAAGCTACACCCACATGGTTTCTGTTTCTCTTGTGAATTTTGAGTCCACTCTTCTGACGTCTCCCTGGCTAGGGTGTGGTTCCATGGGTGCCAATTGGCCTTCAATGTCTCACCTAACTGGCCATTACACACATAACCCTTGCTAGCTGGTATTGGCAGGATAGACAACCACAAGGGACATTACGGGTGAGCCCAATTCTGTTCTCACACAATGCTCAGTTATGTGCACTTCAAGCAGGGGTGGCAACCACGGCTGCTTTTCACTCCACCGCACCCTAGGGCACTGAGGCCAATTTTAGCGCCCCTATTGCAGCTCCAGCTTGGTTCAGCTAACGTAGCACAAACCAGGGACTGAACCTGTCTTCATGGATAACTTGCAGAATCATCGAGGGGGGGCCCCACAAAGTGTTAAGATGGTACTTCTGCTACATAAATGTATGTCGCTATTGTGCTTAACTCAGTGTTGCATGTGTTGCAAAGGGGAAAGAAGGTGCAAACTGGACACCGCATTTTATAATACGTGGGCTAAGGTCATACTGCAGAATGGGCGCAATCATAGAAACATAGAAGATAGGAGCAGGAGTAGGCCATTCGGCCCCTCGAGCCTGCTCCGCCATTCAATGCGATCATGGCTGATCATCCAAATTCAGTACCCGGTCCCTGCTTTCTCCCCATACCCCTTGACCTCTTTAGCCTTAAGAAATATGTCCAACTCCTTCTTGAATATATTTAATGAACTGGCCTCCACCGCCTTCTGTGGTAGAGAGTTCCACAGGTTCACCACTCTCTGGGTGAAGAAATTCCTCCTCATTTCTGTCCTAAATGGCCTACCCTTTATCCTTAGACTGTGTCCCCTGGTTCTGGACTCCCCGACCATCGGGAACATCCTTCCTGCATCTAGTCTGTCCAGTCCTGTCAGAATTTTATAAGTTTCAATGAGATCACCTCTCATTCTTCTAAACTCCAGTGAGTACAAGTCCAATCGACCCAATCTCTCCTCATACGTCATTCCTGCCATCCCAGGTACCAGCCTGGTGAATCTTCGCTGAACTCCTTCCATGGCAAGAACATCCTTCCTCAGATAAGGCGACCAAAACTGCACACAATACTCAAGGTGCGGTCTCACCAAGGCCCGGTACAACTGCAGCAAGACATCCTTGTTCCTGTACGCAAACCCTCTCGCTACGAAGGCCAACATACCATTTGCCTTCTTAACCGCCTGCTGCACCTGCATGCTTACCTTCAGCGACTGCTGCACAAGGACACCTAGGTCTCGTTGCCCTGCCCCTTCTCCCAATCTATTGCCATTTAGATAATAATCTGCCTTCCTGTTTTTGCCACCGAAGTGGATAACCTCACGTTTATCCACGTTATATTGCATCTGCCATGTTTCTGCCCAATCACCCAACATGTCCAAATCATCCTGGAGTTTCTTGACATCCTCCTCACAGCACACACGTCCACCCAGCTTTGTGTCGTCTGCAAATTTGGAGATATTACATCTAGTTCCCTTGTCCAGATCATTTATATATATTGTGAATAGCTGGGGTCCAAGGACTGATCCCTGCGGTACCCCACTAGTCACTGCCTGCCATTCGGAAAAAGACCTGTTTATTCCAACTCTTTGCTTTCTGTCTGCCAACCAGTTCTCTATCCAAGTCAATACCTTGCCCCCAATCCCATGTGCCTTAACTTTACACGCTAATCTCTTATGCGGGACCTTATCGAAGGCCTTCTGAAAGTCCAGATACACCACATCCACTGGTTCTCCCTTATATATTTTACCAGTTACATCCTCAAAAAATTCCAGTAGATTAGTCAAGCACGATTTACCTTTTGTGAATCCATGTTGACTTTGTCCGATCCTGCCACTGTTTTCCAAGTGCTCTGCTATTACATCTTTTATAATGGACTCTAGCATTTTCCCCACTACCGATGTCAGGCTTACCGGTCTGTAATTCCCTGTTTTCTCTCTACCACCTTTTTTGAATAGTGGGGTAACATTAGCTACCCTCCAATCCATGGGTACTGTTCCAGGTTCCATCGAATGTTGGAAGATGATCAGCAATGCATCTACTATTTCTAGGGCCACTTCCTTAAGTACCCTAGGATGTAGATTGTCAGGCCCTGGGGATTTATCGGCCTTCAGTCCGATCAATTTCCCTAACACCATTTCCCTACAAATACTGATTTCTTTCAGTTCCACCCTTTCATCAGACCCTATGTTCCCCGGCATCTCTGGGAGGTTATTTGTGTCCTCCTTTGTGAAGGAGGACTAGCATGTGCATGCTTTGAAAGATGGCCAATGTTTAATGATAGGAGAGCGTGGGCACCAACATCCGCTCTCTCCTAACAGTAGAAAGACACCATATGAAGATGGAAAATTAACCAGCAGATTCAGTAGACCACCTGTACGTGCTCACAATGTGGCTTTGCAGCAGCCTGGAGTGACAGCAGACTGGAACTCCCTACCACGGGGAGTAGTCGAGGCGAATAGTATTGATCCATTTAAGGGGAAGCTAGCTAAGCACATGAGGGAGAAGGGAATAGAGGGTTATGCTGATCAAGTTAGATGAGGAAGAATGGGAGGAGGCTCGAGTGGAGCATAAACGCCGGCATGGACTGGTTGGGCCGAATGTGCTGTATATTCTGTGTAATTCTATGTAACACTGTTGCCGTGTCACAGAATGATTGACTTTAGTGAGCTGGAGTGTCAGATTGATGCCCGACAGTGGCGTAGGCAGGGGGAGCGGTGGGATTTACAAACAGCCCACGGAATTTATATGTTTTTTAAAAATCAGATCACTCTTTCTTCTGAAAGAACGTACCTTAGATCACCTGATAGAACAAGTGAGGGATGTGCTTCCAGAGCTAGTCAGTTCCACAATTCGACCAGTGAGAACAGATTAGTTAGGCTTGGGCTTCTAAATGTTCACGGGGATATGGCAATGAATGGCAGGAAAGTTATTGATAGACTAGCGACACGTAACCAGAGCTTGGACTTCGTGCTTTAGAGCTTTTGTCCGACTAGGTTGCTTTTACTTTTCATTAGCGTTATTTGCTTTGTTAGATTAATGGAAGTAATAATGTTTCCATTTGAACTTTATTTTGAAATTCCTATTTCAAAAATAGACCTTTTGAAGTAGTTTTGTTTGGTCTGGCAAGCTCATATCCCAAAACCCCGACTAAAATACTGCCTAGGCCACTGATACTCAATAGTTTAACTGCACCCATGGACGCTGCCAGTGCCCCTGATGACCATGTGTGCGGGAAATGCATCCAGCTGCAGCTACTTGTAGACCGCATTGCGGCGCTCGAGCTGCGGGTGGATGAATTTTGGAGCATGCGCGATGCTGAGAGGGTCGTGGATAGCACGTTTAGCGAGTTGTTCACGCCTCAGGGTAGGGCTGCACAGGGGGTGACCATCAGGCGGAGCAACAGAGGCAGGCAGGAAGTGCAGGGAACCCCTGCGGACATCCCCCTTTCAAACAAGTATACCAAGTTGGATACTGTTGAGGGGGATGACTCACCAGGGGAAGGCAGCAGCAGCCAGCTTCCTGGCACCAGGGACGCTTCTGCTGCTCAGGAAGGGAGGAAAAAGAGTGGGAGAGCAATAGTGGCAGGGGATTCTATCGTAAGGGGAACAGATAGGTGTTTCTGTGGCCGCAAACGTGACTCCAGGATGGTTTGTTGCCTCCCTGGGGCCAGGGTCAGGGATGTCACTGAGCGGCTACAGGGCATTCTTAAGGGGGAGGGTGAGCAGGCAGAGGTCGTGGTCCACATTGGGACCAACGACATAGGAAGGAAGGGGGATGAGGTCCTGCATCAAGAATTTAGGGAGCTAGGTAACAGATTAAAGAGCAGGACCTCGAAGGTTGTAATCTCTGGATTACTCCCAGTGCCACGTGCTAGTGAGTATAGGAATGGGAGGATAGAGCAGATGAATGCGTGGCTAAAGAGTTGGTGTAGGGGGGAGGGTTTTACTTTCCTGGATCACTGGGCCTGCTTCTGGGAAAGGTGGGACTTGTACAAGTCGGACGGGTTGCACCTGAACCAGAGCGGGACAAATATCCTTGCGGGGAGGTTTGCTAGCACTGTTGGGGGGGGTTTAAACTAACTTGGCAGGGGGATGGGATACAGAGGGGAGCTGAAATAGGGGGTGATGTGCTGCCAATTATAGAGAAAAAAACAAGTCAGCTTGGTAGACAGGGCAAATATATAAGGGCAAGGCTGGATGGCATCTATTTTAATGCAAGGAGTCTTGCAAATAAGGTGGATGAACTGAAGGTGTTGATAAACACATGGGAGTATGATATTGTTGCTATCACGGAGACATGGTTGAGGGAGGGGCAAGACTGGCAGCTCAATATTCCAGGGTACAGAATCTTAAGGCGAGACAGAGGGGGAGGTATAAGAGGAGGGGGTGTCGCAATATTAATTAAGGAGTCAATTACTGCAGTAAGGAGGGATGATATATTAGCAGGTTCCTCTAATGAGGCCATATGGGTGGAGCTTAAAAACAAAAAGGGGGCAAGCACTTTGCTGGGAGTGTACTATAGGCCTCCAAACAGTCAGGGGGAGATAGAGGAACAGATGTGTAGGCAAATCTCAGAGAAATGTGCAAATAATAGGGTAATAATAATGGGGGATTTCAACTTCCCCAATATTAACTGGGATAGTCAGAGTGTGAAAGGCTCAGAGGGTGTAGAATTCTTAAAGTGCATTCAGGAGAGCTTTTTGAGCCAGCATGTAGAAAGTCCTACAAGAGAGGGGGCGGTACTGGACCTAATTCTAGGGAATGTGGCCGGCCAAGTGGAAAAAGTGCTAGTAGGTGAGCACTTTGGTGACAGTGACCATAATATGGTAAGATTTAAGGTGGTCATGGAAAAGGACATGGATGGGCCGGAAATAAAGGTTCTAAATTGGGGGAAGGCCGATTTTAATAGGATAAGGCAGGATCTGGCCAAAATGGACTGGGATCAGCTACTTGTAGGAAAATCCGCATCGGAGCAATGGGAGGCTTTCAGAAGGGAGATTGAGATCATACAATGGCAACATGTTCCCGTAAAGGTCAAGGGTGGTTCCAAAAACCACAGGGAACCTTGGATGTCAGGGGATATACGAGAATGGATTAGGAAAAAAAGGAGGGCTTTTTGCAGATACAAAAGGCTAAAGACGGAGGAAGCTGGAGGAAGTCAAAAAGTGCAGGGGGATACTTAAAAAAGAAATTAGGAGATCAAGGAGGGGCCATGAAATAACACTGGCGAGCAAAATAAAGGAAAATCCTAAGATGTTTTATAAGTATATTAAGGGTAAGAGGATAACTAGGGAAAAAATAGGGCCCATTAGGGACAAATGTGGCAATCTGTGTGTGGAGCCGGAAGATGTAGGAGGGGTTCTAAATGAATTTTTTGCATCTGTTTTCACTATGGAGAAGGACGATGTAGACATAGAAATAGGGCGGGGGGACTGTGATATGCTCGAACATATTAACATCGAGAGGGAGGAGGTATTGGCGGTTTTAGCTGGCCTAAAAATGGATAAATCCCCAGGCCCGGATGAAATGTATCCCAGGCTGCTGTGTGAGGCAAAGGAAGAGATTGCGGGGGCTCTAACACATATATTCAGGATCTCTCTGGCCACAGGGGATGTGCCAGAGGACTGGAGAACTGCTAATGTAGTACCATTATTCAAGAAGGGTAGTAGGGAAAAACCGGGGAACTACAGGCCAGTGAGCCTAACATCAGTGGTAGGAAAATTATTGGAAAAAATTCTGAGGGACAAAATTTGTCTCCACTTGGAGAGGCAAGGATTAATCAGGGATAGTCAACATGGCTTTGTCAAGGGAAGATCATGTCTGACTAATTTGATTGAATTTTTTGAGGGGGTGACTAGGTGTGTGGATGAGGGTAACGCAGTGGATGTGGTATACATGGATTTCAGTAAGGCCTTCGATAAAGTCCCGCACAGGAGACTGGTCAAGAAGGTAAGAGCCCATGGAATCCAGGGTGCCTTGGCACATTGGATACAAAACTGGCTTAGTGGCAGAAGGCAGAGGGTGATGGTCGAAGGTTGTTTTTGTGACTGGAAGCCTGTGGCCAGTGGGGTACCACAGGGATCGGTGCTGGGTCCCTTGCTGTTTGTGGTCTACATTAATGACTTGGATATGAATGTAAAAGGTATGATCAGTAAGTTCGCGGATGATACAAAAATTGGTAGGGTGGTAAATAGCGAGGAGGGTAGCCTCAGTCTGCAGGACGATATAGATGGGTTGGTCAGATGGGCGGAACAGTGGCAAAGGGAATTTAACCCGGAAAAGTGCGAGGTGATGCACTTTGGGGGGACTAACAAGGCAAGGGAATACACAATGAATGGAAAGACCCTAGGCAAGACGGAGGGTCACAGGGATCTGGGTGTGCAAGTACACAGATCCCTGAAGGCGGCGGAACAGGTGGATAAGGTGGTAAAAAAGGCATATGGGATACTTGCCTTCATTAGCCGAGGCATTGAATATAAGAGCAAGGAGGTTATGATGGAGCTGTATAAAACACTGGTTAGGCCACAGCTGGAATACTGTGTGCAGTTCTGGTCGCCACACTACAGGAAGGATGTGATCGCGTTAGAGAGGGTGCAGAGGAGGTTCACCAGGATGTTACCAGGGCTGGAGCGCTTCAGCTATGAAGAGAGACTGGGCAGATTGGGTTTGTTTTCCTTGGAGCAGAGGAGGCTGAGGGGGGACATGATTGAGGGGTACAAAATTATGAGGGGCATAGGTAGGATGGATGCTGAGGAGCTTTTTCCCTTAGTAGAGGGGTCAATAACTAGGGGGCATAGATTCAAGGTAAAGGGCGGGAGGTTTAGAGGGGATTTGAGAAAGAACTTTTTCACCCAGAGGGTGGTTGGAGTCTGGAACTCACTGCCTGAAAGGGTTGTGGAGGCAGGAACCCTCACAACATTTAAGAAGCATTTAGATGAGCACTTGAAATGCCATAGCATACAAGGCTACGGACCAAATGCTGGAATATGGGATTAGATTAGACAGGGCTTGATGGCCGGCGCGGACACGATGGGCCGAAGGGCCTCTATCCGTGCTGTATAACTCTATGACTCTATGACTTCTAGTTTGATCTGCATCACGAACGAAAGGTACCGTCCTGTCTACTGTTAGACAGAGGTGACACTGTACAGAGATAACGTACTGCAGGTGACGTAAGGGAAGAAGGTAGACAATTAGTAACTCTACACTCCTCCATTTACACAAACCTGTTTTTAGGTTTGAACAAAATGTAACCTAATTGATATTTATCAGTGTATTTAATTGCTCTGATACCTTCATAAAGTAGAAGTTTGCACCAGTCTCTTTTCAAAACTTTTATTGGGTTAGTCGCAAGTTCACAAAAGGTTTGCAAACAGATTGGAAGGAAAGCTTGTTTTCTAAGAGGCTTCTCCACTCTCGTGAAAAGCTGATGAGTGCTCGTCTCTCACTGACCCTGTTGCTCTTCCCTCCTTTTCCTCCAGTGATTTCTCCCAGCTGTTGCCACTGCCCTTTGACCCAGATTCTTGGCTATCCGCCCACTCTCATTGTCCGTAGGAGTCACCTTACATCTGATCCCTTTCCAAACCTTCTGTCAGCTTGATAGTAACTCACTCGGAAGAGCTTTTCCAATCTTCTATTGATTATTCTCACACTGTTTATTTCAGCATTGAAATGATGTTGATTAGGAAACCTAGGCCAGCATGTAAGGAAATCCATATCTAAGAGACTGCTCCGCTCCATCTGGATACCCAACTCCCCTAACAATTCTTGTTGCTAAGCAACAATGTGGATAACTGGAGCACGGAAAATCGAGTTCCACTGTCAGCTTTGGAGAGAGAACTGAAGCAACAAGACAGATCTCAAGTATGAAAGGGTTAAGCCTGAAAAGGGGAAGGTATTGAGAGGGTACAAAACCCTAAAACATATATAAATCGGGTAAACCAGAATATTACTTCAAATTAAGCTCGGAACTTAGGACCAAACAGCAGAAATTTAAATTAATGACAAATGGTTTGAAAGCAGCTTTAAGAAGAGGGCTCAATTGTTTGGAACAATCTGCCAAATGGGGGGGGGGGGCGGGGGGCAGAAAGCAAATACATTCGGGACGTTCAAAATGAGGCTACATTCTATATTAGGAGAGTTATGGTGCTGGAAGGGGTGAGCTTCGATAGGTCAAGTGACCTTTTTACATCTTTGATCTTCCTTACATTCTTCTGAACGTTGCAATAATTACAATTAAACAAGGTAAAAAAAGAATATTCATATACAATATAGAAAAAAACAAAATTCAATGCCCTGCTTAGAATGTCTGTGGAGTCGCAGTTGACTAGTGATAGAGTTAAGAATGGTAACGACTGCAAATGACTCTGTGCTGTTGACAATGTTAAAAAGGGGGGAATTATAACCTTTAAAACTATGTTAAGACAACAGTGAAGGGCTGATTCCCCAATTAGAGCAAAAAGGGCAGCACACAGGGAGTGCTTGTCAAGAAATCACAGGGCAACAGCCTGTAAATTTCTGTCTATTTGAATTAATGGACAAAAAATATTAGGACCAAGATTTTCCAACCAATGTGAAATTAGTATCCAAACACTCTACATGTTCTTATGACATTACTTTGTCCACTATTTTAACAGAGACATTAACCTGTTTAAATACACAGTAAGTGTCTCCATTAAAACAGTGGCTAAAGTAATGTCGTACAGTCAGGTCCTTGTGCCAATATCACACAATAGAAAGGTTAACGAGTCCATTAACATAGCTAAGTATGTTATTATGTGCTAGTATCACAGTAGTTCTGGACTTTTTTTATCATTCTTTGGGATGTGGGCATTGTTGGCAAGGCTGGCTTTTATTGCCCATTCCTAGTTGCCCTTGAGAAGGTGGTGGTGGACCTTCTTCTTGAGACATATGGTGAAGGTACTCCCACTATGTTGTTAGGTAGGATGTTCCAGGATGTTGACCCAGCGACGATGAAGGATCGTGATATATGTCCGAGTCAGGATGGTGTGTGACTTGGAGGAAAACTTGGAGGTGATGGTCTTCCCATGCACCTTCTACCCTTGTCCTTCTAGGTGGTGGAAGTCGTGGGTTTGAGAGATGCAGCTGAGGAAGCTTGATGCCTTACTGCAGTGCCTCCTATAGATAGGACACACTGCAGCCACGGTACGCCAGTGGGAGAGGGACTGGATGTTTAAGCTGGTGGATTGGGTGCTGATCAAGTGGACTGCTTTCTCCTGGATGGTGTTGAGCTTCTTGAGTATTCTTGCAGCTGCATCCATCCAGGCAAGTAGAAGTATTTCTTAATACTCCTGACTTGGGTTTTGTAGGTGGTGGAGAGGCTTTGAGGAGTCAGGAGGTGAGCCACTCGATGCAGAATACCCAGCCTCTGACCTGCTCGAGTAGCCATGGCATTTATGTGGCTGTTCCAGTTCTATTTCTGGTCACTGGTGATCCCCAAGATGTTGATGTTGAGGGACTAAGCAATGGTAATGCCACTGAATGGCAAGGGGAGGTGGTTAGATTCTCTCTTGTTGGGGATGGTCATTGCCTGGCACTTATGTTATTTGCCACTTATCAGCCCAAACCTGGACATTGTCCAGGTCTTGCTGCATGTGGGCATGCACTGCTTCATTAACTGAGGAATTGCCAATAGAACTGAACACTGCAATCATCAGCAAATGGCCCCACTTCTGACCTTATGATGTAGGGAAGGCCTGTTGATAATTGGGAGTAGGCTGATTGACTGGGTTGGATTTGTCCTTTTTTTGTGGGAAAAATAGCTTTTACTTGAAACAAACAGTTTTTCTATAAAATATCACAAAATCTAATAGGTATAGTAAGTTCTCTGGGGTGATTCCTTTATCATGCGCTCCCCATGAGGAGCGGCCTGCAATTCCTGATTTGCTGCCCATTCGTATGAATTGACAATAAATCGGAGACTGTAGGCCTGCAATTTCCCAACTAGCACTCCCTGCGACTGCCCTTCCTGAGGGAATCAGCCCTTGTTGCTTTGATGTAATTTTTGTTCAGGAATGTCGAAAAAGCATTAAAAGGTGGGAGGAGGTTACTGTGCCATCTTTTCAACATTGTCCATATCTGTTTCTGTGACTAATCCAGTAACAGTGCGGTATTATTAACTGGGTAGCGATGCCATTCTTGATTATTGTAATTTATGTCAGGCTAAGTGTTGGCAGACAGCACCCAGCCGTGCCCAGCACATTCTTGTGTTTCTGTCAGACAAGCTGACCTTAGCGTTTTAAGTGCAAAGACCGAATCAGTCATGGTATTGACTGCTATAGGCAGTGGTATTAATCACTGCTTCATACAGGAAACATTTGCTGAGAAATCTTGTCCACATGTTCAGCTGTTCACATTTATACTAAAAGCAGTACAGATTTAAACTGCCCGCTGCTATTGTCCAAAAGGAAAAAAATGTAAGACTCATTCCTCAATTACTTTGGACAAAGGCCACTCGTGACTGAAAGTTGGGTGAACTAAATGCAATCAATGAAGGATTTAAAGAGACTCTTTCCCCACTGCATGTTCCTGGTGCATAGCATCGACCCCCTGATGGCACATATCAGGGAATGCATCCGTGATTTTTCAGTATGTACTGCTGATGGGTGAGACTCCACACCAAAGCACAAGTTTGGAAAATGGCGCTTGAAATGACTCTTTGTTTTTCTTTAATTACACCTCTGGGATTAATTAATTAAAAATCCATTTCACTTCTATTGGCGAGTATTCAAGTCAAGCTTTGGCCCGAGTTATATCACAGGATCTGTTTGTTTCTGTTGCTGTGCCAGATCATTTGGAGCAGATTAGTGTCCACTTAAACCTGTGTTGTTGGACAGCACTGAGACATTGCTCCAACATGCAAGGCCATAACTGCTAATGATATTTAACATTGCAGTTTAAAAGGTGCAGTCTCATTATGCTGTGGGATGACCATTAAACAGTTACAAAATATTACTCGGTAGATATGAGAGAAACGTCCCTGATGGCCCAGTGGGTAAATTCACCACCCAGTGAGCTATTGAGCCACACACACCAGGAAGGTCCCAGTTTTGATCTCTTGTGAGAGTTAATACTCCTGATTGCTCTCCAGTGACCAATTACAGTAAAGTCATTGGCTAAGAACAAAACTAGTCTGGACTGTGACTCCTTTCCCCTCCCAACCCCTCATGGAGGATTAGAATGCTCATTATTTAAGCAGACACATGAAGGATGGCCACCCTGATGGGTATTACCATCTGCGGAACCGTACCCAAGCCTGGACCAAGAGAAGATAGGAGAAAAGTATAAAAGAACAGAACCATATGCTGTGGCAAATCGGTTAATTTCCAGAAATGCTTTTAAAGATTCCTCCTTAGTCAACTGGCTGGTGCAGTGGGTTTGTACGCTGTCCTTTCTTCTCTGAGACTCGAATCAATTGGAGCCTAGACTGGTGGGATTGAAGTCTTTCCCGTCTGGTAGTTGTAAAGGTCCTACTTGAAATGAGTTTGACCAAGTCTCAACTAGATTTCTCGTGGCCATCTGCCTACAGTACAAAACCGCCCATAATTCCGCGCAATTTGACACTAGATTGGCAATTTTGCACAGAGAGGCCTCAGAAAGGCTGGTGTGGGAAGTGGGAAAATATGCATTGGTGCAGTAGGGGATGCTCTTCTGATCTTATGGGTAAGCTACATTGTTGAGACAGAGTACAGGGAGTTTTCTTCTGTACCGAGCTTTGCTACACGTGACCTTGGGTGTGCTGGATGCTGTCAAAAGTAGAAAAGGTGTTCCGTTCCACAGCACTGACATTTCTTTCCTCATTGAATGTAAAGTGACCCCCTCCCCTGCCAAAAAAACCCCTGCATTCCTCAGATCGTTCCATGGGGTATGGATTGTGTACTTCACTGTGTGAATATTCTGCTTCTGTCCTCTTCAGAGTTGACATACATGATTGTCAGAAATTGAAACAGAACCTGATTTTTCAACCTGCATTTGCTCAACAGTTTGAATACAACTTTGAACAGGAGAAACAACTGCGGACAGACCTAGAAAGGGGAAGGCGGAAGCTTGAAGGAGACCTCAAGATGACCATCGATAGCCTGAATGAAATGGAGAAACTGAAGGTTGACCTGGAAGAAGTCATCAAGAAGTGAGTGGCTTCGACGTTGTTTCTTGATGAGGAATTTAAATAGCTCTTGAATTAATGTATTTGTGATGTTAATTAGATTGGTTCGTGATCTATGCCAAGTGGATTGTGCATTTGTCAACCTCTGCTGCTTTGTTATGTTGCATTTTGCCATCCACTAGAGCAACCTATAGCTCAAACCTGTGAAACATCTTGCCTCCCTTTTTCCTATAATCCCCCAGGGCTTTAAACCCCAAGCTTGATACTGTATGACTACTTCCTACTTCTTCTTTCCTACTCTTTTCAACCTTGGTGAAGTCCTGCACTGAGAGTTGGTCTGTCACCTAAGTGTCTCAATTTAAAAAGAGTAAAATGTAGGGTTTGGGAGGTGCTGTCGAAGAAGCCTTGGCGAGTTGCTGCAGTGCATTCTGTAGATAGTACACACTGCGGCCATGGTACAACAGTGGTGGAGGGAGTGGATGCTTAAGGTGGTGGATGGGCTGCCATCTGAAGTACAAATTTATAAAATGCACCCAGAGGTTGAGATTGCAACGTTCTCTTTTAAATTGTTTATGGCTACTCACCTATCCTTAACCACTAAATAAAACACTGGAAGTGAGGGCTATCAACCTGGTTAAAGTAAATCCATAAACGTTCCCATTCAGAAGCTGCCTGGTAAATGGACAGGATTACATTTAATTTTTTTTAATGTTATTTTCAATTTCAATAAATTCCCCTCCGTATGAAAAATCTCTCATTTATGCTCAGTGTAAATAAAGTCACAACAGAGGTTGCTGTTCATTTCAATCCCCTGGGCTTTTTTGGGGAGGCGATAAAAGTTGAGTGCTTCTCGCTGTAATTTTCCTTTCAGATCTGAGTAATTGCCTGCAACTGACTGTAAGCACTGCCTTGTGGGTGGTCTGATATACATGGGTTTCACTGGATTACATTTTTTCCCTGAAGAAACTTGTTAGGTAATTGATAAAAAATCAAGATACGGGCAGAAAGAAAATTGCAGGAAGAGTTAAAACAAGTCAGTACAAGCGCCATACTAAAACCCCTGAGCCGTTGAATACGTCCATCCCTCAGAGAATCCACCTCTTGGTGTTGTACTCTTATACGCATGGAAAGCAGGTAAGAAACTTGTGAATGCAACGGGACACCCCGATACTTCAGTATTCAGTACATCAGTATATCTCTGATATAATAAGTAAATGGAATTCACAGATAAATAATGGATACCAGTGTGCCAGGAGACCGTACAAGTGGAATGCCTTCAGGAATAATGAAACAACCTAAGCTTAGTTGTGGCAAAGGAGCTTTATTTAGAGTGGAGCAGCATGTTGTAGTGTCAACTTGAAGTGCAACAGCTGCTGCGACATGACTTCATTCCCCCTGCGCCCTGGACTGAGCCACGTAGTATTGTCTTGAGAAAACACCGAGGGGCGTTCAGACTATTCCAACAGGAGGAAGAGGGAGAGTTGTCAGTAGGCCCCACTTCTGCAGACATGAAAAACAGTTTCTTAGAAGGAACTGTAGAGGGTGATCAACCCTTAGAGCCTTGCTGTTGGTGTGTCTAAAACTTAAACTGGCTGTCCCATGGGCTGCCATCAGTCTAAGAGCTAAAGCTGGCAGTTTCTAAAATGAAAGAACACTGATCATAAAATGTGCTGATCCCATGTACAATATTTATCTAACACACATTGGACCTAAAGGGACTTTCTGCAAAAATTCTATTACATAAGTAAAAAATATTCTATTATACAAAAAGAATATTCTCCTAAATATTAGTCTGTTGTCAGTGGAATGTTCCATATTGCAGTATTTTCAGGTTGCAAGATCTAGAGAAAAGCTAATGGGTCTGAAATGTTCTTTCCTCTCGGCTCCTGTTACTGAAAGAAGCCACTTTGTATGATTTCAGTCCTTTTAAGCAAGTATTTAATCTCCAAGACTACCTATTTTCATATACTTCAACGTATCAAATGTTGGACACAATGGCAACTGGCTAGTTAGAACAGTGTCCACTTGATACTTTGCTGGGCCATGCATTGCACTTATTGAGCTGTCAGTGGTTTCTCCCATTAAAGTTTCGCTCTGGTAAATGCATCTTCATCTTTAATGACTGAACTCTCAGTTTCATTTATAAACGAAGATATGATTGCCAGATGTTTTTCCTTGTTAAAAGCTTTAGGGACTTTACCTTCCATGTATAATGCGTTTTGCTCTGTTTTAAGGAAGGAGCTGGAGATAAATACAGTGAGCACTAAACTGGAAGATGAACAATCGCTAACTGCTACTCTTCAGAGGAAGATCAAGGAATTCCAGGTAAAGTGATCTAACCAGATGCTACATAATGTTTCCTTTACCCGTGCGGAATACCACCTAGACTAGAGCGTGGTACCCAGCAGTAAAACTCTAAGGCCAAGAAATTTGACTTGTGTTCAAAACGGATGCAAAGTTGGTGGAGTGTTGGCTCTGTGCGCCGGTGTGAAATCCGAGCCAAATTCAGCTTTGGGCCTCAATGAAATGGTTCCAACGTGCACCAAACAGGTGGCCCACTCTAGCTTGCTGGTTGGGGAGAGTGGGATATCAGCTGCCCCTATACTGAGCCAAACGGCAAATCAGGTCTGGTAGCGGGGAGCAAGGGGTTGCCTCAAATTTGCTGGCAGCGAACCGGAATTTTTTTTGTGGGCATACCTGCTTCTCCTGGGCCTACAAAGATAACAAGCGAAAATTTGCTGGGTGTTTTTTTTTTAAGCGGTCTTCAGCGCTTTCTTTAAGGATCCTTGTTTAGACCGCTCAATGCCAGGTACAATTAGGCCGAGTTTACGTGGTGTAGGCTTCGCCAATTGTACCTGCAATCCACATATTGGGTCCAGTAGTGGACACTGAGGGGGCGATTTTGTCAATGGGGCGCGTTGGAGGCGGGACTGCTGCTTGTCGGGTTTTAGTCCCGCCTCCATCGACTTGTGGCCAACCCACGCTATCTTCCCTTGATTGATCTTGTTAATTCCGCTCAGCAGGTTTAGCAGGCCAATTAAGGGGAAGCCAGTTATAGAGAACATCAGCGTATGACGTTTCATCTGTCAAAAATTTGTCAAACACTGACATTCTCTGTAGTTTGATGAGTTCTTGTATTCAAGTCTCATCAAACCTCTTTTGTGAGCAGAAATTAGATGGTTGTTGCATCGGAGAATGCAGCAGCCATCTATCATCTCTGCCGGTGAGATGTGAGACTCTCCGCATCCCCAACTGTTGAAGCCTGCAGGAAGAAACAAAGGTAAGTAAACATTTTCTATCACTTTTCACTCACCTCACACACTTACCTCTCCAGACTTGCACCCATCATTCACCTCCACAGCGCACTTTTGGACCCATCCGACCCCCGCAGACCCACTGCTCGCCTCAGTGCTGCCTGTTAACTACCATTTTCCTGGCTGTCCCGCCTCCAATCCCGCCTCCCCAGGGCTGGCAAGATCGCACCCTGAGAGAACTGAAATGCTTGTGTATCACATGGTAACTGTAGTGATATCTGGTTTTACAACAGCCTATTGTAGGAGAATAATGTGCCCTTTATGTTATATTCACTGGCTAATGCAAACATATGGAATTAACTACATTGAAGTGGTCACTGTTCTAAAGTATCAGACAAGCAGAATAATGGGGAAATGGGATGATATTATGCCACACAGTGTTCCTATAAACTCTCAGAAATAAAGTGCTCCATTGTTATCACACTCACCTTGAGCTGCGTGTGTGGTGAAATGGCCCAGCAATGCTCCACTTGGCTGGAACATGATCACAGATAAGCAGGACTGGAATTTCCCTCTAACCAACCTAATTCCCAATCAGTCACTCTAACTTCGACAGAAGATTGGCGGAAACCTGAGGATCCCACTGAAGTTCCACGAAGTTATGACGGCCGGTTGGGAGAATCCCGGAGGAAATTCCCAGTGCCACTGACTTAAGTTGTGGAGCAGCCTTTCACGTTGCACTTTATCAAAGGCTTTGTGGAAGTCTCCGTGGACTATATCAGTGTCCAACTAGGATGTCACTGTCTCAAAGTCAAAGAGGTTGGTCAGGCAATACCTGCAGCTTCTGAAACTCTGTTGGCTTCCGCTTACTCTTCACATAGGTGCTCCTCTACTTTGTTCCCAATGATCAATTATTTTTCCGTTACAAATGTGCAACGATGACTCTCTGGATTTAGCACTTTTTTTTTGAGAACAGACACCAGGTTGACTTGTTTCCAATGCAGTGGGACCTGCCCTGTGTTCATCAACTTCCTCATGATAACTATCAGCCCTTTGTAGAGCACCTGGTGCCACTTAGCACCCTCGGGTCGATAGCATCTGTCGCTCGGGATTTATTGGTTTTGAGCCCTTTAAGTCCATCTACATTTGCCATGCAAGTGATAGCGAAGTTATTAAGTATAGTTGCGACACTGCCTATGATGAGTTGCATGATACTAATGACTTCTCTAATGAATGTTTCAAATAAGTAATCAAGTTATATGGTAACTATATTTAGTTGATTCTCGGTTTCAATACAGTTTGCCTGCTTAAGAGATTTCAATTCTCCTTTGATAACCCTCTGGCTGTTGCAATTCTAAGCATTCTAATTCTTGTGCCCCAGTCGCTGAAGGTAAGCATGCAGGTGCAGCAGGCGGTTAAGAAGGCAAATGGTATGTTGGCCTTCGTAGTGAGAGGATTCGAGTACAGGAGCAAGGATGTCTTGCTGCCGTTGTACAGGGCCTTGGTGAGACCACACCTTGAGTATTGTGTGCAGTTTTGGTCACCTTACCTAAGGAAGGACATCCTTGCCATGGAGGGAGTGCAGCGAAGATTCACCAGGCTGATACCTGGGATGGCAGGAATGACGTACGAGGAGAGATTGTGTCGATTGGGCTTATACTCACTGGAGTTTAGAAGATTGAGAGGGGATCTCATCGAAACCTATAAAATTCTGTCAGGTCTGGACAGACTAGATGCAGAAAGGATGTTTCTGATGGTCGGGGAGTCCAGAACCAGGGGTCATAGTCTAAGGATAAGGGGTAAGCCATTTAGGACTGAAATGAAGAGGAATTTCTTCACCCAGAGAGTGGTGAACCTGTGGAATTCTCTGCCACAGAGGGCGGTGGAGGCCAGTTCATTAAATATATTCAAGAAAGAGTTGGATATATTTCTTGAGGCTAAAGGGATCAAGGGATATGGGGAGAAGGCAGGGACAGGGTACTGAATTTGGATGATCAGCCATGATCTCATTGAATGGCGGAGAAGGCTCGAAGGGCCGAATGGCCTACTCCTGCTCCTATCTTCTATGTTTCTATGTTACTGTGCATGGCTTCTACAGTTATGCTCATTTCTAGTTCCCTCTTTGACTGCTCTTATTTCCTTTCTTTTGGATGGTTCTGTATTCTTCTCAGTGGTTCCCCTCATCTTTCTTCATCCAGGCTTGTAGAACTTGTTTTTCTTACATATTTCTCCTCATATTGTCTAATTAATCCATTCTACTCTGCTCTTACTAGTCTTTGCTTTGTACTATCCTGCATGCAAAGTAGTCTGTCCTGAAAGGTATTCCATTAGTCCTCAACTGAAGTTTTCTCAAGTACTATCCCCGGTTGATTTGTTTAAGCTCATCCTTCACTGCCTTGAAATTGACCCATTTAAAGTCGTATACCTGAATATTGATTTGCGGTATAACAACAGAAAATGCTGGAAAAACTCAGCAGGCCAGGCAGCATCTGTGGAGAGAGAAACAGAGTTAACGTTTCAGGTCGAAGACCTTTCGTCAGAACTGGAAAAAAGCAGGAAATGGAAAGCAAGTTTAGGGACTGGGAAAAGGGGGAGGGGATGAAAGAACAAAAGGGAAGGTCAGTGATAGGATAGAAAGCAGGAGAGGTTAAGAGACATTGAGAGACATTAAGAGATATTCAAGGCAACAGGAGATGGTAATAGGACAGGTTAAGGAACAAAGGATGGCTGTAGATGAAGTGTAAATTGCGCTGGCAGAATGAAGGACAGCTGCCATGTGGGAGGGAAGAAAAAAAGGGCCAAACAAAAAGTGTGGATAAAAAAAAAGAAGAGAATATATATATGTGATAGGGGCCGAGGTTCTGATCTGAAATTGTTGAACTCTATGTTGAGTCCAGAGGGCTGTAGAGTGCCTAATCGAAAGATGAGGTGCTGTTCCTCGAGCTTACGCTGAGCTTCCGTGGAACAATGCAAGAGGCCGAGGACGGTGAGGTCTGAGTGGGAATGGAGCGGTGAATTAAAGTGACAGGTGACCGGAAGCTCGGGGTCCCCCTTACGGACTGAACGGAGGTGTTCCGCAAAGCGGTCACCCAATCTGCATTTGGTCTCCCCAATGTAGAGGAGACCGCATCGTGAGCAGCGAATACAGTATACTAGATTGCAAGAAGTACAAGTAAATCGCTGTTTCACCTGGAAGGGGTGTTTGGGGCCCTGGACAGTGGGAAGGGGGGAGGTAAAGGGCATGTGTTGCATCTCCTGTGCTTGTACAGGAAGGTGCCGGGTGAAGGGGAAGGGGTGCTGGGGGTGGTAGAGGAGTGGATTAGGGTGTCGCAGAGGGAGCGGTCCCTACAGAATGCTGAAAGGGGAGGTGAGGGGAAATTGCGTTTGGTGGTGGGATCACGCTGGAGGTGGCAGAAATGGTGGAGGATGATCCGTTGAATGTGGAGGCTGGTGAGGTGAAAGGTGAGGACAAGGCGAACGCTATCGTGGTTCCGGGAGGGAGGGGCAGGGGTGAGGGCAGAAATGCGGGAGATAGAACGGATACGGTCAAGGGCCATGTCAACCACAGTAGAGGGGAATCCTCGGTTGAGGAAAAAGGAAGACATGTCGGAAGCACTGGTATGGAAGGTGGCATCGTCGGAGCAGATGCGGTGGAGACGGAGAAACTGGGAGAATGGAATCGAGTCCTTACAGGAGGCGGGGTGGGAGGAAGTGTAGTCCAGGTAGCTGTGGGAGTCAGTGGGCTTGTAGTGAATGTTGGTCAATAACCTATCCCCAGAGATGGAGACGGAGAAGTCGAGGAAGGGAAGGGAAGAGTAATTGATTTGCGGTATTGGTTTATGCTTGTTCATAGAATCATACAGCACAGATGGAGGCCATTCAGCCCATCGTGTCTGTGCTGGTTCTTTGAAAGAGCTATCCAATTAATCCCATTCCCCATCTCTTTCCCCATCGCCCAGCAGATTATATTTAGTGGGGTTACCCAAAGGCTTGTTTATGGAACGGTCGTAGCTGCCACCTATTTCCGCACACACAATTATTGTGCATCCATTAACAGTGGCCTTGCTATTCATGAACATTAAAAGAAAAGAATTTCTGCTGCTTTATTTTTTACATGGGGTGATTAATGTTCTGAAGCACTTTGATTAAAAAAAGGTCGCTTCTCCATTTGAAATGTTTGTATAAGCATGGTCTTTTATTTCCTTGTGATGATTTCTTTCCTAATAAAGCACAACGCCAAGGACATACTGTTGTAACAATCACACGCAAAGACCACTTTATTGATAGCCTTTATTGCTGAAATAACCCCGTTTGTTTTGATACAGACATTGCCTTTTAACTTTTGTTCATTTACATTTGGCAGCAAGTGGGCTAGAAACAGTTTCTCGGCGGAGGCAGTGATGTTGAACAGAGCTGAAAAATATTTGCCCTGTTCCTTTTTTCTTTCAATGTATCAGAATTCCTGAAGCCACTCTTTCTGGCCTCTGCCTTAAGACAGTGGTGATTCACCAACAGCTGTCAATTCCGTCCTGTTTTAGTCAGACTAGTGGTTTCCCCAATAGTGCTAATTGCAATTTTGAAGGACTTACTGGAAATGTCGATTTGCACATCTGATTTTTATTCAGAACCTAAATGTATGGTTCTGTTCTATTTGGCCTCTGATTTCCCTCTTAGCCTCTGTATAACCCTACAAGACGCTGCTTAACTGTGTGTAGTTTTTATCTCAGTGATAAATTCAAGTTTGAAAATACCAGGAGAGAAAATGTTGTACCGTCTCCATTCTGTGCATCTTTTTGACGCAATAGTTCCAGTTACCAGAATAAAGTAATTGGGGTCAATTTTCATGTCAAGTGGATATTGGGGAGCGGAACAATGACACGGCCCGCCCAATGGCATTAGTGAGAAACCCGAACCATTTTTACGTTTGAAGGGGATTGGCAGTCAGCTCACCAATCGGGAGGGGGGAAGGGTAGGGAATTTGGTTGGTCACTCCCCCGTGGAGCCAAGATGGAGGGAAGCATTTAAAGGGGGGGAGGGGAGGCAATTCCTGGGGGGCGGCTCCACATAGCGGCCAGGAAGACTTATGCTCCTCCGGCCCAACAATAATTAGTGTCGCGGTTTTTTGCGGGGGTGGGGGGGGGGGGGAGGGATTTTGAGAGCAGCCACCGGTAGTCCATTTAGGGAGGGCTGGCTAGGCCGCTCCACATCCAGTACCAATGGGCGAAGTGTGGGTGGCACATGGTCCACCCATTGAGACCTGACAATTGCATCTGGGTCCTACAAACAGCATAGGACCCCAATTTGAATCTTCTAATGTTCCGTTGGCCGCCCAGCTCGATGCCCACTTGAAAATCAAGTCGGGTGGGCTTTGGGTGGCCAGGAAGAGGGAGAATTTTTTAAAAATATGTTTTCCAGCGTGAAAGTGGGTGTAGGCAAATAAAAAGCTCCCTCCTTGCGTCAGAAATCGCAGAAAGCATTTATAATGAATGATCTAATTTCTAACTTTCCTTTAAATTCAACTTCTGCGTTTTGCAGGATCAATTTTAACATTCACCTTAGCATGACCCAAGGAATGCAACTTAAAGTTCCCACATAACATATGATCTGGTAGTACTGTGTCTATAGACACTGAAATGCCTCTTCAAAGTCCTATTTCCGGCACTGTCTGAGATATCCAGTTGAGAATTGAGTTAAGCTTCCTCGGCATAGCACTGTCACTCCATTTTAATCCACATTTCCATCTCTATAGAGTATGACACTAACCCATTTCTTTGATTAAAATTGCATATTAGCTCATAGAATGCAGTCTATATGCTGTCTACTTGATTCCGTAAGAAGTTACATTTTGGAGACCTGTTGTGTTTGACAAAGTAAGGGTGTCAATACTGACAAAGGGAACAATTTTTCCCCCATTTTTACCATCTCGTGTTAGCATCAAGCATGGCCAAATATAAATGCGCAGCTCCTGATAATGTGTCTTGAGCCTGAACTCAAAAAAGAAAGAAAAGAAAGACTTGCATTTCTATAGCGCCTCGCCCTCAGGACGTCCCAAAGCGCTTTACCACCAATGAAAGTGTAGTCACTGTTGTAATCACAGAATCACAGAAACCCCACAGTGCAGATAGAGGCCATTTCGGCCCATCGAGCCTGCACCGACACATATCCCACCTGATCCCCGTAACCCCTACACCAACACATATCCCACCCTATCCCCGTAACCCCACGTATTTAATCCCCCTAACACTAAGGGTCAATTTATCATAGCCAATCAACCTAACCCGCACATCTTTGGACTGTGGGAGGAAACCGGAGCACCCGGAGGAAACCCACGCAAACACGGGGAGAATGTGCAAACTCCACACAGACAGTCGCCCGAGGCCGGATTCGAATCCGGGTCCCTGGCGCTGTGAGGCAACAGTGCTAACCACTATGCCACCATGCTGTAGGAAACGTGGCTGCCAGTTTGCGCACAGCCAGGGCCCACAAGCATCAACGTGATAATGACCATATACAGGAAACTTTGGTTTATCCGGAGGTTGTATGTCCGGAATACTCGATCTAACGGCAAAAATCAGGAGCCATTTTCTATAAGTTTTTTTAGTTCTCATTCTTTTTTTTCCCCAGTCAGGCACTGCAAGGTCTGTAGCTATAGCAACAGCTTCAGCTAGAGACGCTTGCAGCTGCAGCCGACTCTTTAGAAGCTGTTGCTAAGCAACAGTGTTTGTTGTCAGATACAGAGATGAAAACCTCCGTATGCTTCAACATTAACTTTGTATGTCCGGCAGTTTTGATAGATCGGCAACACGCTGGTCCCGTCGGTGCCAGATATCACAAAGTTTCCTGTAATCTGATTATTTTAGTGGTGTCAGTTGAGGGATAGGTATTGGCCAGGACACCAAGGAGAACTCCCCTGCTCTTCCTCAAATTAGTGCCATGGGATCATTTAAAAGAAAGAAAGACTTTCACGACTACCAGGCGTCTCAAAGCGCTTTACAGCCAATGAAGCACTCCCGCAGTACTGCACTGGAATATCAGCCTAGATTATATACTCAAGATAAGAACCCACAACCTTCTGACTCAGAGGCAAGAGTGCCACTACTGAGCCAGGGCTAACCACTAAGCACCTCTACACATCCTACGGGCTCTCTGGAATAAGAGTTGGTCGACAGTTTTGTGCTGTATGGTCTGCAGTGTCTTGGCTTGGACTATCTTTGAGATGCTATCTCCTCTACCTTCTTAAAGTCCATCATTTTCTATTCATATGGCAATGTCTTTGTTCAGTAACCTCCAGACGTAAGTCCTGATATTGTAAATAAATATAGAGTAACATCAGCTATTTCTCTCCCTCAAAACATACAGCAGCATTGATCTCACATATAGTAGAGGCCGTTTCTCTGCACGTGGTGGAGATGGTGGATAAGTTAGTGGAGTCTACAACTCCAATTTGAAACCCTATGCAGGATGTATGCCAGGCTCAGAATACCCCAGAGACTGTGACAATGCAGAACGTATCTGAAAACAAGCTGTCTAAGGACAACAGTGACTGCTAGGGTGACAGCTAGGACTGACCATTTCACAGGGATCCCAATTCAGTCTGATCTCACCTTGACCGTTAGACCCACTGAGCCAGCATGCAGCACCAGTGGGTCAAAAGGAGTGATTTAGTTAGCATGATAATAGGCACGGGGTAGACATGATGCTAATAAGTAGTTAGAGTTTATATGAATGCTGGAGTAAGTTGGAAATTTGTCTGGAACAGTGTTTTTTTTTGTGGTTTGTGCTTTGAGCAGATGAACTGAGAGTTTGGGAATATCCCATAAATGGAACAAGGTTCACAAGCCTTGGCACATAATGTTGACTTCGAGGCATTTGAGGAGTATCAACCAGAAGTTAAAACTCATTCCTTTCTGTCTTCAGCAACATTTATTGAAAGTAAAAAAACAGAAACTGCTGGAAATACTCAGCCGGTCAGGCAGCATCTGTGGAGAGAGAAACGAAGGGTCAGCGACCTGAAACGTTAACTCTGTTTCCTGCTAAGTTAACCTACTGAGTATTTCCAGCAGTTTCTGTTTTTATTTCAGATTTCCAGCATCCGCAGTATTTTGCTTTTGTTTTATTGAAAGAAGTTGCACATGACTTGCTGTCTCTTCTCCCAGGCTGCAAACATAGTGTTATCTTCAAATTGCAGGAGAAATGTTCAGTGATATTGCAGCCGAAAAATTCCAAAAACGATTGACGTAGCCCTGACTGAGACAGCTGCAAGTAGCCCAGCAGCTATAGCCTGCAGTTTGCAGTACTGCCACGATGACGGCCTTCTCATCCTCTTAAAGATACACAGTAGTGTTGTTTGAGGGGGCAAGTTAGAAGCAGTAACCAAGCAACTAAGTGACTGGCTAGGCCACCTCAGAGTGCCGTTAAGAGTCAACCATGTTGGTGTGGACTTGCTAGGCCACCTCAGTGCCGTTAAGAGTCAACCATGTTGGTGTGGAACTGGAGTCACATTTTGGCCAGACCGGGTAAGGACGGCAGGCTTCGAGTGAACCAGTTGGGTTTTCACGACAATCTGACTGTTTCAAGGTCACTTTTACTGCTTTTCCATTTTTTTTTGACTGAATTTAAATGTGAACTCACGTTCTCTGGATCACCGGCCCAGTAAAGTAACCACTACACTACCCTACTGGGCTCTAAGCAATGAATGACCTGGGAAGGGCCTTTCATTTTCAGTATAAATTTGCTCAAAATAGCAGAATGTCTAAACCACCCAATAGTTAACAGCAGTCAGTAAACGAGCCTTAAAAGAGTAAAAATCCTCGTGTTAATAGCTTGCCATAGATGGAAAATAATGTGGTGAATGGTGAAGTTATCCACTTTGCTAGGAAAAATAGAAAAGCAGAGTATTTTTTAAATGGTGAGAGATTGGAAAATGTTGGTGTTCAGAGGGACCTGGGTGTCCTTGTACACGAATCATGAAAGTTAACATGCAGGTACAGCGAGCAATTAAGAAAGCAAATGGTACGTTGGCCTTTATTACAAAAGGATTTGAGTGTAAGAGTAAAGACACCTTACTGCAATTATATAGGGCCCTGGTGAGACCACACCTGAAGTATTGTGTACAGTTTTGGTCTCCTTACCTAAGGAAGGATATACTTGCCACAAAGGTTTACCAGACGGATTCCTAGGATGGAGGGATTGAGTAGACTAGGCCTATATTCTCTGGAGTTTAGAAGAATGAGAGGTGATCTCATTGAAACATACAAAATTCTTACAGGACTTGACAGGGTAGATGCAGGGAGGATGTTTCCCCTGGCTGGGGAGTCTAGAACCAGGGGTCATAGTCTCAGAATAAGCGGTCGGCTACTTAGGACTGACATGATGAGAGATTTCTTCACTCGGAGGGTGGTGAATCTTTGGAATTCTCTACCCCAGAGGGCTGTGGAGGCTCAGTCGTTGAGTATATTCAAGACAGAGATCGATAGATTTTTGGATATTAAGGGAATCGAGGGATATGGGGATAGTGCAGGAAAGTGCAGATGCGGTAGAAGATCAGCCATGATCTTATTGAATGGTGGAGCAGGCTCGAAGGGCTGAATGGCCTACTCCTGCTCCTATTTCTTATGTTCTTATATCGTAAACAGTCTAATAAACCGCAAAACCTAAGAATAGAATTTTGAGCTCTACTTTTATCTTTCACTATTACGGTTGATATATTGCAAATATCTAAAAAAAAACTTTCAGTAAAATAAAGTATCTTTTGTGTATTTTTTTTGACCGTTGTCAGAGGCTGAAACTGATATAGTTGTGTCATTAAATCGTAATCTGTTTCCTGCCCTTTAGTTGCAGACAATGAAGCCTTTCTTCATTGTACTGTTGATGTCAGTGGGTTTTTTGCACAGTTGATGCTTTGCCAAGTGCAGGTAGACTTTGACAATATAAGGGATTCATCTAATGGGCTGATGATGACACTGAGACACAGCCTGGCCAAAGAGGTGACCCATATATTGTACCTGACCTGGAAAAAGAAGTTCCCTCCAGAGCAGGATTCATTAGAATACACTATATACAGCGGCAGGGCTAAAGGTCAAAGTAGATGCTAAGTCGCTGTTAGTCCTATAGCCTCCTGCAGTCAGATGAAGGGGATGGGGGAGGAATAGACTGCCTCAAACTGGCAGCACAGGAACCAGCCCTTCTTTAAACCTCATTGTTCTTTTGTTTGAAAGTGGTCAGCAATTTTCCCGCAAATTCTTGGAATTGGGGATTTGCAGGGAGTTGGGCGGCAGGGACAATCTGAGGCCTGGGAGGACGCAAGTTATGTCGGGCAGATCAGGCTTGGGTGTGGAGTCTGTAAGTACTGGGGACTAAAACCACACGGAGATATGGGGGGGGGGGCAATTTTTCGGGAGGGTCAGCGGGTGCATTTGGTGGCAGTTCGGGTGGGAATTTTTTTTTTTTCCCCAGCAGGTCAGGACCCCGCTGTCAACCCGTCGCCGCGCGCCTTTCCCAGATGTCGGGTCTGTCAGCACTGAACAGACCCGATACGCAGCGGCGCGGGAGGCAATTCAGGTCATTATGACCTTGCTAACAGCCCGTTAAGAGGTATTTTGAGATCTCTTGGGGAGATATCTTCCGCCCATTGGAAGGGAAGAGAACCTCCCTGCATGCTGTGACTCCCTCCATAAGCAATAGACTGGGAGCAAAACTGCGCTGGGCGACATTGGCATCCGAACACCTAAGATGCTCGTATGAAATTCCTTTTGCTGCAATTTTAACAGAAGTGTTTATTTTAAATGGCTTAACACAACATCGAACTAGCAGACAAAGGAATTTCATACGAACATGTTAAGTGTTCAGATGCTAATTTCACACGTAATAATTTGATCCCGCCTGTTTTGGAATTGTGACCCTCCACAGCACTGCCCAGCGCTGCAGTTGAATTTCTATCATTTTTCTGTGGTAACAATCGGTGTATGTGATGAATGCTCTAAACTGAACCTCCTTTTGATTGTCAACTTTAAATAGTTCATTGGTAACTGAATAACCCATTGCAGTAGATCTTTGGGCAATAGTGCAAAATGGGCAATAGCGAGTCGGCAGCCTATTTTACATAGAATCATCGAATATTATGGTGGCATAGTGGTTAGCACTGTTGCCTCACAGCGCCAGGGACCCGGGTTCGAATCCGGCCTCGGGCGACTGTCTGTGTGGAGTTTGCACATTCTCCCCGTGTTTGCGTGGGTTTACTCCGGGTGCTCCGGTTTCCTCCCACAGTCCAAAGATGTGCGGGTTAGGTTGATTGGCTATGATAAATTGACCCTTAGTGTTAGCGGGATTAAATACGTGGGGTTACGGGGATAGGGTGGGATATGTGTTGGTGTAGGGGTTACGGGGATCGGGTGGGATATGTGTCGGTGCAGGCTCGATGGGCCGAAATGGCCTCTATCTGCACTGTGTGGTTTCTGTGATTTCTGTGATTTCTGTGATTATAGCACAGAAGGAGGCCATTCGGCCCATCGTGCCTGTGCCAGCTCTCTGAAAGAGCTATCCAATTAGCCCCCCCACCCCACTCTGCTCTTTCCCCATAGCCCTGTAAATGTTTCCTTTTTAAGTATATATCCAATTCTCCTTTGAAAGAGACTGCTGAATCTGCTTCCACCACCCTTTCAGGCAGAGCATTCACCGGCTTCAATGGAAATAAAAATCGCACAATGTCAAGACCTACCCCAGTTAATTCAGTATAACTCATTCCCAAGTCCTTCCCATTGAACAAGATCCCAAAACACAACAAGCAGCAATGCATCAGAACCTGGAGTTCATGGAGACAGTCAGGAGATGGGTGGGGGCAGGAGTGCAGAAGTGAGTGATTTCAGGGTCAAGAGGGAAAATCTACCCCATTGTCTTTAAGGGTAGCCAATTGATATAATGAGCAGCTATTTCTCATGACTCTTGACTAACCCCAGCCCCAGTTTGGAGGCTCGTTTTAACCCATTATCGTGTCTCTAACAGCAAACACTAATTAATGACATTCCTGATAAAAGATTTCTTTTTAACTCAAGAAAAACACATTTACCGCACAGTAAAAAAAAATGCAGTGGGAAGGTGTGATTTACACCTTTGGGGTTTAGTCCTAATGCAGAGGGTATTTTCTTACTGGTAATTTGAGATTGTTCTTGAGCCACATTCTCAGCTTGATGTTGTTGTACCTAATATGCCTCAGGGGAGCTGGCATGGGAGAGATTAAACTGTGTTGTTTCACTCGTGTTGCCGGAATGTGTATTGTTTTAGCTGCGGTAGCACTCTCGCCTCTGGAAGTCAGAAGGTTGTGGGTTCAAGACCCGCTCCAGAAACTTGAGCACAAAATCTAGGCTGGCGCCTCAGTGCAGTACTGAGGGAGTGCTGCAGGGTTGGAGGTGCTGTCTTTCGGATGAGACGTCTGACCTCTTGGGTTGACGTAAAAAATTCTATGACACCATTTTGAAGAAGAGCTGGGGAGTTTCCCCCTGGCGCTCTGGCCAATATTTATCCCTCAACCAGCATCACTAAAAATAGATTATCTGCTCATTAACACATTGCTGTTTGTGGGACCTTGCCGTGTGCAAATTGGCTGCTGCATTTCCTATATTACCACAGTGACTACTTAATACTCAAGTGGCTCTAAAGCGCTGAGGGATGTCCTGAGGTCATAAAAGGCGCTGAATAACTGCAAGTTTGTTCTTTCTTTCGTTCTTTGGAATGGAAAATCGGCAGGACGTATAACAGGCCGCCTTTTTTAAGCCCCCCTCGAAGTTGAAATTCCGCTCCCCCTTTCTTTTCCTTCTACAGATGCAGAACCCCGCTGTGTATTTTCATCATTTCTTGTTTTGTTTCACCAGTCCAGCTGTTGCAGTTTTTCCTTTATATTTCCGTTCTCTATCAGGTTTGTTTTCACTATCACTACAATTTACTCTTTCCTTCCATTTTAATCACTTTTGCGTTCCTTCTTTCCCATTTCACTTCAGCATGACTCCCTTGGACAGAAACATGTGGAGATGGCTATTTTGATGGATTTGGTGTTTGTTTGATCATTGCGCGCACTTTAGGTTTTATCACCATGCCTGGGAGAACTCTGACTGCAGACAAGTAGATTGCTCTGCTGGTTAAAGAAGTGATTGTCCTTTCACTGCAAACCAGAGGAATTTTAATTTTAATTCAAAACCATGGAGGGTGATTTTGTCAATGGGGGCACGTTGGAGGCGGGACTGCTGCTTGTTGGGTTTTAGTCCCGCCTCCATCGACTTGTGGCCAACCCACGCTATCTTCCCTTGATTGACCTTGTTAAGCCCACCCAGCGGGCTTAGCAGGCCAATTAAGGGGAAGCCGGTTATAGAGAACGTCAGCGTATGGCATTGCATCTGTCAAAAAATTTTGACAGATGAATTGTCATCGTTTGACAGCTCTGTGAAGCTGTCAAACACTGACATTCTCTGTTGTTTGATGAGTTCTTTATATTCAAGACCTCATCAAACCTCTTTTGTGAGCAGAAATTAGATGGTTGTTGCATCGGAGAATGCAGCAGCCATCTGTCATCTCTGCCGGTGAGATGCGAGAGTCTACAGTTCCCCAACTGTTGAAGTCTGCAGGAAGAAACAAAAGTAAGTAAACATTTTCTATCACTTTTCACTCACTTCACACACTCACCTGTCCACACTTGCACCCATCACTTACCTCCACAGCACACCTTTGCACCCCTCCGGCCCCTGCAGACCCACTGCTCACCTCGGTGACCCTGGCGGGGTTTCCCGAAGCCGGGAAGCCCGTGCCTCTGGTGGAAAAATGGGGATAATCCTCTTAACTGCCTGTTAACTACCTGTTAACAGACAGTTAAGTGGCTGTAATCCCCTTCCCACCTCCAGGAGATGGGACCTGGCGCGGGTCGGCTACCCGCCCCCTGGGAAGATGGCACAGAGGCGGGTTGGGGGCGGGATGGGTACCCGCCCCCAGATCGTGCCATTTTCCCGGGAGTCCCGCCTCCCCAGGGCTGGCAAAATCCAGCCCCTGGTTTCTCTGAAGAACAGAGTTCCCCAAATGTCACAGCAGCCTCATGATTGCAACAGAATCTTTATATAACAGAAAACCTCAGAAGACCTGTGGTCCAATAGTAGTGATGTCCCATTTATATTCAATAGTTCAAGCATCAGATGAACTTAAAATATCTATTTTCATTAATTGCGACATTTCAGTACAGTTCAATTTGGCAATAAAACTAGGTGAGGATATTTCGAGGGATCAATGAGCTGCTGAGATGCTACATTGAAAGCTGACAAGATAGTCACTTGTTAATAGTTTTCAAAGAGTAACAAGTGAACAGTGGCACAGCAGGAGGCTGTGTTTTAACTTTTAACGGTTGCTTTTAATGTGTTTTCACACCAGCTGCATTTATAGTACATTCCATGCCCATCCATCAACAACAACAGCTTGCATTTATATAGCGCCTTTAACATAGTAAAATGTCCCAAGTTGCTTTACAGGAGCGATATCAAATTTGACACCGAGCTACATAAAGAGATATTAGGACTGGTGAACAAAATCTTAAGGGGTAAAAATTCGGTAGCGCCCCAAACTCTGCTGGGGCGCTAATTTTAGCGCCCTGAAGTTAACACCCCCGTGGCCGATTTTCCCAGGTAGCGTCCTGAGCGGGAGGAGGGTTGCTACTGGAATTGTCCCATGTCCCTCTTGGGCGCTGCGAGCCAAAGCTGCCGTACTACACGCCGTGGTACTGCAGGCCTTCTTTCCCTTCTTAAAGGGGAGGGGCCTGGCGCAGTGCGTCCCGGCGCCCAGCTGGGCCGCCAGGGATCGGAAGTGCTGGCAAACGAGTCCGGCACTGAAGAGGAGTGCCTGGCTCATGGAGAGCAGCCGGCACCCCGCGGGGGAACTTCACGGGGGCCGGGGGCAGCAGAGGGGACCAGGTGCTGGCGGGCGACCAGCAACAAAAATGGCCGCCCGCCACCTCCCCTTTAACTAGCGCCGCCCCGGCTGCAGGTAGGGCCCCCTGACCCCGTCGGACATAGCGTTCGGCGGTAAGTCGGGGGGCGCCACCCAATATTACAGCCGGGGCGCGAGGGGGGCGCTGCGTACGCCGATGACGTCATCGCCGGCGACGCAGTGTGGCGTGGCGCTAACGGTTTGTGCCGTCGCTAACCTCCCGCTGAATTTCACGGGAAGTGTTAGCAGCGCTGCGCCCAGGCGCTAGTCGATTTGCGCTTAGGGTGCTAACGGGAGGTGCAAATCAACCAAATTTAGCCCCCTAAAGGTTTTAAGGAGCATCTCAAAGAAGGAGAGAGAGGGTTAGGGGCAGAATTCCAGAGCTTAGGCAGCCGGAGACACAGCCGCCAGTGATGGAGTGATTAAAATCGGAAATGCTTAAGAGGCCAGAATTGGAGGAGCGTAGATACCTCGGAGGGTTGTTGGGCTGGAGGAGGTTACAAAGATAGGGAGGGGCAAAGCTATGGAGGGATTTGAAAACAAGGAGGAACATTTTTAAATCAGGACGATTTTAAAATTCAGGTGATTACTGATAGGTGATTGACTAAAAGTTCTTCTGCATGTAGTTTCCAGAAGACACAACTTGGTCACCAGGGAAAACTGAAGAAAATCCATGAGCAGGAGTAGCCACACAGCAGCTCTAAGAGAATGGACGATTGCATCACTTACTTACACTATAAAAGTGATATCGTGTTCCCCTGGCTCATCTCACGCCCAAACCAAACAACAAAAGAATCTCAATGTCAGGCATTCTTTCATAAAGACAGTAGCCCTTCAAAGATCCAGAGCGATTCAGTGCTCCCGGGCACACAAACTCACAAGGAGTACTGGTTAGAGAATAGGAGGCCTATCTCCAACCCATGCTCCCTCAGAATGCAAAACTACCTGCTGTGCAGGATATCTACCCCGAGAGGTGCCGGGGGAAGGCCCTGAGAATCATCAAAGACACGAGCCACCCCAGCCACAACCTCTTCGCCCTGCTCCCGTCCGGTAAGAGATACCGAAGCATACGGTCTCGCACCAGCAGGTTTCGAAACAGCTTCTACCCCCAGGCCATAAGACTCATGAATGAATAATTTATTATTATTTATTATTGTTGTTTTATTTACTATTACTGTATTTCTATTAGTATTTTTATCATTGCTATATCATATTTATTCCAATGTTGGGAGGACTCGTAAAAATCAACATTTCATTGTGCAGTACACATGTCTGCTGCATATATGACAAATAAAATTGAATTTCCACTGGGAGTGCAGGATTGTGGAATCATCACTATATATAAAATCTATTTTCTTTCAAATTAGAAAACTCTGTTCCACTGCAATCCAAAACTCTACAAAACCAACCCATCTGTTGGATAAATAAATCTTTAAAACGTATTTACAGCTCTTTAATACAAGTTCTCGCTTTAACCACAGGCCAGTTGTCCGTGAATCAGTCTTCCCCCAAAGTTCCACTCAACGCCACCGTGCCTTTAATCCTTTGCTCTTATCACTATGGCTTTGCTCCTCACATTCTTCCTGGCTGTGTCTCCCCCTCTGGCTTCCGAATCTTGCTTTGTTGAGAATTGCTTCAAGTTTCGTGTAGCCAAGCACTCGGTGTCAGACCCCCGCCTGTGAATGTCACTACAGTGACCGCTGGATGTAATTAAACAGCAGGACACTTCTCTTACTGGAGAGATTATGCTCTGGCAGTCTTTGCCTTTATTGTCGTATCTGAGTAGCTCTTTGACCGCACCAAATACCCTCTCCCTGTTTTATTGCCAGATTGAATAGTACATTCACCGAAAAGAGATATTTTAACTTCATTAACTGCTTTAAGTACTAAAGTCTAAATTTAAATAGGACATCAGTGCTATTGGACAACAGATTTTCTGAGTTTTATTTAAGCATATATATATATATATAATAAAGATTGTTCATAAATAAGACATTGAGGGTAATTTTTGCCTTGGTACGATGGTGTAAAACGGGTGATCGCGAATCGGCAGCCCATTTTACATCTCCCCCATTTTTATTTCGATTGACTTTATTTTCCATTGATAATAAAGTTCATATTTTCTTGTGTTGAAATGTGAGTGCTGTATATAAATTATAATAGAATACTGGATTCAGCCCTCAATGGTACTCGGTCATCATTATTTTGCTGTGCCAGGGTTGTACATTTGCTATTAATTTAACTATTTGTTTTTTTTCATTTCTGCATTGGCCACCCACAAAACTGCTCAAAAAGCTTGAGAGAAAAGAGAATTTTGGGGCTGAGGGAGAGAGGATGTTGTTGTCCCCCACCCCCCCCCCCCCCAGTGTGTGTATTGCGAGAAAAATATAACTTTTGAAAAATTGATTGACTTATGTTTTTTTAAAGCAGGACCAAATTTCTTAGCTCCACAGAGACTTGCCATGTTGGGTGTCCTTGCCTCTAGACCATTCTGCTAACATAACTAACAGGGAAGAGCCTCTTTCATCCCAGAGGGACTCCATGGTCAAAACTGGAGGCCTTGATTCTGGAGATGCTTGGGAATCAATCCGAATCTACCCACCTTAAGAAAACGCATGATTGGCCGGCTATTTTCCCAGGGACAGATGATTCTGGATTGACTGCCAGACAGATTGCAGTGCTCGCCTCATTTGCAGCCAATAAGGTCCCGCCGGGGTACAAGGGGCCCCTCCCTGTCAGTGGCTTTAATGGAGCAGTTTAGAAGCAAGGAGGAATGATCTGGCCGATCTCTGCGGAAATTTGATGGGGTTTTTTAAGTCTCTGTTTTATTTCTATAATAAAATGTCTGTGTAGCCTTCTGAACTGGACTGTACTGTCAACCATTGCCTAAATATCATGAAAACAAAAATAGTCTATTTTACAAATTTCTCTTTTCAATTTGAACCACCTCAATTTTAAAATTTCCATCCTTGTTTACAAATCCCTCCATGGTCTCGACCCTCCCTATATTTCTAACCTCCTCCAGCCCTACAACCCTCCAAAATCTCTGCACTCTTCCAATTCTGGCCTCTTGCACATCCCTGATTTTAATCGCTCCACCATTGCCGGCCGTGCCTTCTGGGCCCTAAGCTCTGGAATTCCCTCCCTAAACCTCTACCTCTCCGCCTCTCTCCCCTCCTTTAAGACGCTCCTTAAAACCTACCTCTTTGACCAAACTTTTGGTCACCTGTCCTAATATCTCCTTATGTGGCTTGGTGTCAAATTGTGTTTGATAACACACCTGTGAAGCGCCTTGGGATATTTTAGCATGTCAAAGCCGCTATATAAATGCAATTGTTATATTTTGAACTGGATGTATTCCCTACTCACCCGTCTTTAAATAAACAAACATTTATTAGCTTCATAGAATCATAGAATGGTTACAGCACGGAAGAAGGCCATTCGGCCCATCGAGCCCGTGCCGGCTCCCTTGTCAACAGAATTCAAAATGCAAATGAATCAAATACTCATTCTCCATCCACTGAGTGTGGATGTGTTTGGGGGAATCCACGCAATTCACATTCCACATCAACAGCTAAACATCCAGCGTCACCTCTGTATCTCCAGCTGGATCTTGATTAGACCATTTGCTATTACTGCCTCAACAATTTGCAGTGACGTGGTGGGGAGGAACTGATTACAGACAGTAACGCACAGCACAGGTGTCCATGCTTTAAGCACTCTACTTAAAGCAAAAGAATGTCCCTCTTAGAAAAGATAAGCACTTCAGGCTAAGCTGCCCAGAATTACAATGCTGGGGAGTGACCTTAATAGACGAGGAGAAGCTGAAACAAAGTTCTCTGTGAGACTAAGGTTTTTCTTTCAAATCAGTTATTCAGTTATCTATAAAGTTGTTTGCATAATATTGCACTTTGGGTAAAAGAATAGTTGTGATTTTCCACTACTAGGCTGCGGTTTGAAGGGCTTTATTCAAGAAAAGGAAAGAGCAGGGGGGAGTGGGGCTAATTGGAGAGCTCTTTCAAAGAGCCGGCACAGGCACGATGGGCCGAGTGGCCTCCTCCTGTGCTGTAAGATTCTATGAAATGCTTCGCTAGAGGGATACTCTTTTTAAAAGGCCATGGGTCATATTGGTATTTAAGGACAGTGCACTCTTTGTGTGAGTGTGTGTATATCTGTATGTGTGTGTGTATATCTGTGTGAGTGTCTGTCTGTGTGTGTCTCTTTGTGTGTGTGTATATATCTGTCTGTCTGTGTGTATGTCTGTATCTGTGTATATCTGTATGTGTGTGTATATCTGTGTGTGCGTGTGTGTATGTGTGCCTGTGTGCATGCATATGCATAAACCTATGTCTATATATTAAAGTGTTAAGGTTCAGCACAACAGCTTCCAAAGAACATCAAGTTAAAATGTTTTTTTTTCATTTCTGTTGGGGCTGTTGTACTGCAGGTTCTGTATTTGAATAATGCAGTTTTCAACTCCCACCTACACACAAGTGCACTGCAATTGTGACTTGAAGTTGCAATTTGAGATTGGTCCAGATATTGTGAGGTCCTCTTGACGATGCAGACTCCCATTGTTTGGGCTTTACACCAAAAACTGTATATCTCCAATCAGGGTGAAGCTGCCTTTTCAAATGTTGTTGTTTTAAAATGATTGAACAGCTCAGCATTTAACTTTAAAAAAAATGTTCCTGACATTCCAGCGCCAGGGAGTAGAACTCTATCTAAACATTTGCGGAGCTGTCCTTTGATGACAGGACAGTGCACGCTCCGATTCAGGTGCCAATGCAAGGTTGGTATCTGCAGTTTCTGTGCGTTGACTTCTTGTATGTTACTTGTTCTTGTTCAAAATGGCAAACAAGTGCTGTTAAAATCAAGAGTTCACCTGTTGCTTTGAGCATCATAAGCTTGGACCACTCAGGATGGGTTTACTCTGAACCCTCCATAGGTGCTTTTACTTGACAGCATTGTACCCGATGACATTCAGAGAATGAAGGGGAGAGGTTAAGAGAAATTCCTTTATGGAAAGGGCTGTGGGAGCATGGAATGGCTGAGACAGAGTCCATTGCATCTTTTAAGAAAGATGCAGGTTTGTCGGAGGAGAGCGGGGCAGTAGGACTAGTTTTGGATCACTCGAGCTAATAGCCAGCACAGAAATGATGGGCCAAATGGCCGCCTTCTGTGCTGTAAACTATTGCTCGGTGATTCTGTAGCAAATGCCGTGTTCTCCATGCATAGTAGAAACTGCAGTGGCAAATGATGACGCCTGCCTCCTGCCCTCTAAGCAGTTTCCAGTGACTCTCACCTTTGGATTCTTTAGAGCTGGAAAACATGGCAAACTTTAAAACGTAAGTGCACGAGCAACAACATTTGGAGCCGACATAGTGTGGCCAGGCATAAAGTTTATTTTTGATACCACTTTTCTCCACTTTCTTCCAGTAAGTTGTAAGGAGGAGCCACATTGAAAGTAAGTCCAGATAAACTCCTCGAAAGGTGGGTGGGGCAGGAATGAAAGGCAGGAGGGATGATCGCAGCTATGTCGGTCCATATTGTCCCCTCTCCCATTCATGAAACTGGAGCACAGTGCAACTGGGGCCTGTAAATGCTCAAAACTCCATCAAAATACACGTCTGAGGAGAAACAAGGTACGAAATCCATCTCCATGTGATTTAAATATCATAAAGTGAAATTGGAATGAAGTTCCCAATACAGGAGGCATTTTTAATGTTAATAAACAATGAAAATCTGACCACTTATTCACCACAGGCTTAATTATAATGTCCATACAGTGTCTGAATCGACACAGGAAACATATGTGTGTTTCTTTCTGCGACAAAGCTCCTCATGCAATGCACGTCCGCCATTAAATGCACAGAAGTCACGTAATTGCATTGTATGGGGAATAAGAGATACCCGCAAGTGCCTACACAGCACGAACCTTGCCAGTACTCAGATGTCATCTGAAATACCATGAGAGCAAACTTCCATTGGCTTATAACTGTCACCTCAAGCATGAGATGAAATTTCAATATCTCCACGGTACTCGGTTTTAGCTCCACATCCTGTGGAGTTCGGGCAGTGGTTTTATTTAGTTTTGGGTGATTTAGCTGGCACAGGTTATCATGGAAGATCAGCGTAGAATGATATCTGCACTGACTGATGAATAATCTTTTGCACATTTATCAAGTCCTAATCAATGCTCGGTTACAAGCAAATAATACAGAAAACATAACTGGCAGTGGTTAATGGATTATAACAAGATGTATCAAGGTGATGTCAAATTCCAATCCACGTCTTTTTTTTTTCTGATGCTTTAAAGCCAGGTCTCATCAGCTCATATCTTGAATTCAATGCGAGGGGGTCGGGTAGACAACCCCCCCACCCCCCCTTCAGCATCCTGTGGCTTATTGTTTCATACGTGGCATTTAGAAAGTAAGATTCCAAGCTGTCCCCCGATGGCCGAATGGGTAAAGGCCTGATTACTGCTCAGCCATACAGACCAGAGGTTCCAGATTGGATTCCCAATCTGTGGCTAAATTGCCCATTTTGGTGGGAGCTGGGGAGGGGTGGTGGCTCTAGTTTACCTCAGTACCCCTGTATTAAGGGAGGAAACTTCAGCCATTTCCCCACTTCTGCTGCAACCTTGACAGATTCTGCTGGATGATACAAGTGTGTGTAGCTCAGTTGAAGATAAGGTTGAGCCCGGCTGTGAAGCCCCCACAGTTAAACAGTCTTCCGACTTTCACTTGTCAAGGGCTCGTCCATGAAGAATAGCTGTTGGGGTGCGGTACAAAAAAGTCTGCCGGGACCGGTGGAAGCGACATCAGCTTGAGCCAGCACCTTCAGGGGAGAAGGGGTAAAAATGATAAAGAAAGCTTGAACGGATCCAAAGTATTTGGAATGATGCAGCTGCATTCCTGCAGTCCACCAAAGGTTAAATTTCGATGCAGTCCATGTATTCCATCTGTATTGGTTAATCCAGTTCATAAAGGCTTCTGTGATAGAGAGGGGGGCGGGATCCTATTGGTTGTGAAACAAAGTCCTCGTAAACTTGCACAGTTTGAGAGCTTCTTTTAAAAAGAGACAAGCATTTTTAATGAGGGGGTGGAGGTAATGAACTACTTCAGCCTTTAAAGACTAGATATGCGATCCCTGACAGTGTCAATACATCAACATATACTGGTTGGCCAAGTTTTGTTTGGTCTGCCTGGTGCGTCCATGTGTTTGCACTGTCTGGATGCTGCTATAATGGCTTTGGAGCTGACTGCTGAAGCGCTGAAATGGGACGTGAGTTATTCCTTCAAACTACGTGCATAACGAGAGTCTAGCCTGACAGCTTTAACTAACAATGCAGGCAGAAACCTCTCTAGAACTTGTTAAAGGATAAAATTTCCGTTACTTTTTACTGGATAAATCATAAGTGACCACCTGGGATTTGTGGTAAATGGAGGTGTTTCAGGTGAATGTACGAGAGTGATTTTTAAGACATTTTCACACTACAGGAAACTCTTTTTTATCCAGCACCGGCGTGGTGCCGGTTGATCAAAAAGTCCGGATTACAGAGAGGTATACTTACCAAGGTACGAGAGTCCCGTACACGGCCACAGGTGCAGGAGCCCCGGTTACACGGCACTTGTGCAGGAGTCCCGGTTACACGGCCACAGATCCAGGAGTCCCTGTTGCACGGCCACAGGTGCAGGAACCCCGGTTGCACGGCCACTAATATATAGTAAAACTTACCTGAACCGACTCCTGAATTTTGCCGGTTAAGAGAGGTTTCCGGATATTTAGGTGCCGGTTAAAAGAGAGTTTCCTGTACATGAATGCAGCCGATGAAGGAAGGACGTGGTGAACTACACCTCATGGTGTAAACAAGCTGGGGTCCCTTATTCACACGGCATTGCAAACACTTGACAAGGGGACTGCATGATTAGTTATGGCGAATAGCATAGATACATTGAAGGAGAAGCTAGATAAGTACATGAGGGAGAAAAGAATAGAAGAATATTAGAAGAATATGTTGATAAGGTGAAATGAAGCAAGGTGGGAGGAGGCTAGTGTGGAGCATAAACAGTTGGGCCGAATGGCCTGTTTCTGTGCTGTAAATTCTATGTAATGATTCTACTGTGTGATTAAGGGCACTGTCTTTAGTAATGTAAATGCAGGGAGCTGGGTCCCATACATTTGCTCTCATTGGGGGTGGGGGCGGGGGTGTTTATTGTAGTGGATCCCAGCTCCCCTTTGGATACCAGCTCACTGGTTTGAGTATAAATGTGCGGGGGAGCTGCTCATGGAAATAGAGCAAAGCATGAATGTAAAAGCGTCTTTAGAAATTATGTGACATAGTGTCTCATCACAATAAGTTAGTCTTAAGATTAATGAGTTAACTGACTTTTTTAAAATTAAAATGTAGTTTATATTTAGTGTGTTTTCCCCCATCCCAGTGGTGTACATGCACAGTTTAAAAGTTAGTGCGTATAAACTGTGAGAGCCTCCATAATGAAAGATTATTTTATGTCGTCCTCCTTGCAATCTGACAGAGTAACCCCCTTCAGAGAGCTGGTATTTTTTATTAGTTTACTTAGCCCTGCTTTTAAAAGGCTCATCCATCAGTGATCTTAGAGAATGCATATTTTCTTTTCCCCATAAAATGTTTTTTGAAATCTATCTGTCACTTAATGGCAATGACAACCGATTAGCCTTTTGTTTAGTTGTTAATGGTTTCCCAGTCGGATCCTGTGGACCATATTCTGGTGAAAGCTAACCAGAGCTGCGTGTCTTCATCCCCTCCAGTTCTTTTTTTCCCGCCTTGGCAATTTGGGCAATGCTCCACGGACATCAGTTGTCCTTTGGTGTCTCATCCACATAGGCGTTATTCACAATGGATGATATTGACCCCCCTAACTCAAGAGCACTGGGACTAATTGTAGCGCTCCTATCACTGCCCCAGCATGGACCAGTTATTAGATATGGGGCTTTCCTGCTGTGTATGGCTCAGTAACTCAATGGAAAGCTCATTGAATCGTCCACTGGTGGTGCCTTCCATCAGGATTCCCTCCATCGGGATTCCCTCCATCGGGATTCCCTCCATCGGGATTCTCTTCATCGGGGAAGCTCTTCTTCTGCAGCTCTGCGCATCGATTTTCACATTTTTGTTGCAATCTAGTCTTCAAAAGAGCTTCTTTGTAGGCAGGACCCCTGTAATCCCTCTGATCTGGCTGGATCCCAGGGACTGTCGCAAAATTATTGTAACTTACCCCCCTCCCCCCCAAAAACACCAGTGTGTGTACACAGCTATAATAACAACTTGGAACGACCATGTGACAGCACTGTACAGTGATTTCACAGAATGTAATGTATCCTCTTTTCTGAAGTGAAATAAAAGATGATGTGGCGTATGAATGTGTTGAATTTTAATTATGTGGATTTGGACTATTTACCAATGCAAGAAGCACAACCATGGCTAAATGGTCGAAGAGGAAATGTCACATATATTTCTTGCAGTCAAAGGTTATGGGGAGCGGGCAGGAAAGTGGAGTTGAGGCCAAAATCGGATCAGCCATGATGTCATTAAGTGGCGGAGCAGGCTCGAGGAGCCGAATGGCCTGCTCCTGCTCCTATTTCTTAAGTTCTTATGTTCTTGTCTTTGGAGCAGGCGGCAAGGGAAGAGTGGGCTAAAACGCTTGCTAAAAAATTGGAAAAGATCTCTCGCCCTCCCTCCCCACCCCCACAATCTCCACATTGGTTGCACCCACGATTTATCCTGCCCTATTTATTTTCCAGGCCCGTGTTGAGGAACTAGAAGAGGAGCTGGAGGCAGAACGAAACATGAGAGCCAAGGTATGTGATGACATGGACTGCATGGATTTTTTTTAGAATTACAAGTAATAAGAGTAAATGATATGTAAGTTGACTTTTTTTTAAGCGGGTGACAGTGGATTTTCACTTCCCTCCAAAACCAACCTCCACCATTGACTTCCATAGAGCAATAGAACCTATTTCTGCAATAGAAACTATATCACACAAACAAAAATTCTTGGTGTCATGCCACATTAGAGGAGCCTTCCCTAATGGCTTGCTGACTAATTGAGCTGTTTGGTAGAGTACTGGGTCATACTGATCAGGAAGATCCCAGGTCCATCATCAGTTCACTCTAAGCCAGCTGCTCTCAGCAGAGGCGATGGTAGGGACATTACAGTTGGCCTCAGGGCAGGGGAAGAGATGAAATCCGCCCACTTTTCTTGTTATTGGAGGTTTGAGGAAGATAGGAACTGCAGTAGGTGATTCAGCCCCTCGCAACTGTTTTGCCATTTAAATAAATGATGACCAACAATCAGACATGGCTTGATGTCCTTCACGATGATATAGCCTCTTGCCAATGGCCATCTAGGCTCACATATAATGAACGGCCCCTTAGATTATGTATTAGGACTGTTGGCTCTAATAGAATGGTACCCAGCATGAGTCAATACCTTCATGAAAGGTCCCAAAGTGCTTCACATGCCAATCATTTTGTCCCACAAACAGCAAAGTGATGAATGATCAATTGATCTATTTTTGCTGGTGTTGGTTGAAGGAAGAGAGTTGGCCAAGACAAGTAGGGAGCTTCCTGCCATGGGATCCTTACTGTTCCTCACAACAGGCAGACGAGGCATCAGTTTTACATCTCAACTGAAGCACGGGACCTCCAACAATGCAGCACTCCCTCACTACTGCAGTGAAATGTCAACCTAGATTATGTGCTCAAAAAGAAAGAACTTGTATTTATGTAGCAGTTTTCATGACATCAGGACATTCCAAAATGCTTCATAGCTAGCGAAGTACTTTTGAAGCGTAGTCACTGTTGAGGTGCAGGGAAACGTAGCAGCTAATTTGCACACTACAAGGTCCCACAAACAACAGTGAGTCAAATGACCAGATAACCTGTTTTAGTGATGAGGGATAAATGTTGGCCCAGGACACTGGGGAGAACTCCCCTGCTCTTCATCAAATAGTGCCACGGGATCTTTGGCATCCACCTAAGAGTGCAGACAGGGCCTCTGTATAACGTCTCATCTGAAAGACGGCACCTTTACAGTACAGCACTTCCTAAGTACAGCACAGGTGTCAGCCTAGATATGTGCTCAGGTCTTTGTAGTGGGGCCTGAAGCCATCATTTTCTGACTGTTTACTATGTTGGCACTGTAGTGTCAGCTTAGCTCAGAGATCGCACTCTTGCTTCACAAAGCAATAGACTAATATAATGTGATTGCTAAACTTAAGTCCACGCTCTCCTGACTTCAGCACTGAGCCGAGTGCTAACATGAAATAGAAATATATTCCTCCAATTTTCACCTTTCCTGTAATCACTGACTCACGGGTACAGTTCAGTGGGTGTCAGCCAGCCTCCAGCACCTTGCCTGAGCACCCATTCTTCATGTCTCAGCCTAGACACTAAACGTGAGCAAATTATTCACCTGAGGACGGCTTCACAGCTCAGCCTGACCCTGTCCTCACCCAACATTCACACGTGAACACATTCGATCAGGCCTCAGTGGTGATCAGGAGTCAGAACCGTGGGCCAAAGACACTGAGCCCAGTTAGAGACAAACTCAGAATTGGCTGGGCTGTGTGACTGAGTTGCACATTACTCAGTACTTTTACCAACTGAACCATTGAGGAAGCATGAAATAAATGTTGCTGTATCAACGTATTGCTCTCTCTTCGGGCACTCCAGTTAAACTCATGGATCTTCCTTGGGCTAGTGGACAATTAGTAATAATGCAGTTCCCGTATTATAATGGGAACGGTATTATTGATCCCACCATGAAGTGCTCTTGAACAGGATGCAATAAACACTTCATTAAAGTCATTAGGAGAATTGTAAACCTCATAAAGATGAATCCGTTCGTCACTTCCCATGAATTTGTAACTATTTAATCCACAGTATTCATTGGTATTGAAGTCTCAGCCGTGGCTCAGTGGTTGCAATCTTGCCCCTAAAGTCAGAAAGTCGTGTGTTCAAGTCCCACTCCAAGGACTTGAGCATGTAATCCAGCCTGACACTTCAGTATAGGACAGTACTGAGCAACGTTCCCTTTAAGCTGCACGGCCGCGGAGCGCTCCGGGGATCTCGTGCAGCCGGCTTGCTGGCTTTTCAATGCAAAAACCGCACATGTGCGGTAACTTGAATGGGGCCGCACGGCAGCAAAAAAAAACATTACAGGGAACATTGGTACCGAGGAGTGCTGCACTGTTGGCGGTGCTGTCTTTCGGATGAGACGTTAATCTGAGTTTCTGTCTGCTCTCTCTGGTGGATGTAAAAGATCGCATGGCACAGAGATGGGAGTTCTCCCTGGTGTCCTGGCTAATATTGATCCAAAAAAAATATTGATCACTCAGTCAACATCACTAAAACAGATTGGCCTAGAAATTCAGTTGTTAGCGCCAGCCGCTAGCACCTTAGGAGGAGGAGAAGTGGGGCGCTAAGCGGCTAGCACCTGGGCACGGCGCGATCTGCGCCTCTCGCGAACTTCACTCAAGATTTAGCGGCGGCGCAAAACCGCAGCGCCCGCTCAGCTGCGCGCGCAGATCCTGACGTCATTTCATGGTGCAACGCCCTTGGTGCGCCCCGAACCGGAACTTCAGTGGCACCGCTCTTCTGTGCGCCTGGCGCCCCCAGCGACTGGCAGAGGGGAACGGTTCCCAGTCGCCGCGGGGGGCGCTATTTAAAGGGGACTCCTCCTGCATTATAAGTGGCAGCCATTTTGTGCCAATCCTTCTGTGTGAGAGACAGATATTTGGAGAGAGACAAAGGGAGAGAGCTTTCTGCTTTGACTCAGCGCTCGCACAGGTATTTCTGGCTTCAGGCCAGAGCTTTGCACTTGGATTTAACTTTCTGTGCCATAGCCTTGAGTCGCCACATATAATGGGGGCTGTAATGGGTGGAAACATTGGCTTACTGCATTGCATTCAAAGGGCTCAGAGACGCCGTGAGAGAGTGCCAGTCATGGCCAGACGGAGAAGGGCCAACAGGCGTCGGCACAGGAGGCCTTACCCACCCAGGATATACCGCCAGCAGTTCTCATATCTGAACATGTCTGAGGAGCAGTGTGTTTGGAGGCTGCGATTCAGAAGGGAGGTGGTCACTGAGATCTGCCACCTGCTTCGCAGAGATCTGCAGCCACAGCTGAGGAGCAGGACGTCTCTGTCGGTGGCAGTGAAGGTGACGGTGGCTCTCAACTTCTATGCCACCGGCTCCTTCCAATCCGCTACTGGGGACATTGCCAACATCTCCCAGTTCGCGGTACATTGCTGCATCCGCCAGGTGACCAATGCCCTTTTCAGAAGGAGACGTCAGTACATCTCCTTCCCCATGACCCTGGACAAGCAGCAAGAACGTGCAATGGGATTTGGAAGAATAGCGGGCTTCCCCATGGTCCAGGGTGCCATTGACTGCACGCATGTGGCTTTGCGGGCACCTCTAGAGAATGCCGAGGATTACCGCAACTGGAAGGGCTACCATTTGCTCAACGTCCAGTTGGTGTGTGACCACAGGCAGCTCATACTAGCTGTCAATGCCCGCTTTCCAGGCAGCAGCCACGATGCCTTCATCCTGCGCCAGACTTCTGTGGCAGACATTTTCGAAGCCCAGGCTCACCCACGAGGATGGCTTCTCAGGGACAAAGGCTATTCTTTGTGCACCTGGCTGATGACCCCACTCTGTGCTCCCAGCACCCCTGCTGAAGAGCAATACAATGACAGCCATCAAGCTACCAGGAGCATCATTGAGCACACAATCGGCGTGCTCAAGCAACGGTTCTGCTGTCTGGACCGTTCCGGAGGAGCCCTACAGTACTCGCCTGAGCGAGTCTCCCATTTAGTTGTAGTGTGCTGCATGCTGCACAACCTGGCTATCCTCAGGACTCAGCCACTGCCAGCAGACATTGGAGGACCACCAGAGGAGGAGCACCAAGACGGGAGGGAGGCACAAAGTGCAAGGGCCGTCCGTCGGCGGCTTATTGCAACTCGGTTCTAGGCCCCCTCTCAGGGAATGGCTTGTGCCAATGAAAGAACATGAATGGAGCCACTCCGCAAACTCTCAGCCAGTCAAGGCAACAAATAGTTCAAAGTGCAAACATGGACAATGTGAATAAAGAAATTTTCTTATTGTGCAAACTCTGTGCCCTTCCCGCATGACAAACTAATTCAGGTAAACCCCCCAAAAAACAGTCAGAGACATAACTGGCTCTCACAACCTTCAGAAAATAAAAAAACAGTTAACCAAAAATGACCATGATCCTCGGCCATCATATAAAAAACAAACACAACATTCCCGGCCCTCATATAAAAACCAAACACAACATTCCCGGCCTTCATGTATAAAAAAAACATTCTCGGCCTTCATATAAAAAACAAACACAACAGTCTCAGCCTTCATATATAAAAAAAACATTCTCGGCCTTCATATATAAACACAGCATTTGGCCACACCTTCTACTTTTTCCCCTGCGAGGGTGATCTGCCTCGCTTCCGCGAGTGGCCCCTTCCCACCCTGCAGCTCCTCCTCAATGGGACCCCAGTGCTGCAGCAAGGCTGGGGGAAGGCTGCTGAGGGTCAAATGGTGAGACGGCAGATGCCCTTGGGGGACGGCCTGGACCAGCTCTGGGCCTGGAGGGCCCGGCTGCTGACTGCTCCAACTCTGCTTGGGCGGCAGCAGTCTGTTCTACGGGTGGTGGCAGCTGCAGTGGAGGAGTGACAGTGTGGCAGCAGCAATGCTGCCAACCTGACAGAGCACAGGCACTCCCTGGTCGGCTGATACACTGGCACTCACACGGGCCAGCACTGCAGCATGCGCAGCAATCTGCTGAAGCACAGACTGCTGGGCTGCTGCGGCGCAGCGAGAGCCCCTGTGATGCCTGGCCGATCCATCGAGGGTGGCAGCAGTTAGTGCCCATGTGGCCCTGATCTGTGTCTGCATCAGACCAGCCAGTGAATGCACGGCACGACTGAGCACTTGACTGGAAGCCGCCTGTGATGCAGCGAAGTCCTGCTGACTCCTAGCCTGTGCTGCCGCGAAGTCCTGCAGACTCCTTGCCTGTGCTGCACTGAATTCCTGCAGACTCCTGGCCTGTGCTGCCCTGAATTCCTGCAGACTCCTGGCCTGTGCTGCCCCGAATTCCTGAACACTCCTTTCCAGTGACTCTATGGAGTCAGGCATCCTTGCCACTGCAGCCATGAGCTCAGTGTGCCTGCGCTCAGCCTGGGCGCCCATTTCACCAAGGAGCCACACCTCCTCTGCGCTCACCGTAGCAGGACTGGAAGCCACACTCACCCTCCGGGGAGAAGGCCGCCGAGCTTTCCCACCCCTCCCGCGTTGCTGCAGCCCGCTGGGCCCCGGAGCTTCACTCTCCTCAGACCCTTCCCCCCTGCTCCCCTCCAGGGAAGACGTGTCCCCATCATGGCCATGGGCTGCCTCGGCTGAGGGTGGCACTGATGGGCCGGCTTCCTCTTCTTCCTCCTCGAATTCAGAATCACTGACAGTGGCAACTTGAGGGGCCGCCTCCTCACCTGGCGAATCAGCATCTGAAAGCAGGGAGGCACAAGAGTTGCTTTAGAGTGAGGACAGGGCGGCAGCAAGGGAGGCATGAGTGCTGCTATGCACTGCATTGGTTCGATAGTGGCAAAGGATGCTGGTGTGAGGCACAAGTGGAAAGAGAGAGGTCAAAAAGGTGATGACCTTACCATTGCTGTCCAGAACAGGGTCGGCATCTCCACTGGCGACGGAGCCAATCAGCTGGCCTGCCATAATGCACTCCACACGCTGCTCCAGGTCGCTGAGCTCTTTGAGGTCAGGATGGCCTCCTCCGGTCCGTAGCTGCTGCCTGCGATTGTGGGCCAGCTTGCCCTGCAAGAGAAAGGACGGCCTCTAAGTACAGTGTCAAGCCCTGATCTTGCCTGCACTGCCTCGCATGGTGGAATAGCCCTGACAGTGTCAAGCCCTGATCTTGCCTGCACTGCCTCCCATGGTGGTGGAATAGCCCTGACAGTGTCATGCCCTGATCTTGCCTGCACTGCCTCCCATGGTGGAATAGCCCTGACAGTGTCAAGCCCTCATCTTGCCTGCACTGCCTCCCATGATGGAATAGCTCTGACAGTGTGTAAAGTGCTAAATGTGCAAGTGGTTTTCCTGAGAGTCCCATAGCTCTTGGATGAGGGCTGGGCATTGGGGCTTTCAGGTCCCTTTGGCCAGAAACTGAGGTGCACATGCAGGGATGAACAGGATAGTGGAAAGGGTAATCACCCTGAGAACCCGAGTGAGGTCGTTGAACTTTTTCCTGCATTGAAGTGGAGCCCTGGCAACCATGCTGTTGGTGGTCACCCTGTTTGCCGCCTCCCTCCAGGCTTTTCGGTACTCGCTGGGAAGCGGCCTCCTCCCACTGTCAGGGAAGAGGACAGGTCGCCTGCACTCTACTGGGCCAACCAGTAGCCTCAGGGCACCCTCGCTGAAGCGCTCCGCTCACTCCCTAGCCTTCTCCATGGTCCTGGGTGTAGAACTGATGAACCAGCAATGGTCAGGCCTTGCTTCAGGGCTGCAGTGTGCAGGGCGTGGCAGCCAAACAAGTCGACCCTCCCCCTTTAAGAGCTGACCGGCGCCAGCGTGTCTGCCTTCAATCAGAAACTCGCCGCACCTGCGCTGCACCCGCCCTCGGTGTTAACGCCTCGGCTCGCCGGCTTAGCGCCTTATGATAGTCGTGCATCGCCTGCTTTAGCGCAGCAGCAACCTCTTGGGGCGATGCAACTCAATTTCGGCAAAGGTGGCGCTAAGTTGCGCCGGGCGCTAAATTTAGCGAACGCCCGGCTGTAGCGCCCCAAACGTGGCGATACTGAATTTCTAGGCCATTATCTGGTCATTATCACATTGCTGTTTGTGGGAGCTGCTTTTGTGCAAATTGGCTGCAGTGTTTCCTACATTACAACAGTGACTGTGCTTCAAAAAAAAAATTGGCTGTAAAGCACTTTGGAACGTCCTGAGGTCATGAAAGGCGCTATATAAATGCAAGTTCTTTCTATTGTGGGAATGATAGCGCCCATGCTGTTGCGTACCTGGTGGTGTTCTTCGTACCTGAATTACTGTGACTGGAAGATTTTTCATGTCCTTGGGTACAGTTGCATGCACAAGAGGAAAGGCGATACCATCAGTTCATTTTGCAAAAGGTGATCATTATTTCCCTGCATTACAAGAGTGACCACATTTCAAAAGTACATAATTGGCTGTGAAGCGCTTTGGGACATCCTGAGGTCGTGAAACGTGCTATATAAATACAAGTTCTTTCTTTAGTGTCATTTCAGTAGCTCAGAGAGTTTTCTGGCCTCTGGCACCACTCTGTTGCCTGGTGGAATTTGGCAATCCATAATGAAAGCTGTTTTTAAGATGTGTATACAGTTGGAAATGCTTTTCACTGCAAGTATCTCCACAGTGTCCCTAGCGCTGCTGCTGTTGTGAATTCCTCCCGTTTGCATGGTGTGGCAGGATTTGGAGCACTGAAGCAACAACTTGAGGTCACGCACATTCAGTTGCTGAAATGGCACATTACCAACTTTTGGGGCAAAGCCCATACAAGCGATCGATGTGGAAAATGTTAAGTCTGTGTGTTATATTGAGAATTAATACACAGACCACAGAGTAAACTTTAACAGGACTTTACTATTCGAAGGTCAGGGCGGAACTGCCCAATAAATCATTACACAGCACTTATATACTGGTGTGGTCACCACCGGTATTACAGTATACAGCAGCCAAGATAAAGTAGTGCAACTCTTAAAATAGTTCCCTTAAAGGTAGAATGGTTCTCTTAAAGGTGGAACGGTTACATACACTACAATCCTCCCTTTTTAGCTTAACAGTATATGTTCCCCATTAAACATAACATCATAACATATATACACAACTTCATGTGAAAACAGTTCACAGATTCAGTCTCTGCGGTGGCGCCTCCTGCGCTTCCTTCACAGATTCAGTCTCTGCGGTGGCGTCTCCTGCACTTCCTGACTCGGTCCGGATAACGCCTCGGTGGTGTAGTAGTTTTCGATGGTGTAGTAGGTTCTTGTTGCTGGGGTGACTCATCTAATAGTCCTTCACTGGACTTAACAGCTTGAACTTCCGTAGCTTCAGAACCAGCTTGAACTTCCGTAACTTCAGAACCAGCATTGCTGACTTCTAAAAGCTCGAGTACCTTGGGAGGTTTTTCTACTTCCAACTGATTTGACTCAGTTCGGAGGGACCATGTGCGTGACCTGGTAGAGGTGATAATGGTTCAGATGGGTCATCATCCTCTGCTTCGTCTTTTCCTTTTCTGCTTCTTGGAGACTCTCTGGGCTCCACTCCCAGCTGCATGCACAGTTCCTCCTCCTCTTCCTCCAGCTGTTGCCGTAGTAGCGCCACCATCTCCCGGTGTTTCTTAGACTTTTCGTGATTCTTCATGGTTTTTGCACTTTGGAAGATTTCCCCACAAGCTGGGCAGAACAGGTCGTGGTAATATTCGGTGTCGTACAGGTCGTGGTAATATTCGGTGTCGTCCTGAGCTAGGCCAGCGAGAGGGTCTTCTATTTCCTCCATACCCAGCTGGACGTTAGCCAGCTTTTGTTCCAAATCCAGACATCTCTCCTGAAGAGACTTCTTCATGTGTTCAGCTTCATCCAGCTTTTTCTGGGCTTCCTGCAAGTCTTTTACTAATGACATCATTTGTGATTTCAATACTTCAACTTCATTCGGAGATTGATTGATCGGACTATTCAATCCCTCTACTGGAGCAGCTGTTTCAGCATTCTGTTGTTCTACATTGACGTGAGTCAGCGTACTCTTGGCATCCAAGGGCTGCTCTGTTGCAATCTTCTCAGTCTGTGTTGCAACCTCAGCTATTTCAATAACTTTTGAGAGCTCCGAACCCCTTTCCTTTGAAGATTGAAGCTCATGTTCAAGTTTTTCCCATTTCAGAGTCTTGTCCCTCAGCATATGAAGGAGTTGGCTGACCGTTAACTCTTCTGACATCAGACGTTTCCCAGTATCGTCGTCATGTGTTTTTGACGTATAGGCTGCAGGGCTGTTTGTAACCTTGCACTGGGGCTCCTTTGCTGCTTTTAATTCGCCATCATCCGCAGCCTCCACCATTCGAATTTCAACAAATGAATCGTCCGGTGATGCTGCACCCAACTTCAGTAGGAGCTCGGAATTCATGGCAACCAAATCAGTCTTTTCTGCCTGCAACCTGCTAACAAGCGCCTTCAGCTGCTGAACATCTTGCTCCACCAGATTAGAGCACGCACCTTCAGAAACCGAATCAGCTTTGATTCGTTTGGCCTCCTCGCGCAGACGGTTTGTGTGCTCCTGCTCCATTTTCTCCATCAGCTGCTTCTGTTGTCTTTCCAGATTCTCCCACTCTGTGTCAAAGAACTTTTTCATTGCATTCATCTCTTGCTCAAGACGGCAAATCATTTGTTCTAATTGCTGTTGTAGTTTGAAATGGAGTTGAGTTCGAACCCGGTGTTTCTCAGAAATGTGCATGTCTGTAGACTGGACAGACTCAGAATTCTCTATCAAGCTATGTTGTTGTTGTTCAGTGGAATTCTGTTCTGATACTTTGTTCTCCTCTGAAGCATAAGCATTTATGCACTCCTTCGTTTTTCCATCATTAGTCTGCAAGTCCATTTTAGATTTGTCTTTTGCACATGGGCTGGTCTTACCATCATCAGTTCCAGAGTCTGAGCTGATTGTCTTCACCGAGTTCTCACTCTTTATTGCTTTTAGGGAGTGCCAGTCCATATTTATTTTCCTGATCCACTCCCGTCCCAGAAGTGGTGGACCTCCCTCAGGTAGTACATATAAGTCCATTCCTTGGTGTTCTTTGCCCTTGTGTCTCACCTTGACTTTTATCTTTCCGATGGGGTATACTCTTTGCCCCGTGTATGTCTGCAATACAATCTTGGTATCTCTCAAGGGTATATGTGAGAATAGCCGCTTGTAGTCCTTTCGGTTTATGACTGTTAGGGCTGATCCTGTGTCCAATTCCATTTTCACTTGGACTCCGGCTATCTTGAGCGTGACCCAGATAGTTTGTAGGTCAGCTTCCTTACTCACATTGTGAATTCTCAGACTACCCAGTTCCTGGCTGTTGGAGTCTGAATCCGAATTCTGTTCAACCGAACTCTTCTCAGCCACCTTATGTACCTTTCTGCACTTTTCCTTCAGTGACTTTTTGTTGCTGGTCTTCTTACCTGACCGGCATACGTTAGCTATGTGACCAAGCTTGCCACATTTTCTACATTCCTGGTTTTTAAACCAGCATTGGTTCTGATCGTGTGTTGTCTTCCCACAACGATAACATTTCGTTGTACCCGAAGCCATTTGATCTACACTGAGTACCGCTGCCTTCAGCTGCATTTCCGCAGTGCCTCTCGCTGCGGCTTCGTGCGATGCTGCAATAGTGACAGTCTTATCAAGTGTAAGATCATTCTCTTCGAGCAGTCGCTTTTGTGTTCCTTCCTTCGACAACCCACACACGAACTTGTCTCTCAGTGCCTCTGTCAGATTTTCCCCAAACTGACAGTATTTCGCTAGCCTACGCAGTTCAACCAAGTACTCCGCGTTGCTTTCCTCTTTCAGTTGCGTTCTCGCATAAAATTTAAATCATTCCGCTAACATCAGCGGTGTGGGGTTCAAATGATCCTTCAGGACAGCAACAATATTAGCGAAAGTCTGATCCGCCGGTTTAGCTGGGGATAGAAGATGCTTCAATAGCCCATATGTCTTCGCACCCATTGAGTTTAGTAAGGTTAGTGCTATATCATCATTTGATATTTTATTTGCCTTACAATATATCTCTATGCGTTCTACATACGTGGCCCAATCTTCCACATCGGGATCGAAATCATTGATGTTACCACGCTTAGGCATCTTCGCAATCTTTTTGAGAAACAACAACGAAGTTTTTCTTTAATTTTTTTTTTTTTTTTTCAAAAATGGCGGTTTCCCGCGCTTATCTTCTTCCCCGCCTCCGAGAATGGCGGTTTCCCGTGCTTGTCTTCTTCCCCGCCTAACTGGCGGCTTCCCGCGTTTCTTCCTCTGGCGGGAGGGGTAATCTTTGCCCTCGGGCGACGACCGCTGGCTTTCGGGGTTCGCAGCCTGCGCGCCGGCTTCAGTTTATTCTGAAAGCGCGAGAACAGCTGATTGAGTTCCTTGTTCCCTTTCCCGACAGGGGCAACCGGGCGCTGGGGACAACCAGTTGGCGGCGGACAGATCCAGCTCTTGGTCCTTTGCGGAAAGCTGCTGTAAGCCGCTGGGCGGAAATCTCGCTCGGTCTCCCTCGCTCGGTCCCGTTCTCCCTCGCTCGCTCGGTCTCCCTCGCTCGCACGGTCTCCCTCGCTCGCTCGGTCTCGTTCCCCCCTCGCTCGCTCGGTCTCGTTCTCCCTCGCTCGCTCGGTCTCCCTCGCTCTCCCGCCCGCTCGGGCTCTGTCTCTCCCGCTCGCTCGGGCTCTGTCTCTCCCTCAGCGGTTTTCAACCGTGCCTCCCAGCCCCTCTCGCAGTCCGATCCTTTCCCCCCCCGGCTGCGGCTGAGCTCTCCGCGGTTTTTTAAATTTTTTTTTACTTGTTTTATTTTCTCCCGCGCAAGCGGTTCTCGGTCGCTGCGCCTCGCGGCCTCGGTAGCTGCCCGGCCTTGTTTACCGGTCGCGGTCGAGCTTGCTCTCGACGCTGTTGCGTCTCCCAGCCCGCTTGCAGCCCGGTCTCTCACACCGGCTGCGTTTGCGTTCACCGCAGCTTCCGTGCCTACGCTGCCCCAGTCTCAGCGCCTCTGGCCCCGACTTCTGTCCGGCTCTTTTCCCCCCGGCCGTGGTCGAGTTCTCCGCCCTTATATCCTCCGTTTTTTTTATTTTCTCCCCTACTCACAGTCAACGTGGCCGACTTGCTTTTCGTCGCTGATCGGCTCACCCACCACCGTGATAGAAGGGACGATCACTGCCTGTTGCTGATGGAAGGCTTCGTGTCAGAATTCTTCCTTCTTCCTTTGCTCTGCAGACTCGAGTCTTCTCTCAGCAGAATGACGAGGGCGGATGCCTCTTCTCGACGCCTGTTAAACTGCCTTGGATGTATCTCTGCCGCAGGGTAAGATCGAACTCGTCGCCACTGTTAAGTCTGTGTGTTATATTGAGAATTAATACACAGACCACAAGAGTAAACTTTAACAGGACTTTACTATTCAAAGGTCAGGGCGGAACTGCCCAATAAATCATTACACAGCACTTATATACTGGTGTGGTCACCACCGGTATTACAGTATACAGCAGCCAAGATAAAGTAGTGCAACTCTTAAAATAGTTCCCTTAAAGGTAGAACGGTTCTCTTAAAGGTGGAACGGTTACATACACTACAGAAAACAGCCCACGAGAGCTCAGCCAGACCAAAATGGCAGCTCAGAACCGGCACCGGGTTAGGTTTTGTGCAGGTGGTGATTCACCTCCAGCAAGGCGGAGACAAACCAGCCCTTGCCGCTGTATGTGGTAGAAGCACTTTACCTCCAGGCCGCTTTTGGTGGCAAGTGCTGTAATTTAAATCCAGCAGAAGACCAGGTAACCGACCCTTATTGAACCATTCAAGGCAGTTAATGAATTCCACCATCCATAAATGGTCTAATTTTGGAGGGTTTCGGAGCTGTGGCTTTTAAGATCTGATTGCTACGCACTCATTAAGCTCCGAAGGTTTGTCTGAATCAAGAGTTAACCTGAGCTGGGTGCATTTTATGGCATGTTTTATGTAGCAGAGTAGCTCCCACTGCAGGTATCTCCACAATATGACTAGGCTGCCGGTGTTCCCGATTTCTCCCATTTACATTGTGGCGGCGGGGGGGGGATCCAGTGCACTGGCAGCAATGCTGGAACAGCTGTGCATGTACGAGATTTGGGCATGTGGAGTCGTTCAAAACTTGCGATGCATCTTTAAAGTGATCACACATGTTCGGTTGTTCTGAAGTCACACTCGTGACATGAACTTTCTGGCAGCAGACCTTCCCGGGTGTTGGGGGAAGGTTTGTACAAGTCAGAAATGTGGCTTTTACATTGCCGACCTGTATGAGAGGCCTGAGAGTGTAGTCTGCCTGCATCCCCAAGCCTAATCATTGACTTTTGGCATCTCTTTTGCTTTGCCTAATGAGGTAAACCTATCTTGTCCTGTGCCTCCTGGCACACTGCGGCCACATGGTTTCTATAGCAACACAGCGTTCGGAGGCAGTGTACAATATAAATTAGTCTCTGCTGATGTTTCTCAATGTGCACGATTTAAGTTCCTTTGAACCATGGCTGGTTAAACTGTTTCAGTTGCGTATGGGAAAGCAGGAGTTCTGAATCCACATTTAGACTTTAATTCACGCAACAAGACTCAACGATCTCCGATATTTACTTCAGTGGAAGCCAAACAATGGACAGGTTTCTAAAAGATCTTGATAGATGTGCAGTTCAAACCGATTCATTCTTTAGTCAGTAGCAGGCAAAGCGTATCTTTATTCAGTCCTGAAAGTGGAGTTAATTGGAAATGAATTCCTCACTATCTCATCTCAATCCTTTGCCTTTGATTTCTGTTGAGTAGCATCTCCAGCACATTCCACAGCTTAATTACAACAATCAATCAGTGCCTCTGACAGTCCTGCCCTCTGAGTTAAGTTCGGGCATTGACTGGAGATGTGAATCACCTAATGTGCTACTTGAAAAGGCACCCCCGGCCCATCTCTACCTCGGGGCTAAAATCAAGGCCTCTTTCATATTGCTCAATTTGTCATAGTGCAAGTGATCTTTTTTAATCTTCTGTCATAGTGCTGAGGTGAGATAACACAGGGTTTGACAGGTCAGTAACTACCTACGATGATGTATTTGTTACACTTCTAACAGGTGTTCACATAAGAGATAGAATCTCAATTACTGGTTCTTTATTGGTTCCTCAAATTTACGATTGTTTTAAGTAGTAAATCACATTCCTGTAAAACCTCCATTTAAAAACAGATTGCATCAAAACCTTCTCCTCCTGTCAGTGGGAGATACTGGGCACAGCATTACCAGCTTATTGCCAAATCCAAAATCAAGCGGTTCGGCAAGAAAATGTATTAACACTGACTGAACCATAAATTCAAAGTCAATTTATAAAGTGACCTTATTCCAAATTATATTGCAAATTGCCTGAAATTTGCACGTCCGTTATATCTCGCAAAGAGCCTTCGCAGATAGACAAGTGCAAAACGTGTATTAGTTGCATGCAATCACTTGGCAGGCATCCTTCTGGAGTCGGGGAGGAATTCCCAGGATCCCAGGATTTCTCCTGAAACTAGAAGTTAGCATTGCTCGCAGTGTGGGAGGGCAGTGCGTGCAACTGCATCATCTAATAGATAGGGTGAGTGTTGCTGGGCCCAGTGGCATCTTCTTGCTTTTTCATACAAGAAAGAAAGACTTGCATTTATATAGCGCCTTTCATGACTTCGGGATGTCCAAAAGAACTTTACAGCTAATGAAGTACTTGTGTGAAGTGCAATCGGTATTGTAATGTAGGAATTGTGCACAGCAAGGTGCCAGAAACAGCAATAGGATAATGACCGGACAGTCTATTTTTAGTGGTGTCGGTTGAAAGAAAGACTTGCATTTATATAGCGCCTTTCACGACCACCGGACATCTCAAAGCGCTTTACAACCAATGAAGTACTTTTTGGAGTGTAGTCACTGTTGTAATGTGGGAAACGCGGCAGCCAATTTGCACACAGCAATGTGATAATGGCCAGATAATCTGTTTTTGTTATATTGGTTGAGGGATAAATATTGGCCAGGACACTGGGGATAACCCCCCCCCTGCTCTTCTTCGAAATAATGCCATGAGATCTTTCACGTCCACCTGAGAGAGCAGACGGGGCCTCAGTTTTAACGTCTCATCCGAAAGACGGCACCTCCGACAGTGCAGTACTCCCTCAGCACTGCACTGGACTGTCGGCCTGGATTTATGTGTTCAAGTCCCTGGAGTGGGACTTGAACCCACAACCTTCTGACTCCGAGGCAAGTGTGCTACCAACTGAGCCACAGCTGACACTGGTTGAGAGATAATGGCCAGGACACCGGGAGAACACCCTGCTCTTCTTCGAAATAGTCTTTTACGTCTGCCTGAGCGGGCAAATGGAGCCTTGGTTTAATATCCCATCCGAAAAATGGCACCTCCGACAGTGTAGCACTCCCTCAACACTGCACTGGGAGTGTCAGACTGTACTCAAGTGTTTGGAGTGGGATTTGAACCCACAACCTTCTGACTCGGAGCTGAGAGTGCTACAGCTGAGCCACGGCTGACTCATATATGCTAATATGTTTGACCAAAATATTCTAAATTCAGTTTTTTATGGCAAATCCTTAAGTATTTTAACACATAATTATTACAAAATGAAGATGGCCTGTAGTTCTGCCCTGCATTCTGGATTCATGGGAGACACTTTTGGGGCAGAAATTCCAATAGTTCCACTCTGCTGGTGGAAGTGCAGCAAAGCAGCATTCCCAATCATCCTTGGATCCCACCCGAGACCCCCTTCCAAACTGTGGTTGTGGGGTTATTTTGAATAACCTTAAATATAGAAGATTAAGGGGTGATCTGACTGAGGTGTTTAAGATGATTAAAGGATTTGATAGGGTAGATAGAGATAAACTATTTCCTCTGCTGGAGGAGAGTCCAGAACAAGGAGGAATCACCTTAAGATTAGAGCTAGGCCGTTCAGGGATGATGTCAAGAAGCACTTCTTCACACAAAGGGTAGTGGAAATCTGGAACTCTCTCCCCCAAAAACTGTGAGGCTGGGGGTCAATTGAAAATTTAAAAACTGAGATTGATAGATTTTTGTTAGGCAAGGGTATTAACAGTTACGGAATGAAGGCGGGTGGATGGAGTTAAGATACAGATCAGCCAGGATCTAACTGAATGGCGGAACAGGCTCGAGGGGCTGAATGGCCTCCTGTTCCTATATTTAGTCATTCGGGGAAAGGTGGAAATTGCTGTTAGGAGTTAGGGCTATCAGCACCCTAGCACTAACGAAAGCACGCAAGATTTTACAAGTCCACATATAACTTTCTTCTTCAATGCTCCTCTTTATACTCTTAAAAGGGTTCTCTGTTACTATACTGACAAGTCTAAGAATATATGTCGAAATGATTTGTGGCTGAGGGAAACAAACATCTGAAAATCTTGTGCACAGACAAGCCATTAGTTGATTGGCTGTGTCCGACTTTGCCAGCAGCAAGAAAGCCGAGATTACTTCTGACAGGGTCAGGGGTCACTCTACGTGAGCAGTACCTTCTACCTTGTTTAGCTTCCAGCAAGTAGAACTGAGAGATGCTTGTAAAGCAACTAACTGGCATACCAGCACCAAGCACGACTGCTCAGCTCTGAATGCAAAGAGAGATCAGCCGTTCGGCAGGGCTGTGTCCAAACGGGACTCCAGGATGGTATGTTGCCTCCCTGGTGCAAGGGTCAAGGATGTCTCGGAGCGGCTGCAGGGCATTCTGGAGGGGAAGGGTGAACAGCCAGTTGTCGTGGTGCATATAGGTACCAACGATATAGGTAAAAAACAGGATGAGGTCCTAAAAGCTGAATATAGGGAGTTAGGAGGTAAATTAAAAAATAGGACCTCAAAGGTAGTAATCTCAGGATTGCTACCAGTGCCACGTGCTAGTCAGAGTAGAAATAGAAGGATATTTCAGATGAATACGTGGCTAGAAGAATGGTGCAAGGGGGAGGGATTCAAATTCCTGGGACATTGGAACCCGTTCTGGGGGAGGTGGGACCAGTACAAACTGGACAGTTTGCACCTGGGCAGGACCGGGACCATTGTCCTAGGGGGTGTGTTTGCTAGTGCTGTTGGGGAGGGTTTAAACTAAAATGGCAGGAGGTTGGGAACCTGTGCAGGGAGACAGAGGAAAGGGAAGCAAGGATAGAAGCAAAAGACAGGAAGGAGAAAAGCAAAAGTGGAAGTCAGAGAAATCAAGGGTGTAAATCAAACATGGCCACAGTAAACAATAATTCTAAAAGGTCTAAGAATGTTAAAAAACTAAGCCTGAAGGCTTCGTGTCTTAATGCGAGGAGCATTCGTAATAAGGTGGATGAATTAGCTGCGCAAATAGATGTAAACGGATATGATATAATTGGGATTACAGAGACATGGCTCCAGGGTGACCAAGGCTGGGAATTCAACATCCAGGGGTATTCAATATTCAGGAAGGACAGGCAAAAAGGAAAAGGCAGTGGGGTAGCATTGCTGGTTAAAGAGGAGATTAACACAATAGTAAGGAAGGATATTAGCTCTGATGATGTGGAATCTGTATGGGTAGAGCTGAGAAATACCATGGGGCAGAAAACATTAGTGGGAGTTGTATACAGACCCCCAAACAGTAATGCTGAGGTTGGGGATGGCATTAAATGGGAAATTAGAGATGCATGCAATAAGGGCACAGCAGTTATCATGGGTGACTTTAATCTACATATAGATTGGTCTAACCAAATTAGTAACAATACTGTGGAAGAGGAATTCCTAGAGTGTATACGGGATGGTTTCCTGGACCAATATGTCGAGGAACCAACTAGAGATCAGGCCATCTTAGACTGGGTATTATGTGATAAGAAAGGATTAATTAGCAATCTTGTTGTGCGAGGCCCCTTGGGGAGGAGCGATCATAATATGATAGAATTATTCATTAAGATGGAGAGTGAAGTAGTTGATTCAGAGACTTGGGTACTGAATTTAAATAAAGGAAACTACGATGGTATGAGGCGCGTGTTGGCTAAGATGGATTGGGGAATGTTACTTAAAGGGTTGATGGTGAATAGGCAATGGCAAACATTTAAAGATCGCATGGATGAACTACAGAATTTGTTCATCCCTGTTTGGCATAAAAATAAAACAAAAAAGGTGACTCAACATTGGCTAACAAGGGAAATTAGGGATAGCATAAGATCCAAGGAGAGGACATATAAATTGGCCAGAAAACACAGCAAACCTGAGGATTGGGAGCAGTTTAGGATTCAGCAAAGGAGGACAAAGGGATTAATTAAGAGGGGGAAAATAGAGTATGAGAGTAAGCTTTCAGGGAACATAAAAACTGACTGTAAAAGCTTCTATAGATATGTAAAGAGAAAAAGATTGGTAAAGTCAAGCATAGGTCCCTTGCAGTCAGAATCAGGGGAATTTATAATGGGGAACAAAGACATGGCTGACCAATTAAATACATACTTTGGTTCTGTCTTCACAAAGTAGGACACAAATAAACTCCCAGAGATGTTGGGGAACACAGGGTCTAATGAGAGGGAGAAACTGAATGAAATCAGTATTTGTAGGGAAATGGTGTTAGGGAAATTGACGGGATTGAAGGCCGATAAATCCCCAGGACCTGATGATCTATATCCTGGGGTACTTAAGGAAGTGGCCCTAGAAATAGTAGATGCATTGCTGGTCATCTTCCAAAATTCTATAGACTCTGGAACAGTTCCCATGGATTGGAGGGTAGCTAATGTATTTAAAAAAGGTGGTAGAGAAAAAGCGGGGAATTATAGACCGGTAAGCCTGACATCGGTAGTGGTGAAAATGCTAGAGTCCATTATAAAAGATGTAATAGCAGAGCACTTGGAAAACAGTGACAGGATCGGACAAAGTCAACATGGATTTACAAAAGGTAAATCATGCTTGACTAATCTACTGGAATTTTTTGAGGATGTAACTGGTAGAATAGATAAGGGAGAACCAGTGGATGTGGTGTATTTGGACTTTCAGAAGGCGTTCGATAAGGTCCCGCATAAGAGACCAGCATGCAAAGTTAAAGCACATGGGATTGGGGGTAAGGTACTTACTTGGATAGAAAACTGGTTGGCAGACAGGAAGCAGAGTTGGAATAAACGGGTCTTTTTCCGAGTGGAACGCAGTGACTAGTGGGGTACCGCAGGGATCGGTGCTAGGACCCCAGTTATTCACAATATATATTAATGATCTAGACGAGGGAACTCGATGTAATATCTCCAAGTTTGCAGATGACACAAAGCTGGGTGGGCGTGTGTGATGTGAGGAGGATGCAGAGAAACTCCAGTACGATTGGGACAGGTTGGGCGATTGGGCAGATGCATGGCAGATGCAGTATAATGTGGATAAATGCGAGTTTATCCACTTTTGTGGCAAAAACTGGAAGGCAGATTATTATCTGAACGGCAATAGATTGGGAAAAGGGGAAGTGTAACTAGACCTGGGTGTCCTTGTGCACCAGTCGCTGAAGGTAAGCATGCAGGTGCAGCAGGCGGTTAAGAAGGCAAATGGTATGCTGGCCTTCATAGCGAGAGGATTCGAGTACAGGAGCAAGGATCTCTTGCTGCAGTTGTACAGGGCCTTGGTGAGTCCACACCTTGAGTATTGTGTGCAGTTTTGGTCGCCTTATCTTTGGAAGGATGTTCTTGCGATGGAGGGAGTGCAGCGAAGATTCACCAGAATTATACCTGGGATGGCAGGAATGACGTATGAAGAGAGATTGGGTCGATTAGGCTGATATTCGCTAGAGTTTAGAAGAATGAGAGGGGATCTCATTGAAACTTATAAAATTCGAACAGGACTAGACAGACTAGATGCAGGAAGGCTGTTCCCGATGGCGGGGGAGTCGAGAACCAGGGGTCACAGTCTAAAGATAAGGGGTAAGCCATTTAGGACAGAAATGAGGAGGAATTTCTTCACCCAGAGAGTGGTGAACCTGTGGAATTCTCTACCACAGAAGACAGTTGAGGCCAATTCATTAAATATATTCAAGAAGGAGTTAGATATATTTCTTAAGGCTAAAGGGATATGGGGAGAAAGCAGGGACCGGGTACTGAATTTGGATGATCAGCCATGATCGCATTGAATGGCGGAGCAGGCTCGAGGGGCCGAATGGCCTACTCCTGCTCCTATCTTCTATGTTTCTATAAGTCAGTCCTGGATCCCAGGGAGAATGAGCAGTTTCTTCTCCCATGTGAGCCGGTACTAGGGGAGAGCTATCGGCAGTATGTGGAGTATGTTCGATGGAGAAAAAAAGATAGGTGCAGTCATCAAAATTCATCAAATTGAAGTGTACTCTCGGTCCTAGCTTTCCCATTCTCCTCCCCATAGACCTACCTTTGGTGATTGTGGTGCAGTTCCTCCAGTGTCAATTCTTGGATGTGCCTTCCTATGTCGTTGTATGGCAGTCTGTGCAGGCATTGCCATGTTTTCCTGTCTGAATGCTCTGCACCCTCCGGGGGTAGTTTAGACCTTGGGCGATAGTGTAAAACGGGTGATAGCGAGTTGCCTTACACTATCGCACAAAGTCAAAATCTGCCCTTCTAAGTCCACAATGTCTCTCCTATATGACTGGTCAGGAAACAAGCAGGGGGGAGGTGAAATTGGATTTGGATGGTCGTGAAGTACGGGCGATAGCGAATCGGCATCCTGCTTAACACCCCACCCCGTCTTTTCTTTGTAGTCAATACGGGCTGCCCATTCGCTATCAGCCATTTTGCACTAAATGTTTCCCTTAATCAGCTGTATTCCATAATGTAAGCAAGCCCAGCTCCCAGGAACCTGCACTAAAATCTAGGCCTATAATTCTGCTGTGGGACTGAGGGAGGCAGTTTTATTTAGGCAAACATAGGCTGCTGGTCTGATTCATTTGTCTTAAGTGGGTTTCTCTATGAAAGCAGAGCTCAATACAGCTACAGAGACTGGCTTCCCGGTCTGAGTGTTTCAGTGGGAGGACAGTACATGGAATTTGATCTCCTGAAGCAGGAAGCAGCATGTAGTGGAAGTACAAAAGTGCCTTAAGGGTCAAGCATCCCCCTGATTTTTCTCAGTTGCCAAACTTGTGGTTTGAGGAATGTATGCTGTGCCCTACAGTCAGCATTGTACATTATTAGTTCTCCCAAAAACTCAGGGGTTTAACATATACAAAGAAAAGAAAGACTTGCATTTATATGGCCCCTTTCACAACCTGGGGACGTCCCAATTGCAACCAGTGAAGATGTTACTGCTTTCTCTGTTAGCCACTATTTAGTTGTACCCATAGTTTGTAGTTGGTCATTATTTGTTGGTAGAGGGGAGTTGTCGTTTTAAGTTAACCCCCCACCTCTCCAGAGATTGAGTTCAACCACTGCAAACGCCCTATGGTTCCCTCTCTTTCCCCCCCCCCAACATCGTCATGCTGTTGTGCAAACCCACACAATTAGCGTGGACAGGCTGTTCAACCATCGGGAGGCATCATAGTGGGGCCTGATCCTGTCCAATACCCAGCTGTGTGCACCTATGGATGACCGGACAGTGATCAGGACCAAAACACAGACCGAGACTTTCCCTCCCATAGCCCAGGAGAACTGAAGTCGGTTGTAGCACCCCAGTTGTTATCCTGGGTGAACAGCAGTCAACTCGGCCCGAACGGGTGATTGATCCTCCGACCCTCTGCTGTGTAAAGTTTAGCACCTCACCGTGCAGTACATTAATCCACTGAGCAATCAGGTGAGCTGATTCATTTTAGTATTTCGTGGCCAATTGAAGCAACCATATTTTTGACAGGAGCATGATGTTCAGAAAAAGAAAAGAAAACTACAGTGTGAGGAATGCCTAAAAGTGCGGCACAAGGAAAGCATCGCTTCAGGATACGTTCTGGCATGTACTTCTTCCTGCTGAAAATAGTTAAGCATTCCTAGGATTTATGAGTCCCTTTTCCAAAGAGTATGTTTAGCAAATTAGCCTGAGGGTATGTCAGGAAGTGTTCTGTTTCTGCAATTAGTCACCCAGCAACAACCCATCATTCATCAGATAATCGGAAGGTAAAGTGATAGCTAGTGTCTGATCATGACGTGGGGGGGGGGGGGCGGCAAGTTTCCAAGTGCACGCTGCTGATGAGGAATCTTGAGAGCCTCTCCCTCCCTCCCTCCCTCGCAAAATGACAGCGGCACGTTGCCCTCCATTTTCTAATCTGTGCTGTTGGCCACTGCATACTTGGAAAATTCAGGCTGTGGCTCCAACCGATGTGTGTCCGCATATCTTTACTGCAGCGGAGGAAATACGTGAATGCAGGAACAAATTGCTGTAAGGGGATCTCATTTTAACAAACGTTTTCTTCAAACCTAACTATATCAGGTTGCCAGCTGCAGCTCGATGAACTGCTAAAGTAAATTGAACAATTGCCAACACAGCAGGACTCTTTATGATCAGATATAATAATCTTCATTTGCTGGCCATTACTCAGATCGCCCTGTATTAAATGTCTGTAATGTGACACTTGAGATTTTCTTCTCGTTTATCACACAACAGTTTATAAGGCACTTATTACATAAGGATGCAGAAACGCGGGCGTTTTGGGCGTGTGGGGGTCGGGGTTCATTCCCTGCGCCTGAATGGTGAGGATGGAGGCTCCCCCAGCTAGTGGGCCTCAGGCCTCATTACAATGGAGCCGGGCGAGGACTCGGAGCTCATCGGCGAAGAATAGTGGATAATCTGGTCGCTGCTAGTGTAAGTGGGTCCGGGGGGGCTGGGAATCAGGGGAAGCCCAGGTAAGGGTGTCTGGGCTGGGAGTGGAGGAGATCGGGGGTCTGGGCCTGAAGCAGGGGAGGTCGGGGGCCGGGAGATCACTGGTTTGGAGCGGGGGAAGGTCGGGGGTCGGGAGATCACTGGTTGGGAGTGGGGGAGGTAGGGAGCCGGAAGATCGGGGGTCGGGAGCGGGGGAGGTAGGGAGATCAGGAGCGGGAGAGGTCGGGAGCCGGGAGATCACTGGTTGGGAGCGGGGAAAGGTCGGAAGATCGGGGGTTGGGAACGGGGAAGTTTGTGAGAGGGGGGAGCCGCGGTGATCGGTTCCTTTAATGCGAAGTTGGGACTCCCGCCTTTTGGGCAGCAGCTTCTAGCGGTCCCTTTAAGGACCTCTGGTTTGGCTCCTGTGCGCCTGAGAAAACCGATCGCACCGTATGCAAACCGTATGCTGCGGTTATTCGCCAACCAATTTCACAAAGAGGTTTGAAACAGGCGTTCGGTCCTCAATATGCATAAGCAATGTGCTAACGCCAGTTTCAGGCACACTGCAAGGTGCCCTAACCAATATGGCATACGGCGCTCTTTCGGTACGGAATAAGTGGGTTGGGTCCTGCAGCACCTGTTATTCTCGTGAAAAATGGGCGAAACCCAATCTAATTTCTCGGCCCACGGGTCTGATCCAAGTGACTATTCCCAGTAGCCAATAATCACATCACAAAAATCATCACTGCCTGGACTCTGACCCATTTCATGACGAGCATGTCCTTTTTGCCATTCACTTTTAAAGAAGAGTTGTGAAAGCTTTTAAACTTCTCACGTTACATGTAAAAATATGGTAAATGTATTCAGTAATGTCTCCTTTAGAAAATGCTGAACCTATACAGTTAGTTCATGGATTGCACATAAGCACCCGCTAAGTTCCAACAAGGTCCTCACGGTGATCGCGATGGAGTTGCACTGGAACTTCTGAGTTGCTGTGAAGTGGTTTTTACTGCGGAGCTGCGCAAGTGTCGGTATAACTCCAGAGTCAGGCTCTAATCTAGCTGCAGGGGAGAGATCCTTCGGCGAAGCTCTTGCTGCTCAGAGTATGGCTCTGGAGAGGTTCGATAATGCCCTGGTGGTTCGTTAGACCTCCTGGGTACATTGTAAACTTAAACCGAGTTTATTTATAAAGTTTTGAGAAGGTGGACCTTCTGAGGTCCAAACTGTACCAGCTGGCAGTGGAGTTCTGGACTTGAGCAGAGATCTCATCTGGCACCAAGATTGCAGCCTGCAATCTGCAATATAACTAAACCCTTTCTGGTTTCAAATCACACTGTGCAGCTTCAAGTCTCGGAACAACCGACGCATTAAGACTGCCCTCTGCAGGCGCGCTCTTCAGTTCTTTCCCTCCTGTCATTGTCATTCCTGCCAAGTAAGTTCGTGTACCTGGAAGCCAAGTTGCCTGTGGAAGTGCATGACCAGTTGGTGGAATGGTGGCTAGACTTCGGTTCTGCCTTCTAGTTCCTGGAACTGCTGTGCAGCATAAATTGGGGTGGGATTCATTGAGCAGCCAGGCAGCCTATGCCAGATTATCTGGGTTAGTAATATATCCAATATCCTTTTGGTATCTTAAATGAGTATCAGGAAGCAATGGGGCCCACAGTCCAAGCTTTCAAGGACTGTAGCTACTGCTGACACCACATTCACATCACCGGTTATACATCCTTCTGAAACAAAACATCTTTCTTGGCACAGCCATAATACAGTATCATAGGATGAGCTCAGTGCACCCATTGTACTTCTTCCCACTGTGGTATTGGCACTGCGGAACACCTCCGTTCAGTCCGTAAGGGTGACCCCGAGCTTCCAGTCGCCTGTCATTTTAATTCACCGCCCCATTCCTACTCGGACCTCACCGTCCTTGGCCTCTTGCATTGTTCCACGGAAGCTCAACGTAAACTCGAGGAACAGCACCTCATCTTCCGATTAGGCACTTTACAGCCTTCCGGACTCAATATCGAGTTCAACAATTTCAGATCATAACCTCGGCCCCGATTACATTTTCATTTTTTTTTTATCCACACCTTTGTTTTGGTTTCCCTCCCCCCCCCTTTTCCTTTTTTTCCCTCTCTCCCACATGGCAGCTGTCTCCCATTCTGCCAGCACATTTCACAGCTAATCTAGAGCCGTCTTTCGTCTCCACTAGTCCTATCACCATCTCGTCTCGTTTTGAATACCTCTTAATGTCTCTTCACTTTTGTTCTCTCCCAGCCTGGCCTCTTAATCTATTTCATTCCCTGTGCCTCTTTAGTCTTGATAAAGGGTTTTGACCCGAAACGTTGACTCTAATTTCTCTCCACGGATGTTGCCTGGCCTGCTGAGTTTTTCCAGCATTTTCTGTTGTTATTTCGGATTTCCAGCATCTGCAGTATTTTGCTATCGTGGTATTTATCTTGTAGGGTATCTGCCCTCTCCACAAGGGCAGTGGGGGATATGGCCCCTCCAGAGTTCCAGGAACCCAGGCAGGCCTCACGAATTGACAGGCCTCCTGAGTTACAAGGCCTGAAGCGCAGAAAATGCCACACAGCTCCGATTCACCTGCTTAAATCAGAGTCATTTTAAGGGTGTTAAATTTTACCCCGTTACCATGTTAAATGCTATTGCAGTAAAAGTTTTATGGTAATGGACTAAGGTAGCCGGAGTTTAAGAAAATTAGTGTCAGTTAGTAAATATAAACCGTAGGACTAATTTCCTGATCAGGAGCTGGATGGAAAACAAGCAGCTAAGTGCCCGTGAATTCCTGATCAGCTCTCCCTAGAACCACACGACTAGGGGGACAGTCTGCTTCTGAATTTTCAACACCCGTAGATTCACTGTCGTTTAATCTAATCCTCACTTTATGGAAATGAAAAGTCATCGCCTCATCTCCGGGCTTCAAACCTCCCTCAGTCCTCCCTCCTACAACCGACAGGCCTATAAAGCCTAAGCTGCCCATCAGCCAATCACCAATTCGAGATTTACTTGCATCACCCTCGACTCTTTTCATCCTCGGTGTCTGGGTCCTTGGGTCTTAACTTGAGTTTTTCCAATTCAAAGATAAATGACTGCTTCCCCACAAGTACCCATAAAAGCCCTGGCCTATGAACCCTGAATGATACAAAAGTGGTATTGAACTAAAGTTTCCAGTATTTCAGTGACATATACCTCCCGTGTCCACAGGTAGAGAAGCAGCGAGCTGATCTTACCAGGGAACTAGAGGATCTGACTGATAGACTGGAGGAAGCAGGTGGAGCCACCGCATCCCAGGTAGTAATTCAGTGTTATTTTTCATCGGCTGCTCGCGATATTATTTAACGCTGATTTTTATTTAACAGGGCGGATTCAGATAGATGAACTTATAGGAACCGTTCCCCGACACACTGTGAGGGAAGGATTACTCTTGTGTCTAGGCAGAGACATCGTAAACATGTTGACGTAGATTTGCTTTGTTGGACATTGCTCGTGAAATCATAAACAATTTCTTTTGGAATGGATTAATGGCTTTTCTAGAATTGGCAAAAAGAGAAATCTCCGTGCTGTTTACAAAGTCACTGACACGTTGCAACTGGACAAAACCTCTCCTCATGTAATTTACCATGGTCCCCGATGTACTGGTTCTCTCATTACTGGAACAAACAATATGGAAACCCCGCTCGATAATGCACTTCCTCACCATGATCATCTTTTCAGATGCTTCCTCAAAACCAATGTGGTTCACTCAAATCTTCCAGAAAGTTAGAGTAACCTCTCAGGGTCAAAGGTAAAGGAATGTTCTGGTGTGTTGAATGAAATGAAACACCTGACAGCACTTGTGCCTCAATCACTGATCCTCGCCGGCCAATTTGACTTCCTGTTGGGAATAGAGAGCATTCAGTAAAACTTTTCTCCAGCAGAAAGCTCAATGCAGATCAAACAGAATTCCTTCAGTTTGTGGTTAATCAGTATTTATCATGTCTGCAGTTTTGGTTTCTTGTCGGTGATGCTTCATGAAACTCCCAGGGGGTTCAGTGAGTAAATGCCCCAAACATTTGGTAGCGAACCATACAGACAGGAAAGCCCCTGGTTCATTCCTTGATCTTTGTTGAATTGGTTGATTTTATTCAATGTATTGTCCTCAGTGCCCCTGGGATGGGGAGGAGGGGAAAAATCAGCTCAACTTCCTGCTCCTGATGTTATCCAGTGGCTGCCTGCTGGATGGTGGACATTGGTGGTTCGGCTGTGATCCTTGATCAGGTAATCCCCAGACAATCGCTGTCTGGGCTGATGCTTGAAGACTGGCCACTCAGTAAGAGGGCCACGGTGCCTGAACAAACAGGAAACTGTTCAACCTCCGTCACCTCCAGTCCAGATCCAAGGTCGTCCCATCCTCTGTCATTGAATTACACTATGCAGATGACGCTTGCATCTGCGCACACTCTGAGGCCGAACTCCAAACCATCGTCAACACCTTCACCGAAGCGTACGAGAGCATGGGCCTTACAGTAAACATCCGTAAGACAAAGGTCCTCTACCAACCTGCCCCCTCCACACAGTACTGCCCCCCGATTATCAAAATCCATGACGAGGCCTTGGACAATGTGGACCACTTTCCATACCTCGGGAGCCTACTGTCAACAAGGGCAGACATTGATGACGAAGTCCAACACCATCTTCAGTGTGCCAGTGCAGCCTTCGGTCGCCTGAGGAAGAGAGTGTTTGAAGACCAGGACCTCAAACCCAGCACCAAGCTCATGGTCTACAGAGCAGTAGTGATACCCGCCCTCCTGTATGCTTCAGAGACATGGACCATGTACAGCAGGCACCTCAAAGCACTGGAGAGGTACCACCAACGCTGCCTCTGCAAGATCCTGCAAATCCATTAGCAGGATAGGCGCACCAATGTCAGTGTTCTCGCTCAGGCCAATATCCCCAGCATCGAAGCTTTGACCACGCTCGATCAGCTCCGATGGATGGGCCACATTGTCCGCATGCCCGATACGAGACTCCCAAAACAAGCGCTCTACTCGGAGCTCCGACATGGCAAGAGAGCCCCAGGTGGGCAGAGGAAATGCTTCAAGGACACCCTCAAAGCCTCTTTGAAAAAGTGCAACATCCCCACCGACACCTGGGAATCCCTGGCCCAAGACCGCACAAAGTGGAGGAGAAGCATCCGGGAAGGCGCCGAACACCTCGAGTCTCTTCACCGGGAGCAAGCGGAAGCCAAGTGCAGGCAGCGTAAGGAGCGCACGTCAACCCAAGCACCCCACCCACCCGCCCCTTCAACCACCGTCTGCCCCACCTGTGACAGAGACTGTAGGTCCCGCATTGGACTCATCAGTCACCTGCAAACTCATTTTTAAAGTGGAACCAAGTCATCCTCGGTTCCAAGGGACTGCCTAAGAAGGAAGAAGAAGGAACCAACCCAACCCCATCAAGAATCTACACCTGCAAGAGAGAGGGGGAGGAAATTAGGTTTGGGAGTGGGGGGTGGGGGTTTGGAATCATGAAGGAAAGAATGGATTGGTATGGAAATTCCGAGACAATCCTACAAATAGAGGGATGGATGGGGCCCACTGTCAGTAATTTGTATATTCTGCGTGTGTGAGTCTTTTCTGCCGAAATTCCCAATAAGCTGTGAGTTTGCGACACATTGAGCAGGTTCCAGTAAGACGGCAGGAGTGGAAATCACATTCTGATTTAAGTTTTAAAAAAATGGCCACCCACTTCATTGAATAGAATTTTTTTTTTAGTAATTTTAGTCCATTCATTTTTTTTATTGCTTTGGTATCTGCAGAGTGAGAAATCATACTGCAAAATAATAGGGAGGGAAATAAAGTTGTTTCTCTCTCTCCCTGGTCTCTCTTACCGATCGTACTCTCATCTTCATGAAAAGGTATTTGGAAATTTTTGTTTCTGTTTATGAAGATAACTGGTGTAAGTTACATTGGGGGTAAGTTTGATTCTGTGCGATAGTGTAAAACGGGTGATAGCGAATCGGCAGCCTGTTTTTCCATCTCTCCCCATTTTTATTTCCATTAAAATAGAAAGGTTTTGGATGGAGTAAAGAGGGAGAAACATTTTCCACTGGCAACAAGGTTGGTAACCGGAGGACACAGATTTAAGATAATTGGCAAAAGAACCAGATTTAAGATAATTGGCAAAAGAACCAGAGGCGAGATGAGAAGACATTTTTTTACGCAGCGAGTTGTTGTGATCTGGAATGAACTGCCTGAAAGGGTGGTGGAAGCAGATTCAACAGAAATATTCAAAAGAGAATTCAATATACAGGAAACTCTTTTTTTATCCGGCACCGACGGGACCGGCGTGGTGCCGGTTTATCAAAAAGTCCGGATTACAGAGAGGTATAGTAAAAGGTACGAGAGCCCCGTACACAGCAACGATCCTGGCTTCCCTGTTGCTTAGCAACGGGTTCAGGAACCCCGTTACACAGCCACAGATCCAGGAACGGCCACTAATATGAAGTAAAACTTACCTGAACCTACTCCTAAATTTTGCCGGTTAACAGAGATTTCCGGTTATTTAGGTGCCGGTAAATCGAGAGTTTCCTGTATACTTGAAAAGGATAACTTTGCAGGGCAACTGGGGGAAAAAGCAGGGGAGTGGGACTAACTGGATAGTTCTATCAAAGAGGCGCATTGGGCTGAATGGCCTCCTTCTGTGCTGTATGGTTCTATGATTAATAGCATCTGAGTCTAAAATAGGAGGCTCCAGTAAATATGGAGCTACAGACCTCTACCCAAAATGCAAATAGATTTATACCGCTTGTGCGGGAGCAGAAACTGTTCAATAAATCCCATGGGTTTCCGGCCCGGCGAGTTAGGTTAAAATTAGCTCCATAGATTGCACGAAGTCAATGGAAATAAAAATCAGGAAAGCTGTAAAACGGGCTGGAGACGCGCTAGCAGCTGTTTTACACTATCTACCCCACAATGAATCACTGTTAGAAAGCTATGAGGAGAGATTGAGTAGATTGGGCCCATACTCTCTGGAGTTTAGAAAAATGAGAGTCGATCTCGTTGAAATATATAAGATTCTGAGAGGGCTCGACAGGGTAGATGCTGAGAGGCTGTTTCCCCTGGCTGGACAGTCTAGAACTATAGGTCACAATCTCAGGACAAGGGGTCGGCCATTTAGGGCTGAGATGAGGAAAAATATCATCGTTCAAAGGGTTGTGAATCTTTGGAATTCTCTACCCCAGAGGGCTGTGGATGCTCGTTCATTGAATATATTCAAGGCTGGGATCGATAGATTTTTGGACTCTAAGGGAATCAAGGGATATGGGGATCAGCTGGGAAAGTGGAGTTAAGATCGAAGATCAGCCATGATCTTATTGAATGGCGGAGCAGGCTCGAGGGGCTGTATGGCCTACTCCTGTACCTAATTCTTATGTTCTTAAACTGGTGCATGGCTTGTCTCCCTCTCACAACAACAACTTGCATTTATATAGCACCTTTAACATAGTAAAATGACTTAAGGCCCTTCACAGCTGTGTTATCAAACAAAAGAATATTTGCCGAACCGTGAGGTTGTAAAGAGAGTGTCACTTTTAAGTGATTCCCTAAAATTAAACGTTTTTTTCCCAAATCTTTCTCTTGGAGATCGAGATGAATAAGAAGCGGGAGTCGGAGCTGCTGCGACTGCGGCGTGACTTGGAGGAAGCCACCCTGCAGTCGGAGTCCACGGCCGCAGCCCTTCGCAAGAAGCACGGGGACACGGTGGTGGAAATAACCGAGCAGTACGAGAACCTGCAGAGGATACGAGTGAAAACGGAGAAGGAAAAGCAAAGCATGAAACTGGAACTAGACAACATGACCCTCACCATCGACAGCCTCCAAAAAGCCAAGGTAGTGCAGTTACTTATTTAAAATTGGTTGAACATTTTAACTCCAAATATAACTTTTTTTATTGGTAGTAAACAGTTTAACTGACCTGCACCGACCATTCACAATTAACTTTTTTTTTGGAGTGAGTGTTGACACCACTGTGTCAGCCAATGAGTTGGAGGCAGGGCGGGACTTGCAACATTGCTCAGCAAACAGTCTATTTTAACAGAGGCTCTACGAACTACAGCAGAGTCTCCCGATAAAAGCAGGATTATTTCTCCAGCAAAATGCAGCAAGTGGGGGGTAATTACATAATACAAATCTTGTATGTAAAATCAATCCCAATCACTTACAGCAGGCATGATTGATGAGGGAATTACCCAATCATCTCCATTCTGGCCGGGATCTGTGGTGTTACTACATGTAGCCTTGTTTATTGATACAGAATGATGGGTGGCTGGGAGAACAAGAGGGTATAGTCTTAAAATTAGAGCTAGGCCATTCAGGAGTCAAATCAGGAAGAACTTTTTTGCACAAAGGGTAGTGGAACTCTGGAACTCGCTCCCCCCACCACACCCCTCCAAAAGGCTGCGGGATGTTGGGTCAATTGAAATTTTCAAGACTGAGAGTGATAGATTTTTACACAGAAAATGCTGGAAATACTCAGCAGGTCAGGCAGCACCTGCAGAGAGAGAAACAGAGTTTAATGGGCCGGAATTTGCAGTGATAATAACGGTGAACTAACAGCGTTCACCGTTATTACCCCATTGAAACTGACCGCAACTTCAGGATTTAGCGCATGCGCATCTAAACATGAAAATCCTGAAGTTGCGGTCAGTCATTCACCGCTCCGACACTGGCTGCGCTGTGACTCCCCACCTCCCTCCCACCCCCTCCCCCCATAGCCGGCAATCCGTGTAATCAGGAAAACTGACGAAAACTTGTGTTTTTCCACGGTAATATCGCTGTTAAACACCCCATTAAATGTTAAGCCTTGTTGGATTAGGTGTAACTGGGGTTTTAACAGCGTATTGGCTGCTAAACAAACGTTATGGCCCTGAAAAACTCATTTTAATTTTTGTGGAGTGTCGAATTTCTCCATTATGATAAAAATTACAAATTTTAAGAAACTTTAAAAATAAAATGTAAAATATTTTTTTACAAGTTTGTTCATATTTATTTTAGGTTCTACCTTATCCCCGTGTGAGAGCCCCAATCTTTGTTTTGCTCTCTGTAACATTTTTTAAAAGTCGGGATAAAAGCAGGTTCTCATTTCCTGCGTCCCTGTCTCTGACAATTCTACAATGTGAATTGACTGCTTAGACAGCTTGTTGACACCACAGCAGATCGCGCTAGGGGATTCCCACTGTACTGCACTGAAATCACCTGCGCATCAAAAAAGGCAGCTTCTCGCCACAGAGATCGTGAGGTCTTTGTGGGCAACTTTCTTCAGGGCCAACGGCGAACGCCTTTGCTTCGCCGCTGGCCGTGAGTTCTGGGCTAATGTTTCAGGTCTAATGACCTTTCATCAGAACCGACGAAGGGTCACCGACCTGAAACGTTAACTCTGTTTCTCTCCCCACAGATGCTGCCTGACCTGCTGAGTATTTCCGTCAGTTTCTGTTTATATTTCAGATTTCCAGCATCCGCAGTATTTTGCCTTTCGGTAGATTTTCGTTGGGTAAAGGTATCTAGGGATCTGGATCAAAAGCAGATAAGTGGAGTTGAGGTACAGGCTCAAGGGGCTGAATGTCCTACTCCTGCTCCTATGAGTGACTGCGAGGCAGTAATCTAATAGGGAAGTTCAAATGACATTATAAAAGTCAAGAATAAATGTTTAGCGGTTTGTATCTGTCAAGTGAACTTCAGCTTTAGATTAGTGCTTTCAAGTCACTCCGGCGTATCAGGTTTTTTCATTAAGTAACATATGCCGGTAACATTATTCCTTGCTACATGCAGTGAAACCTGGTATCGCTGTATCCCAGATCATATAGTAGGACAGCAGTTCCTGTAAAATCTTGTGATTCAGGGCTCTCCCCATGGCTCAGTGGGGAAATAGACTGCCCGGTGTGACACTGAGTCTTGTAACCAAGAAGGTCTCCGGTTGGACCATTTTAGCTGGTGGGGGCGGGGGGGAGGGGGGGGAGCGGTGGAGGCGGGAGCGGGACTGGGCCAGGGAGGTAACAGTTGGACTTGGCACTTGTGGTCTGCAGGGAGAGTTAAAAATCAGCCTGGGTACTTGCCAATGTTCCCTTTAAGCTGCGCGGCCACTCTCTGGACCTCCTGCGCAGCTGGCTTGCTGGCTTTTCAATGCAAAAAAACGAGCATGTGCGATATTTTTACGGAGCCGCGCACCCAAAGAAAAAATTAATGGGAACATTGGTGCCTGCTCCCAATCACTATGGATGTAAACGGGGTTAGTTATGATTCATCCTCTCCTAGCTTTAATGCCCCCATGGTTGAATTGCCTGTCTATATTCATTGTCTAGGCTCACATATGGAGAATAGCTACTTGGGTGAGGTATTAGAGGGCACTTGGTGACCATGGATCTGTATCCTATTATGAGTTACATCATTCAGGGTAGGAAGAGAGAAAATCAAAGTGAAAGAAAACGAATATATGGTGTGAGGGAAATCAAAAAGGAGATGGAAATGTAAACATTTATTATATGGGAGGTTATTATATGGGAGGGAGGGAGTTTTTTTTTTTTTAAAAAAACCTCTTCAAGACAACTTCTTCTTCCATGTCATTCAAATTTGTAAATGTTAAGTCAAAACTGGTAATTGCCACATTGCTAACAACTATCCCCAGGTCAATACCTCTCGGCCCCTGTCGGTGCCGAATCGGCCCACAACATGGAGCCTCCCCCGGCCCCACCGTGTGACTCCCCCGACCCCCACCGTGTGACTCCCCCGACCCCCACCGTGTGACTCCCCCGACCCCCACCGTGTGACTCCCCCGACCCCCACCGTGTGACTCCCCCGACCCCCACCGTGTGACTCCCCCGACCCCCACCGTGTGACTCCCCCGACCCCCACCGTGTGACTCCCCCGACCCCCACCGTGTGACTCCCCCGACCCCCCACCGCGTGACTCCCCCGACCCCCACCGTGTGACTCCCCCGACCCCCACCGTGTGACTCCCCCGACCCCCACCGTGTGACTCCCCCGACCCCCACCATGTGACTCCCCCGACCCCCACCGCGTGACTCCCCCGACCCCCACCTCGTGACTCCCCCGACCCCCACCGTGTGACTCCCCCAGCCCCCACCTCGTGACTCCCCCGACCCCCACCGTGTGACTCCCCCGACCCCCACCGTGTGACTCCCCCGACCCCCCACCGCGTGACTCCCCCGACCCCCACCGTGTGACTCCCCCAGCCCCCACCGTGTGACTCCCCCGACCCCCACCGTGTGACTCCCCTGACCCCCACCCCGTGACTCCCCCGACCCCCACCGTGTGACTCCCCCAGCCCCCACCTCGTGACTCCCCCGACCCCCACCGTGTGACTCCCCCGGCCCCCACCGTGTGACTCCCCCACCCCCACCGTGTGACTCCCCCACCCCCACCGTGTGACTCCCCCGGCCCCCACCCCGTGACTCCCCCGACCCCCACCGTGTGACTCCCCCGGCCCACACCCCGTGACTCCCCCGACCCCCACCGTGTGACTCCCCCGACCCCCACCCCGTGACTCCCCCGACCCCCACCGTGTGACTCCCCCGGCCCACACCCCGTGACTCCCCCGACCCCCACCGTGTGACTCCCCCGACCCCCACCCCGTGACTCCCCCGGCCCACACCCCGTGACTCCCCCGGCCCACACCCCGTGACTCCCCCGACCCCCACCCTGTGACTCCCCCGGCCCACACCCCGTGACTCCCCTGACCCCCACCGTGTGACTCCCCCGACCCCCACCCCGTGACTCCCCCGGCCCCCACCGTGTGACTCCCCCGACCCCCACACCCCGTGACTCCCCCGGCCCACACCCTGTGACTCCCCCGGCCCCCACCGTGTGACTCCCCCGACCCCCACCCCGTGACTCCCCCGGCCCCCACCCCGTGACTCCCCCGGCCCCCACACCCCGTGACTCCCCCGGCCCCCACCTCGTGACTCCCCCAGCCCCCACAGCGTGACTCCCCCGGCCCCCACACCCCGTGACTCCCCCAGCCCCCACCTCGTGACTCCCCCAGCCCCCACCCCGTGACTCCCCCGGCCCCCACACCCCGTGACTCCCCCAGCCCCCACCTCGTGACTCCCCCAGCCCCCACAGCGTGACTCCCCCGGCCCCCACCTCGTGACTCCCCCGGCCCCCACCCCGTGACTCCCCCGGCCCCCACCCCGTGACTCCCCCACCCCCACCTCGTGACTCCCCCAGCCCCCACCTCGTGACTCCCCCGGCCCCCACCCCGTGACTCCCCCGGCCCCCACAGCGTGACTCCCCCGGCCCCCACCCCGTGACTCCCCCAGCCCCCACCCCGTGACTCCCCCAGCCCCCACCCCGTGACTCCCCCGACCCCCACCCCGTGACTCCCCCGGCCCCCACCCCGTGACTCCCCCGGCCCCCACACCCCGTGACTCCCCCGGCCCCCACCTCGTGACTCCCCCAGCCCCCACCCTGTGACTCCCCCAGCCCCCACCCCGTGACTCCCCCAGCCCCCACCCCGTGACTCCCCCAGCCCCCACCCCGTGACTCCCCCGGCCCCCACCCCGTGACTCCCCCGGCCCCCACCCCGTGACTCCCCCACCCACACCCCGTGACTCCCCCGGCCCCCACCCCGTGACTCCCCCAGCCCCCACCCCGTGACTCCCCCGGCCCCCACCCCGTGACTCCCCCAGCCCCCACCCTGTGACTCCCCCGGCCCCCACCCCGTGACTCCCCCGGCCCCCACCCCGTGACTCCCCCGGCCCCCACCCCGTGACTCCCCCAGCCCCCACCCCGTGACTCCCCCGGCCCCCACCCCGTGACTCCCCCGGCCCCCACCCCGTGACTCCCCCGGCCCCCACCCCGTGACTCCCCCAGCCCCCACCCCGTGACTCCCCCAGCCCCCACCCCGTGACTCCCCCGGCCCCCACCGCGTGACTCCCCCAGCCCCCACCCCGTGACTCCCCCGGCCCCCACCTCGTGACTCCCCCAGCCCCCACCCCGTGACTCCCCAGCCCCCTCCTCGTGACTCCCCCGGCCCCCACAGCATGACCCCCCCCACCCACACCCCGTGACTCCCCCAGCCCCCACCCCGTGACTCCCCCAGCCCCCACCCCGTGACTCCCCCAGCCCCCACCCCGTGACTCTCCCAGCCCCCACCTCGTGACTCCCCCAGCCCCCACAGCATGACCCCCCCCACCCACACCCCGTGACTCCCCCAGCCCCCACCCCGTGACTCCCCCAGCCCCCACCCCGTGACTCCCCCAGCCCCCACCACGTGACTCCCCCAGCCCCCACCTCGTGACTCCCCCGGCCCCCACCGCGTGACTCCCCCGGCCCCCACCCCGTGACTCCCCAGCCCCCACCCCGTGACTCCCCCGGCCCCCACCCCGTGACTCCCCCAGCCCCCACCTCGTGACTCTCCCAGCCCCCACCCCGTGACTCTCCCAGCCCCCACCCCGTGACTCCCCCGGCCCCCACCCCGTGACTCCCCCAACCCCCACCCCGTGACTCCCCCAGCCCCCACCCCGTGACTCCCCCGGCCCCCACCCCGTGACTCCCCCAACCCCCACCCCGTGACTCCCCCGGCCCCCACCCCGTGACTCCCCCGGCCCACACCCCGTGACTCCCCCGGCCCCCACCCCGTGACTCCCCGGCCCACACCGTGTGACTCCCCCGGCCCCCACCCCGTGACTCCCCCAGCCCCCACCCCGTGACTCCCCCGGCCCACACCCCGTGACTCCCCCGGCCCACACCGTGTGACTCCCCCGGCCCACACCCCGTGACTCCCCCGGCCCCCACCCCGTGACTCCCCCAGCCCCCACAGCGTGACTCCCCCGGCCCCCACCCCGTGACTCTCCCAGCCCCCACCCCGTGACTCCCCCAGCCCCCACCCCGTGACTCCCCCGGCCCCCACCCCGTGACTCCCCCGGCCCCCACCCCGTGACTCCCCCGGCCCCCACCCCGTGACTCCCCCTGCCCCCACCCCGTGACTCCCCCGGCCCCCACCCCGTGACTCCCCCGGCCCCCACCACGTGACTCCCCCGGCCCCCACCGCGTGACTCCCCCGGCCCCCACCTCGTGACTCCCCCGGCCCCCACCCCGTGACTCCCCCGGCCCCCACCCCGTGACTCCCCCGGCCCCCACCCCGTGACTCCCCCGGCCCCCACCTCGTGACTCCCCCGGCCCCCACAGCGTGACTCCCCCGGCCCCCACCTCGTGACTCCCCCGGCCCCCACCTCGTGACTCCCCCGGCCCCCACCCCGTGACTCCCCCGGCCCCCACCCCGTGACTCCCCCGGCCCCCACCCCGTGACTCCCCCGGCCCACACCCCGTGACTCCCCCGGCCCCCACAGCATGACCCCCCCCACCCACACCCCGTGACTCCCCCGGCCCCCACCCCGTGACTCCCCCGGCCCCCACCCCGTGACCCCCCCCGGCCCCCACCCCGTGACTCCCCCGGCCCACACCCCGTGACTCCCCCGGCCCCCACCCCGTGACTCCCCCGGCCCACACCCTGTGACTCCCCCGGCCCCCACCCCGTGACTCCCCCAGCCCCCACAGCGTGACTCCCCCGGCCCCCACCCCGTGACTCCCCCGGCCCCCACCCCGTGACTCCCCCGGCCCCCACCCCGTGACTCCCCCGGCCCCCACCACGTGACTCCCCCGGCCCCCACCCCGTGACTCCCCCAGCCCCCACAGCGTGACCCCCCCAGCCCCCACCACGTGACTCCCCCGGCCCCCACCCCGTGACTCCCCCAGCCCCCACAGCGTGACCCCCCCAGCCCACACCCCGTGACTCCCCCGGCCCCCACCCCGTGACTCCCCCAGCCCCCACAGCGTGACCCCCCCGGCCCCCACAGCGTGACTCCCCCGGCCCCCACCCCGTGACTCCCCCGGCCCACACCCTGTGACTCCCCCGGCCCCCACCCCGTGACTCCCCCGGCCCCCACCCCGTGACTCCCCCGGCCCCCACCCCGTGACTCCCCCGACCCCCACCTCGTGACTCCCCCAGCCCCCACAGCGTGACCCCCCCAGCCCACACCCCGTGACTCCCCCGGCCCCCACCCCGTGACTCCCCCAGCCCCCACAGCGTGACCCCCCCAGCCCACACCCCGTGACTCCCCCAGCCCCCACAGCGTGACTCCCCCGGCCCCCACCTCGTGACTCCCCCGGCCCCCACCCCGTGACTCCCCCGGCCCCCACCCCGTGACTCCCCCAGCCCCCACCCCGTGACTCCCCCGGCCCCCACCGCGTGACTCCCCCGGCCCCCACCCCGTGACTCCCCCAGCCCACACCCCGTGACTCCCCCAGCCCCCACCCCGTGACTCCCCCAGCCCCCACCCCGTGACTCCCCCACCCCCACCTCGTGACTCCCCCGGCCCCCACCCCGTGACTCCCCCAGCCCCCACCCCGTGACTCCCCCAGCCCCCACCCCGTGACTCCCCCAGCCCCCACCCCGTGACTCCCCCAGCCCCCACCCCGTGACTCCCCCAGCCCCCACCCCGTGACTCCCCCAGCCCCCACCCCGTGACTCCCCCAGCCCCCACCCCGTGACTCCCCCAGCCCCCACCTCGTGACTCCCCCGGCCCCCACCCCGTGACTCCCCCAGCCCCCACCCCGTGACTCCCCCAGCCCCCACCCCGTGACTCCCCCAGCCCCCACCCCGTGACTCCCCCAGCCCCCACCTCGTGACTCCCCCAGCCCCCACCTCGTGACTCCCCCGGCCCCCACAGCATGACCCCCCCCACCCACACCCCGTGACTCCCCCAGCCCCCACCCCGTGACTCCCCCAGCCCCCACCTCGTGACTCCCCCAGCCCCCACCTCGTGACTCCCCCGGCCCCCACCCCGTGACTCCCCCAGCCCCCACCCCGTGACTCCCCCAGCCCCCACCCCGTGACTCCCCCAGCCCCCACCCCGTGACTCCCCCAGCCCCCACCCCGTGACTCCCCCAGCCCCCACCCCGTGACTCCCCCAGCCCCCACCCCGTGACTCCCCCAGCCCCCACCCCGTGACTCCCCCAGCCCCCACCTCGTGACTCCCCGGCCCCCACCCCGTGACTCCCCCGGCCCCCACCCCGTGACTCCCCGGCCCCCACCCCGTGACTCCCCCAGCCCCCACCCCGTGACTCCCCCAGCCCCCACCCCGTGACTCCCCCAGCCCCCACCTCGTGACTCCCCCAGCCCCCACCTCGTGACTCCCCCGGCCCCCACAGCATGACCCCCCCCACCCACACCCCGTGACTCCCCCAGCCCCCACCCCGTGACTCCCCCAGCCCCCACCTCGTGACTCCCCCAGCCCCCACAGCATGACCCCCCCCACCCACACCCCGTGACTCCCCCAGCCCCCACCCCGTGACTCCCCCGGCCCCCACCCCGTGACCCCCCCCGGCCCCCACCCCGTGACTCCCCCGGCCCCCACCCCGTGACTCCCCCAGCCCCCACAGCGTGACTCCCCCGGTCCCCACCCCGTGACTCCCCCAGCCCCCACCCCGTGACTCCCCCGGCCCCCACCCCGTGACCCCCCCCGGCCCCCACCCCGTGACTCCCCCAGCCCCCACAGCGTGACTCCCCCGGCCCCCACCCCGTGACTCCCCCAGCCCCCACCGCGTGACTCCCCCGGCCCCCACCGCGTGACTCCCCCGGCCCCCACACCCCGTGACTCCCCCGGCCCCCACCCCGTGACTCCCCCGGCCCCCACACCCTGTGACTCCCCCAGCCCCCACAGCGTGACTCCCCCGGCCCACACCCTGTGACTCCCCCGGCCCACACCCCGTGACTCCCCCAGCCCCCACAGCGTGACTCTCCCAGCCCACACCCCGTGACTCCCCCACCATGGTACATCGGGTCCCTATGGGGGCCTTGGAATGGGATCTCTTGATTTAGGGAGTCCCTGTCCCCGCCTTCACCCTTAGGCCAATGACATTGTAGGAGTGGGCTGGGGCTGGGCCCCCTCCAGGCCACACAGGAAAGGTACGCTCGAGGTGGCACCCGACATGTCTGGGTCCTTGGCCGAGTTTGAGCTGATGCAGCTAAGTGTGGCTGAACACTTCACAATTTGAAGGCTACAGTTTTTAATCATGCACAAGCTTAAATTATCTAGAAGTAGGTAAATGAGGGCTGATTCACAGAGAGTGCCAGTCAGAAAAGATCAATTTTCCACCCATTAACATTAGGATTCACACAGGTGCACTAAAGGTGCTGTTTTTAGATTCGATTTCAAACAGGTCATTGGACATTTGGATATACTGTATCAGACCCTGGAATATGGACGCTGAATACTCAATTTGGAAGGGTGTTCTTTCCTCAGCACTGACATTTCTCACCTCGGTGTCAAAATTCACCAGAATTATCAATTTAGATGTCTTCTCTGACTCGAATATCATGTGAGACACACTGTGTGGTGGTATCGGCCTCTGCAGGTGCTGCACGCTAATTCTAGCTGGTCCCTGAGGTTTTGTGGTG